>NC_058373.1:138605000-138905000 GCF_018350175.1 Felis catus | reverse complement strand
CCCTCCCTCCTCCCCCGGAGCAACGGTTGAAAGAGAAGTGCCTGAAGCCGATCTGATACTCCTTCCCTCTTCGAATTAGAATGCTATCAAAAGTGTCCCACGGAAGGCTTATGGAGGGTCGGGAAGGAAATAAATACGGGGAAGATGAAGTTCTAAATTATTTAAGTAGATTAGTAGTGGACTCCTGGAGCCTGGGGAAATTTGGCAAAGGACTTCCCCGTTTTCACAGGACATCTGTCTAGCAGGAGGAGCCATCTAGGACTAAAGGCTCAATGGGAGAAGCCCAGGACCTAAACCTGCCATCTCCGACACTATAGTCGTTTGTCACCTGTGACTTTTGAGCCCTGGGAATGAGGCTAGTTCATTTAAGATGTTCTGAAAGTGCAAAATACAGATTTCAGGGGTCTTAGTGGGAACAAAATAATGACATACCTAACTGATACTTATTATATTCATTACATACTATGAAATAGTACTTTGGATATATAAAAAAAAAATCGTTTAAAATGAATTTCATCTGTTTGTTTTTAAGATGTGGCTACCAGGACATTTTAAATTCTGTACGTGGCCCTCATTTCTATTGAACAGGGCTGATTGGGAGACGGACTTGAACTTGATTCTCAATTCTACTTACTCCCTTACCCTCTTGTCATCAAGGTGGTTTGGGTTGAGGGCCCAGTAGCACACCCGTCCTTGAAAGCTGGAAAATTTGAGATCCGTGGGCGCCTGGGTGGCTCAGTCGGTTAACTGTCCGACTTTGGCTCAGGTCATGATCTCACACTTGGTGAGTTCGAGCCCCGCATCGGGCTCTGTTGCTGACAACTCGGAGCCTGGAGCCTGCTTCGGATTCTGGGACTCCCTCTCTCTCTGCCCCTCCACCTCCCTCTCTCTCTCTCTCTGTCTCTCTCTCTCTCTCAAAATAAATAAGTAAACTTTTAAGAAAAAAGGTTAGGGGCACCTGGGTGGCTCAGTCAGTTAAGCATCCAACTCTTGGTTTCAGCTCAGGTCATGATCTCCTGGTTCGTGAGTTCTAGCCCCGCGTCGGGCTCTGTGCTGACAGTGAGGAGCATGCTTGGGATTCTTTGTGTATTCCTCTCTCTGCCCCTCCCCTGCTCACTCTCTCTCTCTCTCTCAAGATAAGTTTTTTTTTTAAAAAAAAGGTAAAGAAGGGACTGATTTCAGAGAGATTCAGGAGATGTAGTTAATCCTGAATGTGAAAGGTGAGGGAGGGGAAGAAGGCACGTGATTTCAAAGGTTCTAGGGAAGGTGACAGAACGGAGGGGGAAACAGGAGGATGATTGGGAGACTGCACAAGGTCACGAGAGTACTTTGGTAGGAGTTTTTTTGAAACGCCGGTGGGACCTTTAGAAATGTCTGCCAGGCGATCGAAAACACGTCTCAGGAGCTGAGGAGAGAAGCCAGGGCTGGAGATAAAGATTTTAAACTCTGAAAGCAAGAATTGGATCTCGGAGTTCTGTTTCAGCTCAGCATGTTAGGAGGCGCCTTACACACACCCAGTAACTACAGTCTAATCCACCCGAAAGTTGACACGTGTGTGATGAGCTAGGTGCTCCCATATCCCCAATGTTTAGGACCCACTTAAGGACCTAACTTGAGCCAAGCAGAGGGGACAGTCCGATAGAACCAGTCTCCAGTGTGCTGGTGGAGGCAGTAACCCTGCTGTTCGTCTTTGCCTTGTCCTCCGAGCCCTGCCCGGTCCTCCAGCTGCCACCCCATGGCTGCGGCCCTCGCCCTACCACAGTGCCTGTTTCTACTGGCTGCTCAGTTGGGGGAAGACGTCTTCTGGTTCTCCTAGGTCCACAGTACATTCCAGTTCAAGAAATGCACAGAAATGGGAGGGGGGGGGCGCCTAGGTGGCTCATTGGGTTAAGCGGCCGGCTTTTGATTTCAGCCCAGATCATGATCTCATGGTTCATGAGTTCGAGCCCCGCATCGGGTGCAGAGCTTGCTTGGGATTCTCTCTCTTGCTCCCTCTCTCTGCCCCTCCTGCATTCTCTCTCTCTCTCTCGCTCTGTCTCATAATAATAAATAAATAAGGAAACCTAAAAAAAATGCACAAAAATGTTTTTGAGAGCAGAGCCTCTTGACCTATTGAAACTAGCTAGATTTTTTTTTTCAGTGTCATTTAGGAGGTGGCAATTGGAGATGCTATGTTGATATGGAGGGTTTTTATCCCATTAACAAACTACAATGATTCATTTGGCTACTAATGGTGCGTAAGTTTTAAATTTTTTTAACCAAGATTAACCAGATTTATGAGTCACTAAAGTAAAAGTAGTAACATAAACACTTTCATCTAATGAGTATTGCACACTTGAGCTGTATTTTCTTTAAATTCTTTTCTTTTAAAATTTCCTGTAGGTGTTGATTAGTTTATGTGGTTTTATTTATTTATTTATTTACATTTATTCATTTTTGAGAGACAGAGAGAGACAGAGCACAAGCAGGGGAGGGGCAGAAAGAGGGAGACACAGAATCCAAAGAAGCAGGCTCCAGGCTCCGAGCTGTCAGCACAGAGTCTGATGCAGGGCTCAAACTCACAAACTGCAAGATCATGGCCTGAGCCGAAGTCAGACGCTTAACCGACTGAGCCACCCAGACGCCCCCTGGTTTATGTGTTTTCTAAATGTTTGTTTATTTTGAGAGAGAGAGAGAGCGTGCCCTCCCAAGTGAGCGGGGTCGGGGCAGGGAGAGGGGGAGACAGAGTCCCAAGTAGGCTCCCCGCTCTCAGCGCAGAGCCCGAAATGGGGCTCGAACCCACAAATCCTGAGATCATGACCTGAGCTGAAAGCGGGAGTGGGTCACCCAGGTGCCCCCATTAGTTTATGTTTTAGAGACCATGTCCCCCACCATTTGCGTGAAAGGAAGAACCACGGTAGCATGTTGATCATAACTGGCCCCAGACCTGTGCCTCCTGGAGTCCCTGCCTTTGGTCAGCAGCACGATGGCCTTCCACACTGAAGCAAAATCGCCAACCCATCATCAACTCCTATCCATCGGATCCATCAGAAATCACCCCCTGCTCCGTCCCGTCCGCCACTGTCTCGTCTGGCTTGGATGATTGTGGCGGTGCTTTCCTTCCGGTCGTTCTCCAGACAGCAGCTGGGCTTTGAAAGCATGACTCAGCTTTAAGACGCTCCCACAGGAAACCCAGTTTAATGGCTTCCCATTGCTCTTAGAATAAAACCAAACTTGACTTACAAAGTCAAGGGGCGCCTGGATGGCCCAGGCGGTTAAGCCTCTGACTCTTGATTCCAGATCGAGTCATGATGTTCTGCTTCGTGGGCTCCATGCTGACAGTGCTGAGCCTGCCTGAGATTCTCTCTCCTTCTCTTTCGGCCTCTCCCCCGCTCGCTCACTCCCTCTCTCTCTCTCTGTCCCTCTCCCTCTCCCTCCCTCCCCCCCTCAAATAAAATTTAAAAAAAGCAAAACAAAATGGAAAGTCAAGCCAAAGTGCCTTACAAGGCCTTTCGTGATCTGGCCCTTAATTTTTCCCTCTAACCTCATCTCAGGCCCCACCCCTTTCCTCACTGTGCCTCAACCCTACCGGCCTCTATTCTTTCCTTAAACATGCTCAGCGCCTTGCTGCCTTGGAGCCTCCATGCTTGTCCCCTCTGCGCTGCCGCCCTGGCCCTTCCCGCAGCTGGCTTGTGCTCAGCCTGTCAAAGCCCAGCGTCACTGCCTCCTGGACGCCTTCCCGGACCACCTCGTCTAAACTGCTTCCTTGCATTATCATCCTTCTTGCATAACCGGCACTTCCTTGCTAATTTCTTTATTTTTTTTTATTTTTTTTAATGTTTATTTATTTTTGAGACAGAGGGAGACAGAGCGCGAGTGGGGGCGGGGCAGAGAGAGAGGGAGACACAGAATCCGAAGCAGGCTCCAGGCTCTGAGCTGTCAGCACAGAGTGCGATGCGGGGCTCGAACCCACGAGCCCCGAGATCATGACCTGAGCCTAAGTCGGACGCTTAACCGACTCAGCCACCCAGGCGCCCCATCTAATTTCTTTATTATTATGTATTCTGTCATCCTCACTAAAATCTAAGCTCCATGAAGATAGCAGCCCTGTGTTGTTCAAACTACCCTAAGCCCAAAGCATTAAAACAGTGCCTGGTGAATATTGGTACTTAAGAATCAGATTCTTCCTGGGGGCACCTGGGTGGCTCAGTCGGTTAAGCATCTGTCTTTGGCTCAGGTCATGATCTCACAGTTCGTGAGTTCGAGCCCCACAATCAGGCTCTCTGCTGTCAGCATGGAGCCTGCTTCGGATCCTCTGTCTCCCTCTCTCTGCCTCTCCCCTGCTCGCTCTCCTTCTCTCTCTCAAATAGACATTAAAAAAAAAAAAAAATCATTTCTGATTCTTTGAAGACAACTCAGATTTGCCCAATATTTCCATTCAATTATTTTCACTTATGTAATTAATCAGGCTAAAACAAACAAAAACAGTGGGTAATTATCTTAGCATGAGCTGCCATAACAAAGTACCACGGAATTGGTGGCTTAAACAATAGAAATTTATTTCTCACAGTGCTGGAGGCTGGGAAGTCCAAGATGAAGGTGCCGGCGTGGCCAGGTTTTGAAGACACTCTTCCTGCCTTGTAGATAGCAGCTTTCTCACTGGGTCCTCACCAGGCAGGGAGGAGGGGAGAGAGAGAGGTGGTGTGAGGGAGGGGAAGGAGAGACAGAGAGCAAGGCCCTGGTGTCTCTTCTAAGGAGACTGGGCCCGTGGGTGCCTGGGTGGCGCAGTCAGTTAAGCTCCCGACTGTTGGTTTTTGGCTCAGGTCACGATCTTGCGGTTTTGTGGGTTCGAGCCCTGTGTGGGGCTCTGCGCTGGCAGCACAGAGTCTGCTTGGGATTCTCTCTGTCTGCCCCTCCCCGACTCACACCGTGTCTGTCTCAAAATAAATAAATAGAAATAAACTTAAAAAAAAATGAGATTAGTCCTATTGGATCATGGCCCCACCCTTATGGGGTGGTCCCATTTAACCCTAGTCCTAGTTACTTCCTTAGAGGCCCCATCTCCAAATACAGTCACATGGACGGGGTTAGTGCTTCAACATACGGATCTGAGGACATTCATTCAATCCATAACAATGATCGTCCCTGCTCGCAAACACCTAGAATGTAATGATACCTGTTCAATGATACTAGTTCTTTAGTGCTGTGTGACAGTTTGCCACACATTTTAAACTACGAAAAACATACATTTATTATTGAACAGTTTCTGTGGGTCAGGAGTCTGGAGATGGCTTAGCTGGGTCCTCTGATTCGGCATCTCTAACAAGGCTTACATTCACGGTGGGCCCGGGGTCTCATCTGAAGGCTCGACTGCGGAGGGATTTACTCCCACGCGCGTCTGTTGGGGAGATTCAGGTCTTGGAAGCTGTTGGATTGAAGGTGTCGGTGTCTTGCTGGCTGTTTGCGAAGGGCCCTCTCAGTTCTCGGCCAGGTGGGTCGGTCCGATGGAGCGGCTTGCTTTATCAAAGCACGTAAGCCCAGAAGGCAAATTCTGCTAGCGTGATCTCATGTGCAGTCTTGTGGAGCCTACGATTCGATGTATTCCGTTGGATAGAAGCAAGTCACAGGTTGCACCCACAGTCAGAGGAGATTACACAAAAGCACGAATACCAACAGGCAGAGATCATTGGGAGCCATCTCAGAGCCTCCCTTCCCTCTCAACTAAACTCACTTTGTATGACACCTAATATTGTGCCACACCCAAAAACACTGTAAATAATTTGAGTGGCATTTGATTCATTTCTATTTTTTCAATATAAAAGACTAGGGGTGCCTGGGTGGCTCCGTTTGTTAAGCGTCCAACTTCAGCTCAGGTCATGATCTCATGGTTCATAGGTTCAAGCCCCGCATCAGGCTCTGTGCTGACAGCTCAGAGCCTGGGGCCTGCTTCAGGTTCTGTGTCTCCTTCTCTCTCTGCCCCTCCCCCACTCACACTCTGCCTCTCTCTCTCTCTCTCTCTCAAAAATAAATAAACATTAAAAAGACTAAATTCCTTACTGGGAATTCAAATAGTATTTTTTTTACCTGAAGGGGCTGTAAGGAATTCTATGACAATGAACAGGTCTGCATTTTAAGGAGTTGTTTCGTTTTGTTTTTAGCTTTTAAGGACACATGCTATACTTCACTTTTTAAAAAAAAAAATTTTTTTTTAACATTTATTTATTTTTGAGAGACAGCATGAGTGGGTGGGGGAGGAGCAGAGAGAGAGGGGGACACAGAATCCGAAGCAGGCTCCAGGTTCCGAGCTGTCAGCACAGAGCCCGACACGGGGTTTGAACTCACAAACCGTGAGATCATGACATGAGCTGAAGTTAGACGCTTAACCGACTGAGCCACCCAGGCCCCCACTTCAGTATTTTTCCAAGGTAGAGCACCGGTTCCTTTTTAAAAGATTATTAAAGTCCGATTATACGGTAATCTGTACCAGTATGAAGCCTTTTATGCTTTCCCTCTCTGTAAGACTCCCTATTGACCCGTATGAATTTTTTTTTTAAGTTTATTTTGAGAGAGAGACAGAGCACCAGTGGGGGAGGGGCAGAGAGAGAGAGAGAGAGAGAGAGAGAGAGAGAGAATCCCAAGCAGGCTCTGCACTGTCAGCGCGGAGCCTGACACAAGGCTCGATCTCGTGAAACGTGAGATCACGAACCCGAGCCGAAATCAAGACTCCGATGCTCAACCGACTGAGCCACCCAGACGCCCCAAGCTGTATGAATTTTTATCCTGTGTACGCTCCCATGTAACTATCACTTAAATCAAGATACAGAAAATGTTCCGTGCCCCGGCAGACTCCCTCCCAGCAAATAACCCTCTATCATTACCACCACCGTTGCCAGATAACCATTAACCTCTCTCGCCATGGACCAGTTATATTTATTTTTCAGCTTCCCACATATGGAATCATAGAGTCTTCCCCCTCGTTTATAACTTCTTTCATGCAACATTATGTCTGTGAGACTTTGTCAGACTGACAATTCATTTTCATTGCTGTGTGGGATTCTCTGCTATCACAATATCTTTCTCCTATTGTAAATATCACCATAGATCTTTCTCCTATTGATGGACATTTGGGGTTTGTTTGTTTGTTTTTGTTTTTTCCAGTTTGGGGCTTTTATGAGTAACGTTGCTTGAACATTCTGGTACGTGCCTTTTTGTAGACGTAAGTACTCATCCTTCTTGGGTATATACCCAAGAATGGAATTGCTGGGTCATGTGTGTCCCCATACTCCGCTTTAGTAAGTGCTCCCAAAGGTTTTCACTGGGATAGCATCAGTCTGTACTCCCACCAGCAGTATGTGAGTGTTTCAGAGGCTCCACATCCCCCCTCGACCCTTGATGGAAACAGTCCACTTGATTTCAGCCATCTGGCGGCATTGGGGTGGAATCCCCCTGCGGTTTTCATTTGTATTTCTCTGACGAGTAATGGCTTTGAGCACTTGTTAATATGCTAATTGTCCACTCACATATCCTCTTTATGAAGTGGTTTCTCAAGTCTCCTGCCTGTTTTTATTTTATTTTTAATTTGAATTAAAATTAATTTAATTAGAGTGAAAGAGACAGAAAGTGAGTAGGGGAGGGGCAGAGAGAGAGAAGGAGAGAGAGATCCCAAGCAGGCTCTGCACTGCCAGTGTGGAGCCCGAGGTAGGGCTCGAACCCAAGAACGGCAAGATCATGACCTGACGTGGTGACTTAACCAACTGAGCCACCCAGGCGCCCCTCTTCTATTTTTAAATTGGATTGTCAATAAATAAATACACTGGGCTGTCAGTTTTATTGACTTGGAAGGAATTTTTAATATATTCTGAGTACAAGTCCTCTGTCCTATATCTTCAGTGTGTATCAATGTATATCCATTGCAAGTATCTTCCTAATTCTGAAGCATGACTTTTTACTCTTTTTTTTATTTTTATTTTTTTACATTTTTATTTATTTTTGAGAGACAGAGAGAGACAGAGCACAAGTGGGGGAGGGGCAGAAAGAGAATGAGACAGAATCCGAAACAGGCTCCAGGCTCTGAGCTGTCAGCACAGAGCCCGACGCGGGGCTCAAACTCACAAACTGTGAGATCCTGACCTGAGCCGAAGTTGGATGTTTAACCAACTGAGCCACCCAGGCACCCCCTTTTTACTCTTTTAATATTACCTTGAGAAATCTTCACCCACCCCTGGGTTATGAAGAGCTCCTCCTATGTTTTATTCTATTGTAGAAGCTTTATTGCTTTGACTTTCCTGTTTAGGTCCACAAGGCATCCTAAAATAATATTGCATATAGTGTGAGTTAGAGGTCAAGGGTTTGGGTTTTTTTGGGGTTTGGGGGGAGTTTTTGGTTTTTTGGTTGATTTTTTTAAATGTATGACCCTCTAAAATGACCTGCCCCATTTATAGGAAAGACCATATTTTCTGTTCCATTGATCTTAATTACTGTAGTTTTATAATAAGCCTTGATATCTGGAGAGTGAAGTCCTTCAGGTTCCTTGTCATTCTTTAAGCCTGCTCTGGGGGCACCTGGGTGGCTCAGCGGGTTAAGCAGGCAAGCACCCGAGTCTTGATTTTGGCCCCTGTCATGTTGGGGTCCGTGCTGACAGTATGGAGCCTGCTAGGGATTCTCTCTCCCTCTCCCTCTCTCTCTGCCCCTCCCCCACTCATGCTCAGTCTCTCTCTGTCTCAGAAATAAACATTAAAAAATTTAAAAAAAAAAGACTGCTCTGATGATTCTAGGTCCCCTGCATTACCAAATACTTTTCAGAATCAGATGATCAATTCCCATGAAACAAACAAAAAAAAAAAAAAAAAAAAAAAAAACACTGGGAATTTGATTAGGATTGCATTGACTCTCTAGATCATTACTGGGGGAAGAATTGAAATATTAACAATATTGAGCTTTACAAGCCGTTGACATAGTTTATCCCTCCATTTATTTCACTTTTAAATACTATCAGCAGTGTTTTATAATTTTCAGTGTAGAGGTTTTACACATCTTTTTTAGATTGTACCTGGGCATTTTATTGTAAATGGCACCAGCTCTTTTAAGTAATATGGAAATATGTCTATCCAAACTATAGGTGTATATGTCTATCCAAATTACAGTTATAGAGAGAGGATGCTTAGCAGTGACGAGCTGGCCTGCTCAGATTTTAGGGAAAATCGCCTTCAGAGACTTTAATTATAGAGTGACAGAAAAATGAAAAGTCACCTTAGAGCGCCTCCCAACCTTAGACCTGAAAGGATGAATCTATTAATATCTCTGAAGTGCGAATGTGTCAAGGAGAATCACAGAGGTAGAAATTCACCGCCCATTCAAAAGTCCAGGCAAGTGCACCTTGTCAGGAAGAACCAGAACACGTGACAGGTCTGGCGGGGGTGGACAGACCACACTAGCTGAGGCCAATGCCTCGTCCTGGTTTTGCGTTCACCAAGCAGTTGTGACCGTCTGGCTACTCAGAAAATCTGCTTCCAGGAAGAGAATGCCTTGGCGAAATGGGTGTGAGCACCTTCCCACCCAACAACTATGGTGTCCTGCCGTGGGGCGCCTGGGTGGCTCAGTCAGTTAAGCGTCCGACTTTGGCTCGGGTCGTGATCTCCCAGTTCATCAGTTCGAGCCCCGTGCCAGGCTCTGTGCTGACAGCTCAGAGCCCGGAGCCTGCTTCGGATTCTGTGTCTCCTCCTCTCTCTGCCCTTCCCCTGCTCATGCTCTGTCTCTCAATAATAAGAAAACGTTAAAAAAAAAAAAAAAATTTTTTTTAAAGAAAACAACAACTATGGCGTCCCGTTGTAAGTAAGTCGGTACCCTGACCTCTCTTGTCTTCTAGGAGACTTAAGGTAAGTCAGCGTCTCAGGGTCCTACCTATCCTGAGGGCATGGCTGAGGGCTGGACTCCATGGTGAATTCACCAAAATCAGTGCCATTAGTGAAGTCTCGTAGTGACCCCCAGAGTTACTTGAGTAACCCATCACAGCCGTATGGAAATGTATATTATGGACTTCTGCAAAGGACTGGAGACTGGAATCGGTTATATATAAAAAAATCACAATAGCTGTAACAAAATTTCAGCTGCATAGCTTTCATTCGCTCATATTTATTACACGTCTACCATGAAGCTATGTACTTTCTTCATCTCTGAAGACCCAGGAAAAAACCGAAACCCCCACCTCTGTGGAGCTTACATTTTAGTGGGGGAGAGAGACAAGAAACACACAGAACGTCAACATAAGCAGAGAACAAGAACGGAGTGGGGCGCCGTGGACAGGACGGGCCGAGGAGGCCCCTCCGGGGACATTGGATCCAAGCCAAGGACAAAGTGACAGCCACGGGGAGATATGTGGGCCGAGGATTCCAGGTGACGGCCCCGCAGCAGACCGTACTTGGCAGTGAAGAGTGAAGTGAGGGGGCAGTGAGGGCACGAGGGGTCAGGCTGTGTCGGGCCTCCTAGGCAAGGTCAGGACTTCGCCTCCCCCCCCCACCCAATGTGGGATTGCAAGGCCCCGGAGGGCTCGGAGCGGATTGGACTTCTGTTTGAACAGGATCCCCCTGCCGGTATGTGAAGAGCAGTCACAGGAAGTAGCAGCCCAGTCATGGGTGACAGCAGCCCACCAGGTGGGAGATAGAGGTGTCTGGGGCAGGACAGTCGCATCGGAGGGGTGAGGAGCAGGGGACTTGGAACATGTGGCAGAAGCCAGGCCCATAGGATGCGCTGGTGAACTGACTGTAGATAAGAGTTGCAGGTGACACCAAGCTTTGGAAGGATGGAATTGAGGGTCCCTGAGATGGTAGGCAGGGGGCGGGAAGCAGTGGTGGGGAGGAGGGGGGAGAGCGATAGGAATTGGACTGGCCCCGTTTTAGACACTCGGGTGGAAGGAAGAGGGAGTTTCAGGGAGGAAATTATAAGATGCTCGCAGAGGTCGAGTAAGATGAGGACCCAGATTTGGCCAAGGGATTTAGAAATGTGGAGGTCACTGTAACCTTGACCTAAAGAGGAGCAGGATCTTGGGACCCAGGCTGGAGGGGGACACCAAAGTCTAGGAAGGCTTTTGCATTTTAATCAGCTTCTGTCCTGTGTGGGGTTTTTTAATGCTTATTTATTTATTAGAGAGAGGGAGCACGTGTATGCACATGAGTGGGGGAGGGGCAGAGAGAGAGAGGGAGAGGGAGAATCCCAAGCAGGCTCCACGCTGTCGGCGCAGAGCCCAACGCGGGGTTTGAACCCACAAACAGTACCCCTGTCCTGTTTTGTTTGGAAGCGTGGGAGCTAGTACATTAAGTTCAAAGCTAAGAGTGATGATCCAGAAAGGAGGGGAAAGTCAGGCTGTGGGAGAGAAGAGACCACCCTAGGAACAGAATCTGATGACGTGAGCAGGGATGCACCCAGGGAGTCAGGAGTTGGTCTCGGATGGGAGCACAGAAGCGAAACAGCCAGTTTGCAGTAGGGAGAAGAGAACAGCCCTTTTGATTGCTTGGGTTTTCTCAGCGAACTAAGAAGCAAGGTCCCGAAATGTAACCATCGTGGGAAGGCACGAAAAGGTGACTATGATTAAGGCTCTAGGATTATGGTAACTGTCACGAGGGCTCATGACTTGCAACTTGAAGTATAAGGGTCAAAAATAGTGCAGTGAAGCAAAAGAAAAATATAGGTAAATTGGATGTCATCAAAATGGCGAGCTTTTTTGGCACGAAAGGGCACCATCAAGAGAGTGAAAACACCAGCCACAGGGGCACTTGGGTGGCTCAGTCGGTTGAGCATCTGACTTCAGCTCAGGTCACGATCTCACAGTCTGTGAGTTCGAGCCCCGCGTCGGGCTCTGTGCTGACCGCTCAGAGCCTGGAGCCTGCTTCAGATTCTGTGTCTCCCTCTCGCTCTGCCCCTCCCCTGCTCATGCTCTGTCTCTCTCTGTCTCAAAAATAAATAAAAACATTTAAAAAAATTTAAAAAAAAAAAGAAAGAAAACACCAGCCACAGAATAGGGGAAATATTTGCAAATCCTCTCTCTGATAAGGGTCTTACATCCAGGATATAGAGGGGACTCTTACAATTCAATGGCAAAAAGACAGTCAACCCAAGTACGAAGGGAGCAAGCCCCCCACCAAAACTGACAACGGTTGTTCAGGCAAGAACTTGTACACAAATGTTCACAGCAGCACTATTCACAATTACCCGAAAGGTGGAGACAACCCAAATTGTCCATCAGCGAATGAACGATTAGACCGGTGGCGTGTCCCTACGCGGGAACAGTATTCAGCCACAAAAAGGAACCCGTGCCACAACGTGAGCTTTGAACACGTGCCAGTGAGAGAAGACACAAAAGGCCACACGCTGTATGATTCCGTTTACATCAAATATCCAGAAGAAACCAATCCAGAGAGACAGAAAGCAGATTGGTGGCCGCCAGGAGCTGGGTTGAAGGACTAGTACGGGGTACAGGAGTTCCATTTGGGGCGACGGAAAGGTTCTGAGGCCAGGTAGTGGTGACGAGTATCCAACATCGGCTGGAACAGACTAACCCCATCTGGGGCAAATGTGCCCTGATGACCGCTCGGTGACCCGAAGCTGGGGAGCACAGCCCTCCCCTCACGTTCTCTTCTTTTGTTCAACCACACCCTTAAATGCACCCTCGGGGCGTAACCGTTCTTGATCTGTCCCCAAAATCGGACTATAACACACACTTAACCATTCTCCCACTGGGTGGACTCCCAGCCCCTAGGGCTATACAGGCGGGCGGCCCAGCAACAGCGAAGCTTCTTGTACTCCTGCTTTTATGTAATTTGGCCTTAATAAAAGTACCTGGGGAATCGTCTGTTGGGAGGTTGCCCTCGACAGGCCCCCTGGGAAAAGAACCATTGGAGAGAGAAAGAAGGTTCCGCAAGGAGATCGTGCGGCCCTGCATTTACCCTTGCCACCCCCTATAAAGACTCCTCTACCCAGAGGAAGGATAGCCTCGTACATTTCCCAGCCAAGGAAGGAACAAATGGATTTGAAAGCCCCACTCCGGTAACTAAGGAGCGTATCTATGGGCACAAGTTACCCCAACCCCTAGGCCCACCTGGCCCCCCCGGAGGCATTCCAGATGACAACTGAACCTAGTCGGCTAAAGTACAGGATGGTTCATTAGTTCCTAGGTGCATTGTCTCTCTGGGACTGTATAAGGCGTGGGTTCCTAAGGCCCTCTTGGCCCCCTCCTGGCACCTCGGACCCAGGCGAACACTTGTTCCTCAAACCACGAATGGTTCGGGGAAACAACGAAGAGGTCATGTCCCTGTAACTGTTCCGCCTGAGGGGTTGAGAGATAGATGACCTTTCATGAAAGCAGCAGAGCAAATGCTTCATAGATGATAAACGTAGATACATCATGAAAATAATGTAAGAAATTAATCAATCAGCAACGGGCAGGAGGGAACGTAGTGAAAAAATAACCATGTTATTCCTTAAAGGGTGATTACACGTGGGAACATTTTTAGAATCAGGTAATGCCAGAAAACAGATGACGCACGCTACAAGGAAATCGCGAACAAACATAATGCCACGTTTGCCACAATAAGGCGGCCAGTTCCACGCACTGCTGTGGTCTGTGTCCGTTTTTATTTTTGTTTTATTTTATTTTTTTCACTTTTTTGCCAACGCCCATTCATCCTTGGGGAACCCCTGGACCTGCTGGAGCTGGAGTCTGGCAAGTCCCCTTAATAAACCATTTCTTACCAAGCTCGATTTGTCAGCCTTTTTCTTCCGTCTTACTGGCCCTTTGGGCTTTGGAGGTCGTTTTGCACACACCTCCCTTTCATGGAACAAACATAGTGAATGTGCTTAGTGCCACTGAACTGTATGCTTTAAAGTTTATTTATCTTTGAGAGGGGTGGGGAGAGGCAGAGGGAGAGAATCCCAAGCAGGCGCCCCACTCTCAGTGCAAAGCCTGAGGCGGGGCTTGATCTCACGACCGCGAGATCCCGACCCGAGCCGAAATCAAGAGTCGGGAGGCTTAACCAACTGAGCCGCTCAGGTGCCCCCGAATTGTACACTTTTAAGTGGTCACGATGGTATATTTTATGTAGTGTGTATTTTACCTCAATAAAAAAAAAAGTGCAGTTATATTCAGACTACATTATATATGTAGATCTATTTCAGTTTATTTCTTTTCAGAGAGAGCGAGCGAGAGAGAGAGAGAGAGGGAGAGAGGGAGAGAATGAACGGGGGAGGAGCAGAGAGAGAAGGGGGGACAGAAGATGTGAAGCGGGCTCTGTGTTGACAGCATGGAACCAAATGCAGGAAGGACTCAAACCACCAACCGTGAGATCATGACCTGAGCTGAAGTCAGATGCTCAACCGACTGAGCCACCCAGGCGCCCCCAGATTACGTTATTTCAAGAGACGAAATATACTCCATTAAAATAAACCTAGTTGATTAGTTTAATTTTCTCATTCCGTGTCATTCTGGAAATTACAGGGCTTTTCAAGCTGGAAAAGACCATAGGGCTTGATTGCCTATGCCTGCATTGTAAAGTCTGTTGAAAATATTCGGCAGCTTTTAATTACCACAAATATTAGGATTATTCATTCTGTTACGGGAATTTTTCTACCAAGAGGTTTATCATTCCCTCTCTGACTCATTGCCTAGGAAACTGACCCCGAACTCAAAAATTAACCCAGTGGAAACCAATCACATCTGACAAAGTGTGAGTCAACAAAGCATAAACCATTTTCATTTCTTTCTGACACCATTGGCATCCGGACCATAGCACATTGTGTAAAGTCATTAGCCTCTGTGTTCAAATAATAGATAGTCTGATTTTCTTCATGCTAAAAATTACCGTATATCCAAGTGTGCAGAACACCTTGACTATGAATACAATATAAAATCAGTATTTGTCCCATGAGCTATGCATACTTTATCATTTACCTTTCAAATAAAGTTCTTTAATGATGTCACTCACTGCCACACAGCTTTTTATAATGCTTCTACGTAATAAAGTATTTGCTTGTGGGGAAGACAAGGAACTTTCCAAAAACTGGAAACGCATTTTTTTTTAAAGCAAATTTTTCAAATTACAATGTTAAACTCTAACTCCATAAAGGTATATCATACGCGACCTGTAAAGTTTCACTGTATTTCAGGATTGTTCTTGAAGAGATACTCTGCCTATAATTGAAAGAAAGAAAAAAAAAAAGTCAATTTAGAAGACATTGCTACTAATGATTACAGTTTAAAAATAAACGTACAAAGGGGCGCCTGGGTGGCTCAGTCAGTTAAGCATTGACTTCGGCTCAGGTCATGATTCACGGTTCCTGAGTTCGAGCCCCGCATCAGGCTCTGTGCTGACCGCTCAGAGCCCGGAGCCTGCTTCGGATTCTGTGTCTCCCTCTCTCTCTGCCCTTCCCCCACTCGCACTCCGTCTCTCTCTCTCTCTCTCTCTCTCTCTCTCTCTCTTTCTCTCTCTCTCTCTCTCAAAAATGAATAAAACATTAAAAATAATAATAATAAAAATTAAATAAAAATAAAAGTACCTAAATCTTTACTCTCAAATGAGTAATAAAATCTTACTGTAGGGGCTCCTGGGTGCCTCAGTCAGTTAAGTGTCTGACTCTTGGTTTTAGCTCAGATCATGATCTCACAGTTTGTGAGATCGAGCTCCATGTCGGGCTCTGTGCTGACAGGGAGGGGTCTGCTTGGGACTCTCTCCCCATCCCCTCTCTGTCCCTCCCTTGCTCTCTCTCGCTTTCTCAAAAAGAAAGAAAGAAAAGGGCGCCTGGGTGGTTTAGTCAGTTAAGTGTCCGACTTTGGCTCAGGTCATGATCTCACAGTTTGTGGGTTCGAGCCCCAAACCAGGCTCCGTGCTGACATTTTAAAAAATAAAAAAATAATAAACATTTTTAAAAAGCTTATAAAAAAAATCTCTTACCAGAAAATCAACAGGATCATCCGGTCGGACCTTACAACATTCATTCAGACCCTGCATAAGTGTTGGCATCACGTGGGTCATTAAATAGTTTCTCAGGGGAATCGACTGGGCCTCTAATAATTCTCTTTCTTCTCTTTTCACTTCATCTAGTCGTTTATTCTACAAACAGAACATTGGGGGGTTGGGGTAAACAGAAAGGGGAGAGCATTTCCACCCAACTCGTCCTGGAGTACTTTAGAACAAGATAGATATTGCTGTAAGTGTTCACCACGTTATGATAAAGATGCCATTTCAAACAGCAGAGAAAAGATGTAAATGGTGTTACAACAACTGCTTAGTAATCTAGAAAAAAATAAACTGGATCCTTAAGTCAAGGTAATTCCTAGATGCCTAGATAAGCGTGGGAGGGTAGGAAGGAAGGAACGAAGGAAAGAATCACAGGAGTGCTAATAGGAAGTCTAGAAGGTACTCATCTGGTGGACACCCGTTATTCCTCGGTCACCATACAGTTCCCCCCTCTCTTGGGAATAGAAATTCCAGGTTTCCTGTGAGAAATGTCCCATCTTAGCCTGGTGGTTTTAGTGGGACTTAAGCCCATCAGTCCAGCCCGCCTGCTGGTTATGAACCTTAATTAAGGATAAACACATCAGCAATGCGGAAGGCAGAGCAGAGACAAGGACCCCAGGTCCCTGGTGACATCATCTGAGCAGCTCTATCAAGCCTTGCCTGAAGCCAGCCCTACCTACCCCTGGACTTTTCTATTAGGTAAACCCGTAAGTTTTTTTATTTCTTTTTTTTCCATAAGTTTTTTTTTGTTTTGTTTTGTTTTTTTTTTTAGTTTCTAAGCCATTTTCAGTTTGCTTTTCTGTCACTTGCAAGATAAAGAGTCATAACTGATATTATTTGTTCAAAAAGAGTCTTTCCCAGCAAGACAGCAAATCCGGAAACCAACACGGGAAAAAGATTGATGGATTTGACTACATGCAAACATAAAACTTCCTTATGTCCAGAAGAAACACCATACATGCTGTCAAAAGATAAATGATGAGACAAACTATTTGCAACGTAGCATAAAAAGCTAGGCTATCATGGGGGAGCCTGGGGGGGCTCAGTCAGTAAAGCGTCCGACTCCTGATTTCGGCTCAGGTCACGATCTCACAGTCCGTGGGATCGAGCCCCGAGTCAGGCTCTGTGCTGACAGTGTGGAGCCTGCTTGGGCGTCTCTGTCTCCTCCTCTCTGCCCTTCCCTGGCTCACGCATGGACACTCACACATACACACGCATCTCTCTCAAAACAAATAAACCTAAAAAAAAAAAAAAAATAGGCTATCGTGAGATGCATGGAATTTGCCAGGCATTGGCCGTGTTCTTCTACATAAACGGACTCTTTCGTCACCCCCGTGGCTGTATGAAGCCGGCACTGTCATCACCCCCATCTTACAGATGGAGCCACTGAGGCACAGAGTGGCTTGTGCAGAGTCACACACGTACTGGGAGAAGGAGCGGAATCTGGGCTCTCGCAGCACACAGCTCGGGACACACACCGTTGTCTCCCGAGGCCGTTCCTGCTTCCATCACACTGCCTTCTCGCCAGCTGTGGTTGCAAAACACTCAGAAAGGGACACACAGCCCCAACGTGGGCAGAGAAGACACGCAACGTACGAGAGACCGATGCCAGCTGCCTCGGAAAAGCTGGTAAAGCTCTGATCACAGAAATGGACGTGAGAGCCGGGAGACGGGGGTTTTGTTTATCGGGTTGAGACTTTGTGAGCAACATTGAGAAAGCAGAGCTGGAAGAGGTGTAGAAAGCACGCTGGTAGACAACGTGTGCCCTGCTTTACCCTTGCTGGAAGGTAGTTTAGAAGTGAGTGTCACCAATTGGACCAGGTATAGTCTCACCTACCAAAATTCAGGCATTCAAGCCAAGGAGGTAACCAGGCATCCAATCACGTGTCCATAAGGACATCCTTCCTCCCACTGCCCCTTCCTTCCACAAATATTTGTTGAGCGTCTGCTATGGAAATAGAGTAGCGAACAACATAGACCAAAATCCTCGTCCTCACGTAATTTAAATTCTACGCAGGGAAAAGACAATAAACAAGATAAATGTGTAAAGTATATAGTCCATTAGAATGCGTGCAAAGAAGGAAATTAAAAAGTATAACAGGGAAGGCAGTCAGTGGAGCGTGAGACTCTTGATCTCGGGGTTGTGAGTTCGAGCCCCACATTGGGGTAGAAGTTACTGAAAAATAAAGTCTTTAAAAACAAAAGTGTAAGAGGGGAGATGACATGTGTGGGGAGTGGCAGGGTTGAAATTTTATTTTATTTTGTTTTTTTTAATGCGTATTTATTTTTGAAAGAGAGAGAGAGAGAGAGCGAGCACAAGTGGGGGAGAGGCAGAGGGAGAGGGAGACACAGAATCCGAAGCAGGTTCCGGGCTCCGAGCCGTCGGCACAGAGCCCGACCACGCGGGGCTCAAACTCACGAGCCATGAGATCACGAGCTGAGCCCAAGTCGGACGCTTAACGACTGAGCCGCCCAGGCGCCCCAGGGGGTTGACACTTCAACTAAGGTGTCCAGGAAAGTGCTCGTGGGAAAGACGACTTTTAGGAAAGACTCAAAGCAAGCGAGGAAGTTATTTACTCAGATGATGCATTGTTCGTTGTTTTAATATTTATTTATTTGGGGGCGAGCGTTGTTTTAATATTTATTTATTTGGGGGAGGGGCAGAGAGAGGGGGGCAGAGGATCCGAAGCAGGCTCTGCGCGGACAGGCTGGCGGCAGCAAGCCGGTTTCGGGGCCGGTTTCGGGGCTCGAACTCCCGAACCTCAAGCTGAAGTCAGACGTTCTACTGACTGAGCCACCCAGATGCCTGATGATATGCGTTGTTCAAACACATCGGGGAATAGCAGATGTGTCTGAGCAGAGTGTCGAGCGTGTGCGCGAGGGAGTGTGCGTGTGTGAGGGAGTGTGAGTTGAGAGCGCGTGTGTGGATGAGGGTGAGTGTGTGCGCGCGTGAGTGTGTAAGGGCAAGTGTGCGTCAGTGTGAATGCGAGGGTTGTGTGAGTGTGTGCGTGTGTGCGCGTGAGCGTGTAAGGGCAAGTGTGTGTCAGTGTGTGAATGTGTGAGGGTGTGTGTGACGGAGTGAGTATGCGTGAGTGAGGGTGTGTGTGCGTGTGGGTGTGTGCGCATGAGCGTGTAAAAGCAAGTGTGCGTCAGTGTGTGAGGGTGTGCATGAGTGTGTGAGGGAGTGCGAGTGTGTGTGAGTGTGTGAATGTGATGGTGAGTGCGCACGTGAGCGTGAGGGCAAGTGTGCGCATGTGTACATGAGTGTGTGAATGCGTGGGAGGGTGTATGTGAGTGTGTGAGGGAGTGTGAGAGGGAGTGTGAGTGAGTGGAGGTGTGAGGGGGTGTGTGTGTGAGGGCAAATGTGCGCATGTGTACGTGAGTGTGTGAATGCGTGGGAGGGTGTATGTGAGTGTGTGAGGGAGTGTGAGGGAGTGTGAGTGTGAGAGCGCGTGTGTGGGTGAGGGTGTGTGTGCGCGTGAGTGTGTAAGGGCAAGTGTGTGTCAGTGTGTGAATGTGTGAGGGTGTGAGTGTGTGACGGAGTGTGAGGGTGAGGGTGGGTGTGGGTGTGCGCATGAGCGTGTAAGAGCAAGTGTGTGCGTCAGTGTGTGAGGGTGTGCATGAGTGTGTGAGGGAGTGCGAGTGTGCGTGAGTGTGAAGGTGTGAGTGTGTGCGCGAGTGTGTGAATGTGACGGTGAGTGCGCACGTGAGTGTGAGAGCAAGTGTGTGCATGTGTACGTGAGTGTGTGAATGCGTGTGAGGGTGTATGTGAGTGTGTGAGGGAGTGTGAGAGGGAGTGTGAGGGAGTGTGAGTGTGAGAGCGCGCGTGTGTGGGCGAGGGTATGTGTGCGCGTGAGTGTGTAAGGGCAAGTGTGCGTCAGTGTGAATGCGAGGGTTGCGTGAGTGCGAGGGTGTGCGTGAGAGTGTGTGCGCGTGAGTGTGTAAGGGCAAGTGTGTGTCAGTGTGTGAACGTGTGAGTGTGTGACGGAGGAGTGTGAGTATGCGTGAGTGTGAGGGTGCGTGTGGGTGTGTGCGCATGAGCGTGTAAGAGCAAGTGTGTGCGTCAGTGTGTAAGGGTGTGCATGAGTGTGTGAGGGAGTGCGAGTGTGCGTGAGTGTGAAGGTGTGAGTGTGTGCGTGAGTGTGTGAATGTGACGGTGAGTGCGCACGTGAGTGTGAGAGCAAGTGTGCGCATGTGTAGGTGAGTGTGTGAATGCGTGTGAGGGTGTATGAGTGTGTGAGGGAGTGTGAGAGGGAGTGTGAGTGAGTGGGGGTGTGAGGGTGTGTGTGAGGGCGAGGGTGTGAGGGTATGTGAGCGAGTGAGGCGCGGTGGACGGATCTGAGCGCGGTTTCAGGAGGCCGAACAGGGAGGCCCCGGTGATCTGGGGGGGTCGGGAGGGTGAAGGAGGCCGACCGCCCGGGTCACGTGGCTAAACGGCGCAAAGTCCAACGTCATCCCCAGGCTGGCGCGCGCGCGGCACAGTGTCACACGTTGTCGGGGCTGCGTCTCATCACTACTCCTGGCGACGGCTGGTTTTTATTACCGGTATTATTTACACCAAGCGAAAGACCCCGGGCACCTTCTAAAAATCGGCTCAGGCGGGTTAGCGTCCGACTTCGGCTCAGGTCATGAGCCGTCGGGTCGGGGGTTCGAGCCCCGCGCCGCGCTCTGTGCTGGCAGCTTAGACCCCGCAGGCCGTTTCGCATTCTGCGTCCTTCCCCGTCTCTCTCTCTCTCTCTCTCTCTCTCTCTCTCTCGGTCCCCGCGCCCCACTCGCCCTCTGTCTCTCTCTGTCTCTCGAAAATAAATCAACGTTAGAAAAAACCGTTTAAATGGTCATATGACAAAGCACACAAAAACCAAAAAAACCAACAGCAGAGGGTGTATTTCCAGGACAATGCTCTGGGCGCAGGACTGGAGATGGAGCTGGCCTAAATGGCTTGCCGCCTGCACCCCCAGACGCACACACGCACGCACACTCACACATATACTCGCACACACACACACACACACACACACACATACTCGCTAACAGTCACACACTTGCTCACACACATACTTGCTCACACACACTCGCTCACATACCCTCACACACACACCGTCACACCACCACTCACTCACACTCACTCTCACACTCCCTCACCCACACACCCTCACCCACATTCACACACACACACACACACACACTCGCTCACACACACACTCGCTCACATACCCTCACACACTCACCCTCACACTCACCCTCACACAACTACTCTCACACTCCCTCACGCACACCCTCACACACATTCACACTCACGCACACACTTGTCCTTACACACTCCCTCACCCACACACCCTCATCCACATTCACACACTCACGTACACACACACACCCACACACACTCGCTCATACACACAGTCACACACACACTCGCTCACATACCCTCACATACTCACCCTCACACCACCACTCATTCACACTCTCTCACACTCCCTCACCCACACACCCTCATCCACATTCACACACTCACGTACACACACTCACACACACTCGCTCACACACACACTCGCTCACACTCACAGTCACACACACTCGCTCACACACCCTCATATACTCACCCTCACACACTCACCCTCACACACCCTCACACACTCACCCTCACACACACCCTCACACTACTCACACTCCATCACACACTCAGGCACACCCTCACCCTCACACACATTCACACTCACGCACACACTTGCCCTTACACACGCACACACACCCTCACACACTCACTCTCACACTCCCTCACGCACACCCTCACACACATTCACACTCACGCACACACTTGCCCTTACACACTCACGCACACACCCGCACACACGCACTCACACTCACACACATTCACACACACACTCCCGCCCGCACGCTCACGCACTCAGCCGCACTCAGCCACACTCACCCACTCCTCCCAGCGTGCCATCTTCTCTGCCGTCTCCGCCGCCTCCCGGCGCTCACGTTCCGCTGCCTCCCGGGCCTCCCGGGCCAGCCGCTCCTCCGCGGCCTTCCGCTCCTCTGCCGCCTTTTCTTCGTCCGTCAGGCCGTAATTTCGAGGCTCCCCGATCTCTTTGACGAGCTGCTTGATGGCAGGTCTGTTCTGCGGGTCCTCGAGTTTTCCGACATCTGGAGACACCGGGAGAGAGGAAGGTCGGCGCCCACTTCCGATCCGGGGCCCGCCCGCAACACGTTCCCGAGACGGTATTCGGGAAAATTCCTTGTTGCCCCAAGCGTGCGATGGCGGCCGACCTGAGGGACCGCGCCGGGCTTTTCCGCCCCGGGGCCGGCAGCGGCCGGAATGGCCCGTCTCACTGGTAAGTGTCGGCGTGGGGTCCGGGAGCCACGGCGGGGGGGGGGGGGGGGGGGGGGGAGGGGGGAGAGGTGGGGGGGAGGTGCCCGCTCTGAGTTACAACTGCCCCGAGTTTGGGGTGGGGCGGGGCGGGGTGGGGGGCGGGGGAGGACCGGGCTTCTCCAGAAAGGGTCCCCCGGAAGCCTCCGGGCAGAGACCGGGACGCCGTGGGGTCCCCCCGGAAGGCAGCCGCGCGCTTGCCGGCAGCCGGGCAGGCTTCTCCGCGTTCCCTGTGTGTTGTGCGTCGGAGAACCGAGGATCCTGGGATACAGTTTTCAATTCATAAGAAAAACGAACCATTTCAGTTAGCCCAGCCGAATAGGGAGAAGCCCAAAGTCCAGAATGTCTGACTACTGTTAATCGCAAGACCGGAAAGAAAAAAAAGAAAAAAAAAAAAAAAAAAGCAGCCGCAGCGGCTTTTGGTAAAAGATGAGTTTCTCCACAAAGCCCCCGAATAGTCCGTTCTATACCCGTCTCTTGGGTTTGCCTGGAAGGTACCTGCGTAGGGGGGTGTGCGGCGGACGATTCTGGGCCTGAGCGCCCGCAGGCCTTCCTAGGGCTGAGGACCTTCCTCTCACCCTGGCCCCAGGCACGACCACTGCTGCGCCCCCCTCTTTCCGTTCACGCAGTATGACCTTGACCCAGACTAGAGGCGCCGCCCTGTGCGGCACGGGAGCTGGGGAAGAACGGGCCGATGTATCAGTTGGTGGAAGCAAGCCCCGCCCCCCCCAACAAACAAAAATCAAAACCAAAATAAAACCAAACTCACATATTCCACGAGTGGCCTGAGCTCTGACATTTAGAAGTGTTTCTCCCCGGGGCGCCTGGGAGGCTCAGTCGGTTAAGTGTCCGCTTACGGCTCGGGTTCTGATCTCAGGGTTCGTGAGTTCGAGCCCTGCGGCCCTGAAGCCCTGCTTCAGTCCTTTGGCCCCCTCTCTTTGCCCCTCCCCCCCCTCAAAAATAAGTAAACATTTTTAAAAAGAGTATTTCTCCCAGATTTCTCGAACAGAGTAATTGCAACTTGACGCACTTGAAAGTGCTCTGAAACACTTTTTTTTAAAAAATGCTTATTTATTTATTTTGGGCCGGGGGGGGGGGGGCAGAGAGAGAGGGAGAGAGAAAATCCCAAGCAGGCTCCACACTATCAGCACAAGCCGGATGTGGGGCTCGAACTCACAAACTGTGAGATCATGACCTGAGCCCAAATCCAGTCGGATGCTTAACCCACGGAGCCACCCAGGCGCCCCTGAAACACTTTTGAAGAGGCTGACTTTTTGGAGACTGGTGCTGCCCAAAGCAGTACTTCTGCCCTGACCCTGGACCAGGGGAACTTCGGGGGGGGGGGCACCTGCCCAAACCGGGACCTTGGATTTGCCCTTCTAGGGCTGTGGAGCTAGGCGGGAAAGTCTAGCTCCCAGTGTAATGCGGAAACTCCCAGGCTGTGGGGCAGCCGCAGCTCACCCCGGGGGGCGAGGGAGGAGACATTCTGGTCCAAAGAGCCAGAGAGAAAGAGACTCCAAGGGAGAAGAGGAGTCCAGAGGTGCAGAGAGAGAACGCAGGTGTCGGCCCCCTTCTGGATCCTTCCGAAGCCGGTCTGCATTCCTGACCTTGACACCCTCCCCCACACCCATCCCTAAGATCTATTCCTCCCTTTGCTTTGACGTCATCTCCTGCGGGTCAGGGTGGCGACCAGGCCAAATGTGTGGGCACAGAATGAGACAGGAACGCAGTGACCCGCTCGTCCATTCCTCCCACTCGTTTCTGTCTTTCTCAACATTTCTCCCCCATCCCCCCCCCTCCAGAGTTTTCTGTAAATAACTTTTCGAGCTTTACTGAAAAGATGACAATCACTGTTCAGGTTTTTGAAACGTGCCCACTGTTCCTTCCTGGTTCTCCAACCAAACAGGGTAAACCCTTTTCCGCATCAGTAGGTTCAAACCCTGGGCTTTTACATGTAAAACGTGTGTCCAGTATATACAGACACATCCAGGTGAGGACAAAACCCCATCACTTCCGCGGGTGCAGAACAGATTTTGCAGCTTTATAAACTGTGTTCTCTTTTCATGGCTTCACAGCACATTGTCTTTTGCCTTCGTATTGGTGGTAATAACAAGATTAGTGGCCGCTTGGTGAACTTTCGGGCACACCGGGCACTTCCTGTCTCTGATCTGTCTGTTTGTAACAACTATGAGCCACGGATCAGCTTCCTATTTCACAGGTGAGTAAACGGAAGCAGAGCCAGACCTGATAATCAGCTCTCCTGTCTCATGCTGACATCGTTCCTTAGCTCTATACCGCTCCGTACAGCAGGGTCCACGTGCTGTCCCATCGGGCTCCTGGGGGTGAAGAGAGGCCCTGGGAGACTGACCCACGCGGTCAGCCTGGCCACCAAGCTTCCACCAGGCTAGGGGTTTCTCACCAAACCCAGGGGCAGAAGAAATGTCAACATCCAGGCAACCAGACAGGAAGGTCAGGGGTTCAGCAAGCCAAGGGCAGTGGAAACACCTACGACAGCAGGGATTTGGAGCCAGAAACGATGATGATGATGATGACGAGGTGGATGGCAGGCCCTAGTTAACGGCATGCCTGTGGTGCTATGGGGACAAAACGCTGCCCCAAGGAAGAGGATGGCCCAGAGCAGCCGGCAGCAAATACACATACCTTTGAAGTGTCCTTTAAATGTTTGTTTATTTATTTTGAGAGAGAGACAGAGTGTGTGCCGTGTGAAGGAGGGGAGTGGGCAGAGAGAGAGAGGGAAAGAGAGAATCCCAAGGAGTCTCCCCACTGTGAGCACAGCCCGACACAGGGCTCGAACTCTTGGACTGTGAGATCATGACCTGAGCCGAAACCAAGAGTCAGATGCTTAACTAACCGAGGCACCTGCGGTGAGAGCACAGAGCCTGCTTGGGATTCTCTCCCTCCCTCTCTGCTCCTTCCCTGCTCACACATGCGCAATCTCTCTCTCTCTCTCTCTCTCTCTCTCTCTCTCTCTCTCTCTCTCTCAAAGTAAATAAATAAATAAAAACATTACAAAAATGTTTTTTAGTTTTAAAAAGTGCCGATTCGGTAATCGATTTCATAATATATCCATATGTTTTCATATAACACCTCCCTCTCCTGACCAAATCCGCGAGCGTAAGACTCCCCAGGAGGATGGCCCTGTTTATCCTGTGACTTCCCGGCCCAGGGACATAGCGATGCTCCCCTGTCCTCCCACGGCCCCATGAGAGACAGGCACCGGGGTTGCCCAGGGGTCCTGACCCTTGGTGGTGGTTCTCCGCGTTCCCATTCGCCTGGGGCCCACGTCATACCGATGTGGATCGGGTGGATCTCAATTTCATCAAAGTAGTTGAAGACGGTCTCGTCTTCCGTATTGATGTTGCGGTAGCTGCCCAGAGACCGGAGGAAGCGGTCCTGGCTGTAGTGGGTCCCCGCCACGATGCTCTCGGGAAGGTTCATCACCCGTTCTTTCAGGAACTCATCTGACGCGTCCAGCGCACAAACGAATTCTGGGGAGACAAGGAGCCTCCTGAGTCAACCCAAGGACGAAAGGGCTGAGTGGAGGGCACTGGAGGCTGAGCCAACGCCTCACCGCGGTGTCTGGTGACCAGCCTGGACCGCTCGACAAGATTGGCCTTCTCGCCGCCTCTCTCGAGGACAAATAGATACAAATCCCTGGCATTTCCAGAGACCACCCTACGAGGCCCGACCAGCTGGTCTTTTGTGAGAGCTGTTATTTTCCTATTTCCCCCCCTTCTTCCTTCTTCTTTCTTTCCTTCCTTCTCCTTTTAATAAAAGCAGCCGAAATTGGAAACAGAAAATCTCTAATAATAAATAATAGCAAATCTGATAGCAGAGAGCAGCAAATCTAATCATGGACTAAAAACAAAACCGATGACAAAAAGCAGCAGAATTGGGGGGCGCCTGGGTGGCGCAGTCGGTTAGGCGTCCGACTTCAGCCAGGTCACGATCTCGCGGTCCGTGAGTTCGAGCCCCGCGTCGGGCTCTGGGCTGATGGCTCGGAGCCTGGAGCCTGTTTCCGATTCTGCGTCTCCCTCTCTCTCTGCCCCTCCCCCGTTCATGCTCTGTCTCTCTCTGTCCCAAAAATAAATAAACGTTGAAAAAAAAAATTAAAAAAAAGAGTCTCAGATGCTCAACAGACTGAGCCACCGAGGCACCCTGCTTTGGGATTTTAATTTCCCAAGGATGCAGTTCTTTTCTCGATGCGATCGGCTGGGAAACAATTGGGTCCGCTGCAACACGGCGCTCATCTCATGTTTGAGTTATATTAAGGATGGGGATCATTTCGCCCCCCTGGGATTTTCTTTTAAACTATGAAAACAGCTGTTCCTCCAGCTCCTAGTATAACTTCAGTAGATATTTGTTGAGTGAATGAATGATTCAAATGCATATCAGTGAAATGGACTTTCTAGGTGAGTTACTGTTCTCAGATGTTCTCAACGCGGTCAGAGCACACAGGTGCCCAGATCATTAGCCAGGTGCATTGCCAACAACTCGCTCCCTGTAAGAGCCTGGCAAAGCCTGGAAATGGTTAAATTTGCATCCTAAACTTGTATTGCTGCCCTGTGGGCCAAATCCGGCCCATCACCTGATTTTGTAATGAAAGTTTTGTTGGAACTTTTAAAAAATTAACTAATTGATTCATTGTATTGGTTTGCCGCGTAATAATGCCATTGGCACCTAACTGCATTCTGATAAGGCTTCCCGAGCGAGAGCAAGGTGAGTGTGCTGAGCAGTGGGGCAGCAGAGCCCTTTTGAACATCGTCTGCTTCGTGCGTTAACAGTGAAAAGAAAGGCTGAGGTCTGAGACTGCCACTATTCTGACCGATTTTAATTTAGCTCAGGTGCTCATCTTTGATCATTTGATTTACATTAGTGGCTATATGTTAAAAGAGGTGGCACCCAGGTGGCTCAGTCGGTTAAGCGTCCGATTCTTGGTTTCGGCTTATGTCATGATCTCACACAGTTCGTGAGATCGAACCCCACACTGGGGTCTGTGCTAACAGTGCGGAGTCTGCTTGGGATTCTCTCTCTCCCTCTCTAAATAAATAAATAAACAAACAAACAAATAATAAATAAACAAACTTAAAAATATATTGAAAAAAGGAGAGGAGACAGTTGGACCTCCAAATGCTGGTATAGTACTTAAATCAAAAGTACGTCAATAAATTCACTGGAGGTTGAATCCTGTTAAGCTCCATACGTTAGGCATCTAGATGAAAAGTTAATAATTCTGTTAGTAATGTAAGAATTTTTAAATATGATGCTGTATCTTTTTTCCCAGTGACCGGGAAAAGGAAGATTCCAGTTAATCAAATACCATGAACAGTGAGTGATACACTTGACTACAAACTTTCAAAGAATTTTAGTGTGATGAAATATATTTCCCACAAGATGATTGTTTTTTGTTGTTTTTTTTTTTAGTGAACTCTACACCCAAACTAGGGCTTGAACTCACAACCCTGAGTCCCATACATGCTCTACTGACTTCACCAGGCAGCCACCCCCAGATGGTATTTTTTAAAGTCCTTTCTCTTGTGATGAGTCAGATAGAACTTCAGGATTTTGCAGTGTCTTGAGATAACTGTTCAGAACTTCTGCTGTCCTTGTACTGGCTTCACTGTGGATAGCAAGTAATCGATTTCTGCTTTTGCTTAAGATTGCACTAACAATGTGAATGCAAGCTGGTGCCGCCACTCTGGAAAACAGTTTGGAGGTTCCTCAAAAAACTAAAAATAGAACTACCCTACGACCCAGCAATGGCACTACTAGGCATTTATCCACGGCACACAGGTGTGCTGTTTCAAAGGGACACAGGCACCCCCATGTTTTTAGCAGCACTATCAGCAATAGCCAAAGTATGGAAAGAGCCCAAATGTCCATCGATGGATGAATGGGTAAAGATGTGGTATATATATATATATATATATATATATATATATATATATACACACACACACAATGGAGTATTACTCGGCCATCAAAAAGAATGAAATCTTGCCATTTGCAACTACGTGGATGGAACTGGAGGGTTTTATACTAAGTGAAATTAGTCAGACAAAGACAAATATATGACTTCACTCATATGAGGACTTTAAGAGACAAAACCGATGAACATGAGGGAAGGGAAACAAAAATAATATAAAAACAGGGAGGGGGACAAAACAAGAGACTCATAAATATGGAGAACAAATTGAGGGTTACGGGAGGGGTGGTGGGAGGGGGGATGGGCTAGATGCGGAAGGGGCACTAAGGAATCTACTCCTGAAATCGTTGCACTAGATGCTAACTAATTTGGATGTAAGTTTTAAAAAAATAAAATGAAACAAGTTAAAAATTTTAAAAAGAAAAAAAAAGATTGTGCTAACAAGGAGGTTACTGTGTTTGGCTATCTTGAGTCATATGAAAACCTGTATTTAAAAAAAAAATTTCCAGGGGCGCCTGGGTGGCGCAGTCGGTTGAGCGTCCGACTTCAGCCAGGTCACGATCTCGTGGTCCGGGAGTTCGAGCCCCGCGTCGGGCTCTGGGCTGATGGCTCAGAGCCTGGAGCCTGTTTCCGATTCTGTGTCTCCCTCTCTCTCTGCCCCTCCCCCGTTCATGCTCTGTCTCTCTCTGTCCCAAAAATAAATAAACGTTGAAAAAAAAAATTAAAAAAAAAAAAATTTCCAGGGGCACCTGGGTGGCTCAGCTGGTCAAGCTCTGACTCGATCTCAGCTCAGGTCATAATCTTGTGGTTTATGAGTTCGAGCCCCACGTCGGGCTCCCCACTGTCAACCTGCTTGGGAATCTCTCTCTGCCCCTCCCCAACGCATGCTCTTGCTCCCAAAATGAACATACATTTAAAAAAAAGATAAAAAATAAAAACATGTTTCTATATTCCTCAAGCAGATGCAACTTTAAACATGTCTCCTTCAATGAGGAGATCTGAAAAGATCTGCCCGCAGCAGCTGTGAAATGCAATGATTTACCGAGGAGAGAGAATACCACATTTGACTGGATCACGACAGGTTCAAATGTTTTATCGCCCAAATCAGGCGCGGAGACTTGTATTTATCATGTTTGTTGTTTTCTGCATCTAATGGTGTTTTGACATCTCAGGGAGGCCTTACCGACCTGGAGAGAGACAGCCTCTTTCAGGGCTGGCTAATTCCTAAAGACAGTCAACCGCTTGCTTGGGAGCATGCCGCCATATACATATAAATGGCCACCGCCTTTTTATAACTTTCGCACACGGAGCCACTATTCCCCTTGCCTTAATTCATCCCACAGCCAGGTACCAGGCAACTAGGGAGCAAAACCCATTGGAATTGGCTCAAACTAGCCAATCCTCTAAAAGCAGCTGTTTGCCTGACCCTGCCTCGCCCTTTCCCACGGAAACCCCAATTGAAGCTGTGGCCCAGACATCCCCCTCGCTCCTTCCTGCCTCCTGACCAAGACTGGTGCTTCCCCATGCGACCCAGCGTGGTGAGGCACACCCCCTGCTCTGGGTACTCTTCCTTCAATGGCATTAACCTCTCGTGTCCTTGCTCAACCACCTCCCTGCATTAAAATCCCTAGATACAAATGACACAATTTCCAGAAAGATGGTTTACTGAGAACAGACTAAACATTCCAAATAGATTACATGTTTGACGCATTTGGACTACGTCCAGCAGAGAGAGGGCAGCCCAGTGGTGCATGGTTAAGACTCTTTCACCGGGGGCGCCTGGGTGGCTCAGTCCGTTAAGTGTCCGACTTCAGCTCAGGTCATGATCTCACGGTTCATGAGTTTGACCCCTGTGTTGGGCTCTGTGCTGACAGCTCAGAGCCTGGAGCCTGTTTTGGATTCTGTTGTCTCCCTCTTTCTCTGCCCCTCCCCCACTTGCACGTGTGTGTGTGTGTGTGTGTGTGTGTGTGTGTGTGTGTGTCTCTCTCTCAAAAATAAACATTAAAAAAAATTTTTAATAATTAATAGATAAATAAATAAATAAACTTACCAGGTATGATTAATTTATCAAAGGGCAACATTTTGCCTCTGACTTCTTCTTCTTCCTCCTCATCTTCTTCTAATAAAACAAAATATACATTGTTGTGTTTATTACATATTACTACTATGGACAGCTTGGCAAGAAAATTAAAAATATTTTAACTAGAAGTCACTAATGAAAACTAACCATAAATAGAAAAGTGTGTATTTTAGACATAGTCTGTCTGAATTTTAAATTTTAACGAAGCGACTATTATTATGATATGTTGCAACTTACCTGAATATAAACACTCAAAATAAATGAAGGAGGGGCACTTGGCTGGCTCAGTCTGCAGTGCACGTGGCTCTTGATCTCAGGGTCGTGAGTTCAAGCCCCACATTAGGGGTAGAGTTTATATAAAGTAAGAAAGAAAAGCTCTGAAAAAAAGATACAGGGAACATTCAAACTTACGATTGAATAGGTCTTTAGCTTGATCATAGGTCTCCGGGAACCCATCCAAAATATAACCTTGATTCCTGCAAGGCATAGATTTCAACTTTTCTTTGACAAGTCGAATTACATATTGATCTTCTAGTCGGCCTGGTAAAAAGAAAAAAAATATTACTAGGGGAGTCACATTCTACATGGGGGTTACATTCCAAAGTCATCTCACAAACTGTTGTATAGGGGACGCCTGGGTGGCTCGGTCAGTTAAGCAATGGACTCTTGATTTCGGCTCAGGTCATGATCTCATGTTCATGAGTTCGAGCCCCATGTCAGGCTCTGAGCCTGCTTGGGATTCTCTCTTTCCCTCTCTCCCTGCCTCTCCCCTGCTCGTATTCTCGATCTCTCTCAAGATAAATAAACTTAAAAAAGATTGTTGTGTAGTCAAAGTTCCCTTACAGGTAAAAATAGGTGGTTTTGTATTTTCAACATGATGTGCATTTTAACGCACAATAAAATGGGAGAACCCAATGAGCTTGGCTGCAATACAGAACAGAAGCAAAGGCCATGTCTGCATTTCCCAAATGTTCTTCCGCAGCGACAGCGTGTGGGTGAAGCTGAAGGAGAAGTGGAGACATCCAGAGTGCTCCCACTTGCCAGCAGGGTTCCCTCAATTCTGTTTTGATATTATTCCTTAATACATAGCCTCATAGCCTTGATACATAGTAATAAAGGTTTCTGTTGTGAGATTTAAGTGAGATAGTATCCACGTGTGCTGTTGACACATGACTTATTAATAACAGGTGATCAGTAAATATTTGCTGCACTGGAATAAACATCAAGCTTGGGCTCCTGGCTGGCTCAGTTGGTAGAGAGTGCGACTCTTGATCTTGGGGTTGTGAGTTCGAGCCCCACGTTGGGCATAGAGATTACTTTAAAAATAAATAAATAAAAATAAAAATCAAGTTTGATCTGACTCTTAAAGGCATTATTCTCTTTAAATCTGCAGGATTTAGGAAAGGAAAGAATGCCCTCCCCACCCACCTCTCCAATTGGCATTCCTGACCTTGGCCCCGCTGAACAATTCCCTCTCGAGCCTTGGATGCTGGATTCCTGCGATTGTGATTGCGTGGCGTAGCTGTCCAACAGTTAAAGGACAATTTGATGCAGCTTTACTGCAATATTCGTTTATTATTCTATTGTTAATTATAGAACAGGTACCATTTCTGAGACATGGCCCTGCCCTTATATTGCTTAATGTATGCATTTCAGTACCGTGAGTTTGGCAAGTTTGAGTCATTGATCTCCAAAGCTCTTTCTCCCATACTCTTAGTTTATCAGTGGGTCTACAATATAAAATAGTTTTTGGTCTCTTTTAATCACCATATTAATGACAGTGAAATGATGTAATTAAGACACCCCTTCTTTCTTCTACCTTTCATCGCCGCACGACTCATTAGGCAGTAACTGATTCAAAACTAATTGGGTCTTCCAGAAATTTCAGTGTTAGGGCTGACACCAAAAAAAAAAAAAAAAAAAAAAATCAAAGGCGTTATTTTGCGTAATGAAATTCCTCGAAATGATTTGACATTATCTCCCAGTAAGGTTCACACTGGTGCAAAGAAATAAGGCCAAATAAAAAAATGTCGAGGGACTCAGCAAAATTCAAAGACGAGCTTTATCTGAGCGGTCTATTCCTGGTTTTCAAAGGCTTCGTTGCTCAGGCAGGGGCACATACGTACCTCAGAAACCTGGCTTCAGTCCCCTCCACGCATGCCTGGGTTTACTTCAGGCAGTGAGCCTTGCCATTCATTTCTGTTTGTTTCAGAACCAGGAGTATTCAGTATGCAAGAAGGGACCTCTCGCAGCAGTTTCTGCTAATTGTGGAATGTGAGGACACAAAGGGCCAAGCCCAAGTGCCTCTCTCCAGAGAACTGTTACCTCCTAGAGGTACACCCACGACCTTGGCAGTGTGGAGCTCCTTGTCGGAGGATTATCACTTCCGCTTTGAAAGGAATGAACACAGCCTACTGGACAGCCTTTAAAACACCACCTGCTTTTTTTTTTTTTAATTGTAAGTATCTTTCACATTCACGTAATATTTAAAATGTTCGTATTAATCCATATTCATAACTACTAAAACACGGTTCAAAAATAGATAGCTGCATCCAGGGTTTTAAAGAATCCATGCAGGGGCCCATGGGTGGCTCAGTCGGTTAAGCATCTGACTTTGGCTCAGGTCATGACGGTTCGTGGGTTCGAGTCCCACATTGGGCTCTTTGCTGTCAGCACAGAGACCACTTTGGATCCTCTGTCTCTCTCTCTGCCCCCACCCCCCACTTGTGCTCACTCTCTCTCTCTTTCTCAAAATAAATGTAAAAAAAAAATAATCCAGGGGCGCCTGAGTGGCTCAGTCGGTTAAGCGTCCAACTTCAGCTCAGGTCACGATCTCGCGGTCTGTGAGTTCGAGCCCCGCGTCGGGCTCTGGGCTGACAGCTCAGAGCCTGGAGCCTGTTTCAGATTCTGTGTCTCCCTGTCTCTCTGCCCCTCCCCCATTCATGCTCTGTCTCTCTCTGTCTCAAAAATAAATAAACGTTAAAAAAAAAAATAATCCATGCACGGGATAGACACTAGGAAGTTGACACATTTACAGACATCCTTTCCACCCCACCCCGCCCCCAATATTTATTTTCAAACTCACAGAAAAGCGAAAAGACTAGTCCAGTGATCACCTGGAATCCCACCAACTAGATTCAATAGTCCCACAATGCTTTTGAAATACCCAAAGCAAGCACTAAGAATCTGTAGCCAGTGCATTCTGGTTTAACTAAGCCCCTATTCCGGCTGCACCATCCGGGGCCAACTGGAGTGGAATTAGCAGGACACAGAGGTGACCACTGCAGGACTGAAATTTGCCTCACGGGAATCGTTAGAATCGCATAATAACAAATTAGGTCATGTAAGGGAAGAGTCAGCTAACCTCTGTGCCCTTGCTCGTGCTGGGAAATTTCTATGTAGGTCTGTGCAATGAGCTCAAAGGTCTTGTTTTGTCCAAACATAATCAAGGTCCATGTCCCAGTTTCAGCTAAATATGAATAGGAAGGATTCGGGGACACACTTCAGGAAGGGAAAAAAACGAACAAACAAACAGACACCAAAAACACCTTCCTAAGGTCAAAGAGGATTGAATGAACTATTCCAGTCTTGTAGGAAGTGAGTAGGTGGCTGGCTAAAGACCACGTCCTCTGCTGCCTTCCAGTGCCCCTCTACACAGAGGCCACTGACCCAGCTTGGCCTCTCTTGACATCTGGGGAAAGAACTGAGTCCCCGCCAAGGACAGGCCCTTGAGCAATGCACTGACTGTTCTCAGCTCCTCCCTGACATTCTTGCTGGGCGGGGTCTCCCCCCTGGGCATGAAGAGAACCCAGTCGGTACCTCCCCCCCATCCTGTTACACATTTTGGCTACGATTTTTGGGTTCTTGCAAAGACCAATTCATAAGTCTCTGTCCGATAAGTATTGTCTAGGGTCTGTCGCATCCCGTTAGCCCGGATCCTCCCTCCCCTCGTGGGGTGGCGCTGTTCACTGCTCCCAGTGCCCTGCTCCGGCCTTACACCCCAGGCTTACAGTGCATGTGCACGTGGTCACGTACCCCTGTAGATCCTATAAATCCCAGCCCTCCACCCTCTAATGTGCCTTGCCAGATTTCCTTCCGCGGGTATCCTCACAACGGAACGTCTTAGTTCGGGTTGTTTCCTCTCTCCCAAGTGGTGGGCACCAGGATGTCGGTAAGTCTCTCTAACACCAGCATGTTGACTCCCAAGCGTCTCACCGGCGAGGAAGGGGCAGTGTTTTCTCTCAAAGTATCAAACTGGGCTCTCCGTGTGCCTTCCTTTTCCTCCGGGACAGCCCTGGGATTCTAAATTCCATTTCCTCCCGGTCTGGCTGACACCAAAGCAGAAACCAACGCACAGATAATCAGCTACCTGCGCTAAGTGGGCATCCAGTGTGTGTACATAAGACCACGTTCTCCACGCCTTAAAAAAAACAGACTTGAGTGGCCTGGGAGAAGGGGAGGAGGGAGAGGGGTACTCTGACTTCAGAGGAAGGTGTGGACGGACTAGAATCCTTGAAGAGGAGTGTCTGGGGAGAGGACCCCCCTGCAGGGGCAAAAGGGGGTGCCGGAAGACCAGAGGTGGGGAGGCCAGTCAAGAGAGGTGCCCCAAGGGATGCAGTGGGCGGTCCTCGGTGGGAGGGTCTGGGAAGGGCAACCCTAGGAAGGAGCTGTCTGTCACCAGGGGCTGACGCCTCCGTCCTTCTTCCCTGCTTCCCACCTGCCGGGCCCAACCCCAACCCGGGAGGATCAGACCAGCAAGATGAGAGCAGGAGGTAAGAGGAAAGAAGCCAAATGTGCTTGAGAGGTGGTGAGGGGAGAAACTCTGTTGGGTAAGCGCCCAATGGCCACACATTGGACTGGTCTATAAATGATACCAGTAAAACCAGTCTGATGGAAGATCGTGACCATCAATGTATGAAAATGAAACGGTTCTGGTTTCCAGATAACTTCTACAGGTTGCTTTTCTGCCAAATAGCTAAGTCCCTTGGAGATGTCCACGTTCAAAACCCAGCTTGCAGTTGTTTGATCAGGATGGGCTTCTTAAAGCATGAAAACCCAGAAACTCTACCTATTTATTATCGAGGAGTTGCAATGGACCCAGCCTGAAACTCTGTCCAGGGGTGACGAAAGAATGAGTCCAGAATTTGAGTTCAAAGTGACGGTTTACCACGATCGGCTTGTTCAGCAAATTGCTTAAGGTTACCAAGAGGGTAAGGATAGTTTTCCATGTATTTGTATTTCTTCCTGCATGAATTATGGCTCCACATTATTCATCCATTTTGTTCTATTAAAGAGTTAATGATTTTCTTATTGGCTTGCCTGAGCATTTTATATATTAAGGATATTAAGCCTTTATCATATTAGTGGCAAATATACTTTCCTTGTTTGTCCTTTGCTTTTTTTTTTAAATGTTTACTTATTTTTGAAAGAGTGAGTGCACAAGCAGGAGAGAGGCAGAAAGAGAAGGAGATGGAGAATCCGAAGCAGGGTCCACGCTGTCGGTGCAAAGCCCTATTGAGGGCTCAAACCCACGAACCCAAGATCATAACGTGAGCTGAAGTCGCATGCTCAACGGACTGAGCCACCTAGGTGTCCCTGTCCTTTGCCTTTTAATCATTTTTTTTAAAGTTGTATTTATTTAATCTCTACACCCAACGTGGGGCTCAAACTCACGATCCCGAGATCAAGAGTCACACACTTTTCTGAATTAGCTGGTCAGGCGCCCCTGTCCTTTGCCTTTTAATTAATGACTTTTGATGTTTATAAAATATTTATGACTATCCATTTGATCTCATCATCATCATCATCATCATCATCATCATCATCTTAGGTAGTTCTTTCCCATCCTGTGATCACAGAGTCACCAAAATGTTAATGGTGATTTTTGGGGCGCCTGGGTGGCTTAGTTGGTTGGGCGTCCGACTTCGGCTCAGGTCACGGGCTCACCGCTCGTGAGTTCAAGCCCTGCATCAGGCTCTGTGCTGATGGCTCAGAGCCCGGAGCCTGCTTGGGATTCTGTGTCTCCCTCTCTCTCTGCCCCTCCTCTGCTCATACTCTCTTTCTCTCAAAAATAAACAAACGTTAAAAAAAAATTTTAATGTTAATGGTTATTTTTCCCTCCAGGGGTGGGGTAATATTATGAATGAGATTTCTTTGTTGTCATGTTTTCCGTACTCTGCTTTTAATAGCAAGCAGGCAGTCTTTTCTCACAAGGAAACAAAACTTGTCACCACGAGCAGTGCCGTGAGGTGCGCGATACCTGCGTTCTGCTCCATGCTTTCCTTGATGCCATCCAAGAGCTCCTGAGCTTCATCCACGTTCTCCTCCTCCTCCTCCTCCTCCTCCTCTTCGCCTTCTTCCTCTTCCTCCTCTTCATCCTTAGGCGTGACGATCGTCTCCTACAGACCACAGGGATATTCGGGTCGGAGGACGCCCTCCACGGACCCGCTGCTCACAAACCATCTGACAGGTGGTCCTGGAAAAGACTGGTGCCCAAGTAGGGACCACGCCCACCCACAGCCGTCATGCAGGAAGTTGGGATGCATGTGTCTACAGAGGGGGGTGAGAGCCTTGAGGTTTCTCTCACTCTGTTTTAGGAGAAGAATCTATTTCTGTGTTAATGCCAGAACCGCTTAAGCGTCAACACTTCCCTCCGTATCAGGTTGTATCTTACTTTCAGGAAACACATTTCGTAGAAATCAAGACTTTTAGTAATCGTTTAAGGAGATATGTCATAGCATCAACCATTTCCAATAAAACGATGAAAAGCAGTTAGTTGGCGGTGGGGGAGGTGGGATAAACAGGCAGAGCACAGAGGATTTTTAGGGCACCGGTAAACACATGTCATTATACGTCTGTTCAGACCCACAGGGTGTGCAACACCGAGGGCAAACCCTAAAGTCAACAGTGGACATTGGGTAGTGATGAGGTGTTAACACAAGTTCATCAGCTGTGACTAATGGAATCACTCTGGTGGGGATGTTGGTAATGGGGAGGGGGAGGCTATACGTGTAAGAGGGAGGGGATATATGGAAAATCTAAGGGGCGCCTGATGGCTTAGTTGGTTGAGCATCCGACTCTTGATTTTGGCTCAGGTCATGATCCCAGGGTCGTGGGACCGAGCCCTGTGTCAGGCTCTGTGCTGAGTGTAGAGCCTGCCTAGGATTCTCTCTCTCTCTCTCTCTCTCTCTCTCTCTCTCTCTCTCTCTCTCTCTCTCTCTCCCCCCTTCCCTCTCTCTCCCCCTCCCCCACTTATGCTCTCTCTCATAAAATAAATAAATAAACATGAAAAAAAACTGCTCTAATAGTCCTTTTTTTAAGAGCAGTTAATGAATAAATAGTCTGGTAATACTCTGGGAAACATACATCAAGCATAAGAAAACCTAAATATGTTCTAGTCAACAGAGAAAATACAAGATATATTTTTAAGCAACAGCTGGCGACAGACTGAATTTCAAGGGCAACCCCATGAAAGAAGCTTCTATCTCACAGAGGAAAGTCCCGTGGGATTCTGCGCTTTCATAACTGGGGCCAACAACAAAATCCAATTGAAATAACAAATCTTACCGTAGGATGCCACGTAAAATTAGTGGCTTCCTTATTACGAGATGAAGGGAAGCATTTTTAAGATATGAAAATTCCCAGTGAAGTAGTTAGAAACGTTACCAGTCTTGCTATGGCTTCAGAAATGACATCCTTCAATTTAATGTGATGCAGTTTGTAGTGTTTAGACAAGGCTTCAGCGATACTAGATTTTCCCACAGCGGGGGGACCGAGAATGCAAATCTTGATCGGCTGAAAAAGGAGAATAAGGATCACACAGTCAGCTTTGGACGATCCGTGGCTAGACGGGAGTGGTTCTTTGGTTTTTAATTTTGGGGGGGGGGGTGCCTTTTTTTGAACGTCTCTGGATCCTGCAGGCTAACTCTTCTTTGGCGAGACTCCAGAGTCACTCCCTCCACTGCTGGCCTTGTGGTCAGCGCTACATCATCCTGACGGCTCTGCTCTCTGATGGGAGTGGCCGTTCATGCTAATTCATTCAGCGGGTGTTTAGTGAGCAACTACTATGTGACCAACATGGGGGACACGGCGCTCAACAAAGATGTACTCAGGAACACCTCAAAATTATTAAAGAACAAAGTACTTGAGCGTCACAGGCTACCATATTACTCATTAAAGACAACAAAGACTGGGGCGCCTGCGGGGGGGGGGGGGTCAGTGGGTTAAATGTCTGCCTCTTGATTTCAGCTCAGGTCACGGTCTCATGGTTTGTGACTTCGAGCCCCACATCGGGCTCTGTGCTGACAACGCAGGGCCTGCTTGGCCTTCTCTCTCTCTCCCTCTCCCAAAATAAATAAAATTTTTTTTAAAAAAGACAACAAAGAAAGAGAATTTTTGGTCTAATGTATGGGTGCTTAGTTTATCGCCTCATGAGTACTGTCTCTGGACTGGCTTGGTCTCTAAGTATCCTTTACTTTTTAACACAGTTAACTTATTCTAGTTTTTAAAAAACATGCTCATTTGGGGGGGAAAAAGAAGCCTTACAATTTCTGCTGCTGAAACTTGCTCGAATATGCTACAGAAGCTGTGTGACATTCATAACCAGTGAGTAAATGTTTATTTGCAACAGAAGTCGAAATATCAGCGGCAGTCGTTTCTTCCGAAATGGTCCAAACAACACTCGTGCAACCGAGGCTTCATGTTTTGTGAGGCGATTAGTAACCAAAGTCAGGCTGATGGGGAGCATTTTCAGCGGCAGAGCGTCCGTGTGCTTAAAGGTTTTGTAATTGCAGCCACAAAATTGGCCACGGTTATTATACCATCATATTATGCGACCACTCGACAGGCAAGAAGGCCAAGTCTGTTAGGACGGAGGTGGCGACCAAGACAGCGGGCGGCGGAGGGGCAGGGGTCCCAGGGAGCGACTGGAGCTGAGTCTTGCTGGGCAGGGCTGCTCCCCTGGGTGGGTCTGAGGTCTAGCTGTCAACGGAGCGTGTTAACGTGTTGTCCACCCGCCAGCGGCAGAGCTCCTGGGGAAGGCGCACCTCCTCCGGGCGAAAAACCAGACCGGCAGCTTATTCGTTTAATAATGAGACGTATGGCTGCCACCGAACTCAGAACTCCAAGTACACGTGTCTGGGGCATTTGCTCCCTCGGAGCAGAGAGGCACGGAGGGCCGTTGATGAGCAGCGTTTGAAGCATGAAGAGTTAGGTGAATGAGCTACTTCATGGCATCTGGTCCCGGGGGCTTGAGGCACCTGTCCGCAGCAGGGACAACTTTGCCTTGCGAAAGGGACTGGAATCACGGGAGCCTTTGGCTTAAGACTCCACCTTTTGGGGGCGCCTGGGTGGCACAGTCGGTTAAGCGTCCGACTTCAGCCAGGTCACGATCTCGCGGTCCGGGAGTTTGAGCCCCGCGTCAGGCTCTGGGCTGATGGCTCAGAGCCTGGAGCCTGTTTCCGATTCTGTGTCTCCCTCTCTCTCTGCCCCTCCCCCGTTCATGCTCTGTCTCTCTCTGTCCCCAAAATAAATAAACGTTGAAAAAAAAATTAAAAAAAAAAAAAAGACTCCACCTTTTGGGATGTCACTGGCCTGCCACGGTCTAGGCTACCCTCCGTAGTTTCCTGCGCCACGCGGACCAACGCCCCCAGGGACGGCTAGACGGTTCAAGTGTTGGATACGCTTAGTCCCTCTATCCCGTTCCGTCCAGTCTTGCTGATCGGGAACCATGTGATCTCTTCAAGGCATCTTGTCCTACCTCTACTCTGACTGCGTTGTTTTACCTTTGACCCAGAGAATGACACGAGTTTAACGATTTGAGCTGGGTTCTTGGGTGCCTCAGGATAGGCTCCGAGTACAGCCGCCCTGCGTATCTCACATGCTTAACAGGATTGTCGTTTCTTCCGCTAAGACGCACATCTTCTACGTACTCTTAACTGGGCATGCTTGTCAGGAGAAGGTGGTTCTTCGGATACAATGGGGATACCATTCTTGCTTTTCTGGAGTGTTCCCACCCTCAGGGGTAACTATGGGTATGATGGCACCCGCTCCTCCTGTGCTACCCTACAGTTTTCACAACACGTTCTCATGTATTACCCACTATCGTCTTTGGGATGCTTCCCTGGCATAAATCCAAGGATCCGGGCAAGGGCTACGGACGCCCGATTTCGGGGAGGGTGGTGTGGAGATGCCACCGTTAGGCCATTCTAGCTAAGTTTGCATCCTAGCTAGTTTGAATCTCTGACTAGCTGTGTGACGTTGAAGAAATGCTTAAAGTCTCTGAGCCTCAGTTTCCTCATCTGTAATGTGGAGATAAGAATATCTACCTTGAGGGGCGCCTGGGTGGCTCAGTCGATTGGGCATCCGACTTCGGCTCAGGTCACGATCTCACGGTCCGTGAGTTCGAGCCCCGCGTCGGGCTCTGGGCTGATGGCTCGGAGCCTGGAGCCTGTTTCCGATTCTGTGTCTCCCTTTCTCTCTGCCCCTCCCCCGTTCATGCTCTCTCTCTTTCTCAAAATCAAATAAACATTAAAAAAAAAAAAAAGAAGTTGGAACAGGAAATTGTTATAGTTACCAATAATCCTCTGCTTTGCTTGTACTCTTTGAGGATATTGCTGATATTTTCCACAAATCCCGTTTGGGCAAGCCATCGAATGTTAAAATTCTCCTTCACAAAAAGGGCTTCCATTCTCAGGTTGACCAGTAAATGATCAAGACACTCTTGCTACAGGATAAAGGAATATTAGAGATTTGTCCTTTTCTTTGCCTTTCATTTTGACAGTCATAACAGGCCCAAATCACTGTCATCACAGGAAAAATATGACATTCACAAAACCTGGATGTCAATCAATGGTGGCCCTCGGTGTGGACAGAGCGCCCTCTGTGGCCCTCCGTGGCACTTCTAAACTCTTCCCGGGTCTGCCCTCAGGGACAGGCAGCATCCTGGCTCTTAGTCTAGCAGCTCAAAGAAGTAGAGAGATACTGGAAGCCCCAGGAAAAGGTTTCTTTTTTTTTTCCCCGCACCAATTGTAATTGGATCCATTCTTTGAACAGTGCAATCCCATGGCTTGAGATCCGAAAGAACAAATGTAGAGGAAAGCACTCCCTTTGACCCCCATCCCCACCCACCCAGCTCTGCTCCCCAGAGGCCACCAGAGATACCAGCCCCTTCGGAAACATTCTCGAATGTAGTGTTTTGATGCAATTTATTCCTAAAACGAAGTATATCCTAGAGCAAGCTCCAAGAGCACACCGCTGACTAAGGATGTGTAGGTTTTTGTGGTGACGGGATCAGAAATCCCAGGTTCCTGTGTGAATTGCACAAAGAGACCAGAGCAAAAAGACAGTCGGCGTCTGTAAAGCATTTATGGATCAGATTTCTCAAATACATTTTCTGACCAGGACCTCTGAGGGTTTTTCGGAAAAGAAGAGAAAGGGAAGTTGCTTTGGGGTGCACTGTTGGGCTGTGCAGGAGGGGCAAAGGGGAAACGGAAGTCAGGCGTTCTGACTCCAAATCCCCCGAGAACCGATGCATTTTGGAAAAGACTCTCTTGGGGCGCCTGGGTGGCGCAGTCGGTTAAACGTCCGACTTCAGCCAGGTCACGATCTCGTGGTCCGTGAGTTCGAGCCCCGCGTCAGGCTCTGGGCTGATGGCTCGGAGCCTGGAGCCTGTTTCCGATTCTGTGTCTCCCTCTCTCTCTGCCCCTCCCCTGTTCATGCTCTGTCTCTCTCTGTTCCAAAAATAAAAAATAAAAAAAAGTTGGAAAAGACTCTCTTCAGTACTTACTGTTAAGTCCTTGGTTAGAAAAGCATTTTCTTTGGGGAGTCTCTGGATTTTCCCAGGGCCAGTATTTTTACTGATGCACTGTTAGAGAAAAACAGGGATATTATTTGGCTTGCCTGTAAGATTTTGATATAAAATTTCTCAAATGAATGTAAACATAAGTGAATATATATGTATACGTGTGTGTGTGTGTGTGTGTGTGTGTGTGTGTATATATATATATTTTTTTTTTTTGCAAAGCAGAGGGGAGCGCACTGAGGGTATTCATTGATTCATTTGTTAACAAATTTTTAAGTATTCAACGTTCACCACTACAGGCCAGGGACTGGAGACAGAGGTGAGTAAGGCCGGATCCCTGCTCTCAAGGGGCTCTCAGTCTGTGGGCGGCAGGGGGCGGGGGGGGGGGTGGCAAACATGTACACAGAAGATTATGTGGGAAGTCTGCAGTTGGAGGAGGGGATGCTGGGAAAAGAGGTGCCTGGCCAGTTGGGGGAGGTGGGAAGGAGGCAGGGAGGGTGCAGAGGAGGAGATCTGAGCTGAATGTTAAAGATGAGCAGGGGGTGGTTGGAGGAAGGCCACACTCACTGTGCTAGCTGGGCTCTAGGTTGACAAGCGGCCTGGCTTGGAGAGGGGAACCCCTGCCCGCCCCAGACCCAGGGCCTCTGGAAGCTGCCAGTAGGTTTGAGGAACCCGACCGTGTCAGTACTTTGGGGCAAGTGTCCCCAGAAACATTTTAGTGACCCTGTGTGTGATTCGTGTGTGTCTTGTCCCCACAGTGGCCTCTCCTACTTTCTTCCGTGCAGACTGGAGAGAGGCCATCTTGATGGTAAATTTCCCAGCACACACACAGCAAATGCAGATAGTGACTCTGGTTTTGAGGCTCTTCCGTTTGGGGAGCCCCAGTCTTGCCGGCGCACCCGATTCCATGGCTATACGTCAGGGGGTGAGACAATTTAAGAAATGCCGTCAAATATGGGATGAAACAGCTGTACCTTGACCAAGTCTTCCAGGGTGTGAATGGACTCGTCCACAGCAACCAGGTAGTGAAGCTTTGGCACGTGGTCTATTATGTTTTGAATCACTCTGCCGCCCACCAGGAGAAGCCATCGCCAGAGGGGAGGAAGCAAAAGAGATGTGGTCAAGTAGGGTTCACCGACCACCGCCGCCATGGGCCAGCCAGCATCTCCCTCCATGGCTAATGTGGTCGGCTGGGGGCGGTGGGAGGGAGGGATGGCAGTCTCTACGGACGGGGAAGCGGGTAAAGTCCAGTGACACTCCCGGGGCTGAAGAACCGCTGGGAAAGTAGAAAGGCCAGGAGTTGAGGGGCCATCCGTCTGCCTCCAGACTCTCCCAGTGCGCAACAAAGGGCACCTGACGACTGGCAGGACTTCAGTTTGTGAAGTCTGCTCACCCAGGGGCTCCTGGGAGTCTCTCAAGTGCTCCGGAGAGGGGGTTTCACAAAGTCAGACACAGATTCAGAGAAGCCGTGGCTGTCTTTGGGGAACTGCATGGCGCTAAGAGGCAGGTCAGGGGCTAAGAGTTCCTGCCCTGGGTCAGTCACGATTGCCAACATCCAAGGGCCCGCCTCTGGGCGAAGGCTGTGCCGTGGGCTTTCTGGGTGTTCCCTCCCTGACTTCTCACAAGTCTACCAGGCGGGTACCGTTGCTATCCCCATCTTATTATTTTTTCTTTTTTTTTTCTTTTTTTTTTTTTTTTGTTTTTTAACGTTTATTTATTTTTGAGACAGAGAGAGACAGAGCATGAACAGGGGAGGGTCAGAGAGAGAAAGGGAGACACAGAACCGGAAACAGGCTCCAGGTTCTGAGCCATCAGCACAGAGCCTGATGCGGGGCTTGAACTCACGAACCGTGATATCATGACCTGAGCCAAAGTCAGACGCTTAACCGACTGAGCCACCCAGGCACCCCCATCTTATTATTTTTTAATGTCTATTTGTTTTTGAGAGAGACAGAGTGCAAGCAGGGGAGGGGCAGAGAGAGAGGGAGACACAGAGTCTGAAGCAGGGTCCACGCTTAGCGCAGAACCTGACTCAGGGCTCAATCTCACGACCCTGGGATCATAACCTGAGCCGAAATCAAGAGTCGGGCACTCAACTGACTGGGCCACCCAGGCGCTCCGGTATTTTGTGTTCATAATGTAAAGGATTCTTTCACATCTTTAAAACCTAATAATGTAATAATGTAAAGTGTCCGCTGGAAAGAAGGGTACGTTTCAGCGTTTCCATGTCCAGTGTTACATGTTGTCTAGAATAGATCTAGGTTTTGCATGCAGTCTGGAGTTTATATAATTTGGAGGACGCTTCTTTAAGAAAAATAATAAAACTTAAATTTAGGACCTTGGAAGAGACCCACATAGTGGTGGGGGTCTTAAAATCTAAGCTTCATGGTTTCCCAGTAAATTTGTAAACCCACCCGGGATTATGACTAATTGCCTAAATGACCACTGGAATCTAGAAGCCAGAGTCTCAGGGAAGGGCTGAAACTGCTCACTCCTGGCGGGGGGTGGGTGGGAGGGTGGGTGGAGGGGGGTGCAACAGGGCAGTAGAATAAAGCCCCCGGAACCTAAAATGTAGAAGTGATAAACCATAAATACAGTGAACCCTCCCTCTGACCCCAGTGTCCAAGTCAGGGTCTGCAAAGAGGAAGGCTCTCCAGACATGTCTGGAGCCTAGCCTGGGACACAGTGTGAGTGTGAAACACGTGTGCTCAAGTGGCCTACAGTTGCCAAAAACACCTGCTTCAGGTTTAGAATTTGTGATCTGATTTCTGGAACTTAATTAAGTTGGTAGGCTGGACACAACACTCTCACCTGAGACAGAGGAACAAGAGAGTAGGTCCCCAGAATGCACATAACACAGTCTTATCTTTTCCTGAATTGGAAGGCATGCTGTTCTGTGGGAGAACAGTCTAAAAGATGACCTTGAACTTGTCATCCAAAGTGCAGCACTTTAAATTTTTTTTTTTTACGTTTATTTATTTTTGAGACGGAGAGAGACAGAGCTCTGTTCTTAATCCCCTCTGTTCTCCCCCCCATGATGGGGGAGGGTCAGAGAGAGAGAGGGAGACACAGAATCCAAAACAGGCTCCAGGCTCTGAGCTGTCAGCACAGAGCCCGACGCAGGGCTCGAACTCACGGACCACGAGATCATGTCCTGAGCCGAAGTCGGACGCTTAACCGACTGAGCCACCCAGGTGCCCCCAAAGTAGAGCACTTTTAGATGGTGGACCCTATTCCACCAGATGCAAACTGGAGATAATAACCACACCTTCTGCATAGGGTTGTTGCCAAGAATAAATACAATAACACACGTGAGGGTCTTGGTGTGTGTAAGTGCTCACTCCAGGCTCACTCCAACACCAGCACGTTAGTCAATTACTTCTAGGGAAGTCGTATCTCTAGGACGATACTCACCCTGCTAGATCAAGAACATGGATTGTTGGGATTACATTTGTTCCATCTCCAAACACTGGCAACGCAGGGACCTCACCCAACCAAGCCATCTAAAAGAAAAGCAAAAGCGTATTTTCCCTGGTTATACATAACTATTATGGCTCACACACACAGCCATAGTCAGGGGCATCCGAAAGACCCATTATCTGATGAAGTCATCGCCTAAGGGGATGTTTTGAAAATCAGTTCTTTCTTTTTTTTATTAAAAAAATTGTTTTAATGTTTATTTATTTTTGAGAGAGAGAGAGAGAGTGAGAGAGCAGGGGAAGGGCAGAGAGACAGGGAGACACAGAATCCGAAGCAGCAGGCTCCAGGCTCTGAGCTGTCAGCACGGAGCCTGATGGGGGCTCGAAGTCACAAGCTGTGTGATCATAACCTGAGCCGAAGCTGGATGCTCAGGCTCAACATACTGAGCCACCCAGGCGCCCCTGAAAACCAGTTCTGATGGGATTTAGTTGCTGATCGAGTCCTATTAAGAGAAATAGTGTAACCTCAGGGCTGAAATACTTTACAAGAAATCTATCTTTCCTGGCTCTCTTCAGGAGTCATCTGCATGGCGTCTATACAGAAAGGAAACGTTTTCATATGCGTGACACCTTCCACTCTTACCAAAAAATGTGAATTCAAGTCTAAAATTCCTCCCACAGGGCCAGGGATAATTAGTATCAGTTCATAGATGAAATGCTTAGTTGATAAAGTATTCTGCAGGAGGCTACATTTCTGATGAGTTGGGGAGCCTGGATTTGAACCCTGGTCTTCAGGGTCCAAGTCCTTGTCTTTTCCCTGCATTAGGTATTTCAGTAAATAGACAGTCTGGGTATTGTTCAGCTGTCAGGTACTAGATTATTTTAAATTGCTTTTATTTTTTTAAAGTCTATTTATTTTGAAAGAGAGAGAGCACATGAGCAAAAGAGCAGGGGAAGGACAGAGAGAGGGAGAGACAGAATCCAAAGCAGGCTCCGAGCTGTCATTGCAGAGCCCAATGCGGGCCTCAATCTCACGACCCCGAGATCATGACCTGAGCTGAAATTGAGAGTCGGACACTTAACCGACTGAGCCACCCAGGAGCCCCTTAAGTGACTTTTAAACAGTCAAAGAGGTAGGCGTGGGGGCCACAGCAAACCACTGGATCTTGTAAGATATTTTGGACTCTGCAAAACCACTGAAGAACTTTAAGCAGTAGACCGTTGAATTTGAAGCAGTAAACCACCAAGAATTGACATCAGATTTGCTTTTGTTGCCACTAGAAAGAATGATGGGGATTAAGAGTTGAAACGGGAAGGTGGAGGTCAGGACAGTTGTGCAGACAAGAGATGTCTGCCCTCCCCAGCCCGTGGGTGGAGGACTGGGGGAGCGCGGTTGGGGAGAAGGGAGATACTGGGGAGGTTGGCTCTACAGTACTGGGGGGTTTCGTGATGGATGAGAAGGAGGGAGGGGTTGGGTTGTGGTTGCTGCGGCTGGGTGGAAGAAGGTCCCATTTTCGGAGATGAGGTCCTAGAGGAACGGCAGGTTTGGGGGTGACCGTAGGTGGAGTTTGGGTTTGTGAACCATCCGAAGTGAGGTGTCGAATAAATAGGCAGCCAGATGTACAGAGCTAGGACTAAGGAGAGAGCCCTGCTGGAGAAACTTATGTTTGAGAGTCATTGGCCCCAGTCACGGGAATGGACAGACCCACCCAGGGAAAGAGTGTAGACAGAGAAGACCAGAGGGTCTGGGGCAGGAACCTGAGAAAGCCAACATTCAGTGGTCAGGTGGGTGAGGGGTAGCTGAGAACCGATAAGGAGAGACTACAAATGGACATCATCACCTACCACTGTCCCACACTTCGGCCCCACGCAGCTTTTTGCTGTCCCTTAGCCCAGCCCACACGTTGCTGCCTCCAGTCTTCGTGCTTACAGGTCCCGCTGCCTTTCCCCCAGAAAGCGAAGGAGCCACCTCCCTTTCCACTTCCTGCTCACATGTCCCCTCCTGAGAAACGCTTTCCCCGACCATCATATCCAAGATACAACCTCCTAGCCCTACCCCCGGCTCTCTTTCTACCTTTCTCTGCTTTGTTGCTTTCCGTTTTGTTTTTCAACAGCTGAAATACTCAACGTGTACCGGCTAATTTGGCCCTTGTCTACTACTCTCCTCCTCTGCCCCACCGGAATCCAAGCCCCACAAACGCAGGGGTTTTATTACGGCCGCGGATTCCCCGAATCTACAATGGTTTCCGGCCCGTGGGAGGCATCGGCGTTTGTCTCATGAATGAAAGGAGATCCATCTTGTTCCCTTACTATGCCGAGAGTGTGGTAAATACAAATTGTTAGTAACAGGAAAGGAAAATAGAAAAAAAATCTTCAAATTGTATAACCTTACGGTAAAATGCTTTAAGAAAAAACCTTCAGTCACTGAAAACTCATACCTTGAAAAAATAATGTAAGATGCCTCCTTCCACTCCATACTGAAGTCCAGCAGCAACCACGTAAGTCGCGAATTTTTTGACCTATTAGATAAGGTACAGGAGAAAAGCTAAATGTAATATTATTAATCATACCAAACCAGATTATTTTTGTGGCTAGAATGAGTACTATATGAATTCTTCTGACCACTATTAAAATTGGTTTGGTACTTTTTTTAAGTTTATTTATTTATTTTGAGAAAGAGAGAGATCGAGCGTGAGCAGGGGAGGAGCAAAGAGAGAGAGAGAGAGACAGAGACAGAGATAGAGACAGAGATAGAGAATCCCAAGCAGGCTCCACACTGTCAGCACAGAGCCTCACGAACTAGGAGATCATGACCTGAGCCAAAACAAGAATCAGGTGCTTAACCGACTGAGCCACCCAGGCGCTCTGGGACTTTTTTTTTTTTTTTTAACGTTTATTTATTTTTGAGACAGAGAGAGACAGAGCATGAACGGGGGAGGGGCAGAGAGACAGGGAGACACAGAATCGGAAGCAGGCTCCAGGCTCTGAGCCATCAGCCCAGAGCCCGACGCGGGGCTCGAACTCGTGGACCGCGAGATCGTGACCTGAGCCGAAGTCGGACGCTTAACCGACTGAGCCACCCAGGCGTCCCTGGGACTTTTAATTAACTAAAAGCCAGAGACGATTATGTGTGACACCTTAACACCTCCATGCACTATACTGGCACCTACAGAAGAAGGGAGATATAAAAATGGGTCCTTCCATGACGATCTTTACTTACCCAGTAGGGGAGGCGGACACACATACGGAGTTTCTAGGAACGGGCCACACTACAACATGTGATCTTGTGATTCATAACAAGATACTTATATTCGGTTTTCATCTCCATATCTGGCACTGAGTTCCTACAACTACAGGAATGTCCTAAGCAATAGAGTGATCAAGGTGTCTTTTGTTATGTCAATCAGGTGACTTTTGGACCCAATCTGGAGATATGGGTTGATTGCCTGAAGCGCCAAGCTTGTGACCAGAAGGTCAGAACTTCCAACTCCTGTACCACCTCCAGGGAGGGGGAGGGGGTGAGGGGTGGAGAGGAGTTCAGTCACCAATGGCCACCGATTTACTCAAACATGATGAAGTCTCCATAAAAGCCCAAAAGGAGGCTTGGATAGCTTCTAGATTGGTGAAATGTGTGCAGACTCGGGAAGAGTAGGGAAACTCCATGACTTTCCCTATCCCTTGCCCTGTGGATCTCTTCCATCGGGCTCTTCTGGAGTTATATTCTTAAAAGTGTATTTATTTATTTTTGAGAAAGAAAGAGAGAGCGAGAGAGGGCAAGAGAGTGAACAGGGGAGGGGCAGAGAGAGAGGGAGAGAGAGAATCTCAAGCAAGCTCTGCGTTGTCAGCACAGAGTCCAACATGGGGCTCGAATTCATGAACCGTAGGATAGTGACCTGAGCCTAAATCCAGAGTTGGGCATTTAACCGACTGAGCCACCCAGGTGCCCCTGAGTTATATTCTTTTATTATAGCAAACTGGTAATCTAGTATGTAAAATGTTTCTCTGAATTCTGTGAGCCACTCTAGCAAACTATTCAAACCTAAGGTGGGGGAGGTGAGTGGGGTCATTGGAACCTCCAACCCATATGGGTTGGTCAGAAGCACAGGTGACAACTTGGGCTTGCAACTGAAGAGGGTAGAAGAAGAAAAATGTTCACCTTTAGCTCAGAAGGCTGACTTATAGCCTGCATAGTTTTGATAAGGATCAAATACATACGGGTTGCTACATTCTTCTAGGGTCTCATGACGGCCCGTGTATTTCACTGACAGTTAATATTGAACTGAATGATACGCACCAGAGAAATCTCGTGAAAGTAGTTTCACCAGTAGAAATTCAAAGCAGCATTTCTGATCTCATACTTCTTGCACGTCCCTACCCCCTTGAGCACTCAGCATACAACCACCAGCTTCGTACAGAAAGAGTGCAACCCTTTCTGCCCACGGGTCCTGTCCCCATGCTACTTAAATAAACTTACTAAGTCGTTACATACACCGTCTCAAGAATTCTTTCTTGACCGTTGCGCTCGACGACCCCACAACACAACTGGTGTCTGAAGAGGCAGGGGGCAGGCTTGCAGGGCTGAGCCCTAGCGGGATCTGACGTCACCTCCAGGAAGACAGTGTCAGAACTGAGTTGAAATGTAGGACACCCAGCTGGTGCCGAGACTGTCTTTGCCTCGTGGAAAACCCCTCCCAGGGTGTGCGCGCACACACGTTGGAACTGGGTCCGGAAACTCTGTCGGGAAAATGAGTCTTTTCTGCTCCAGGTGGTGGATTAAAAAATCTAAAGCCTCCGAGCGCAAATACCAAAAAATGCCGAATAAGATGCCACTCGTATCCTGCCAACAAGGCAGAATTCTCAAGGACATAAGAGCTACCCGCTAGGACCCAAAAACCGAAGTGACTCAGTGGGCTGAGTGTCCGACTCTTGATGTCAGCTCAGGTCGTGGTCTCACAGTTTGTGGGTTCAAGCCCCTCCTGGGGCTCTGAGCTGACAGTGCGGAGCCTGCTTGGGATTCTCTCTCTCCCTCTCTGCCTCCTCTGCTCATGTGTGCACGTGCTCTCTCTGTCTCTCTCAAAATAAATAAATAAACACTTAAAAAAAAAAAAAACAACCAGAAGTGAAAACAAGAGTGGGGAGAGCAGAGAGTTGGGCCACAGTATGAAGGGTGCATTCACAACAAAAGGGTGACCTTAGAAGGAAGTCCTCCCTGCGACAGAAGACGGCGAGAAAGAATCATGTCCAGCCTAGCCACGGCTTTGGAAGGAAAAACGCTCCCTGGAGAATTTTAACCTTGGCCTTGTACTTTTCAAAGGTTTGTCTTTCACATTTAAATTCCCTGCTTAATCCAGATATTCCAGAGTCAAAAAGTTACATAAAAAGCATTTTAGGCAGTGAGACTCTTTAGAGCACTTCAGAGAGGCAGATACAAAGCCCCTGCTACCCCCACCCAGGGACCTCCCTTGTCCCTTAAAGCCCCAGTAAAGGGACAACGCTGGGGCAAGAGTGGTGACTTATGGTAGCGGAGGTGTGCTGGTTTGAGGGCACAGCATTGACCGTGAAGCCAATAACAAACTGTAAGGCATGTTCACATGGTGAATTCCCATTTCCCACTGACCATGATGAATCCTGAAGGCACCCGACTCATGAACATCCTTGAGACTTTTATAGCAGCACTTTTGGTGAACACGGACTTCGCATTAGCCCCCTTTCCCCTGAGAACTCATCTACATGAGGTTTTTAGGGGCAATGAGCTATTAAGAAACCAATGTCGACAATTTAAAGCGATGCTAAAAAAAAAAATCCATGTCAAATTACAGGATTATTTTTATAATTGGAGTTCCATAAATCGCCAGAAAATATGTTTATTAATAGTGACTTTGTAGAAAAATATCTTGCTAAAGATGAGCTCACAAACCAAAATTATAAAACGTATGAGGGAACAAACAATCCACCACAAATGAAATCAGACTTGCACTGCCTTCAGAAAATAAATTAGCAGAGGGGCGCCTGGGTGGCTCAGTCGGTTACACGTCCGACTTCAGCTCAGGTCGCGATCTCACAGTTCCTGAGTTTGAGCCCCGCGTCGGGCTCCGTGCCGACAGCTCGGAGCCTGGAGCCTGCTTCGGATTCTGTGTCTTCCTTTCTCTGCTCCTCTCCTGCTCATGCTCTGTGTCTCTCTCTCACTCTCAAAAATAAATAAGCATTAAAAAAAGAAAGAGTAGAAATGAGCAGAGATTGTGGAATAAATACGTTTGTACTGATGAAAAAATAAAGACATGGGAAACAAAGGAAACGAACACAATGATGAGGGTGGTGACAACAGAGATGATGATAAAGAACAGGCAGGTATAGAGTAAGGAACAGAGAGGAGTCAAGGTTGCTGATTTAAGGTGGAGGAAGAGAGTTGACCACATCCTAGCCTCCCTCCCCGCTGCATTCATCAGAGCCTGAGTCAGGCTGAGCTAGCAGGAGAGAAGTTTAAAATTAAATGGTAGACTGATAGCTTTAGTATTAAACTTGTCTGAGCCTTTGTAAGACTAGAAAAGACTCCACTAATACCTGAGAATGGTCTGGAAAGCTGTGGACTTGGCTGGAGATATTGTCCTGCTCTCAATTATTAAGAAAAAATACAGATTTTATAGTTTCATTCTGGCAATGTCGAACACTGTGAAGGGGTTACAAGACTGTGCCTTGAAATGAACAAGCCAAAAATCTAACATGATATCAAAGAGATATGGATAAATGTACTCCATAGTATATCCCTGTCAGTAATTGATAAACTCAGGAGACCCCAAACTAGTAAGATATGCAAAACACCATTAAGAAACTTGACCTAAGTAGACATATATAGAGACTCCACACAGTTTGAAATACACAGGTTTTTCAAGTCCATGTGGAATTTAAAATAAAAACAACACAGGCCATGTACTATGTAGCAAAGAATCTCATGACCAAATTCTCTGACCACATTCTCTGACCACCCCAGACCACATTCTCTGACCAAAAAGCAATTAAGTTAGAAATGAACAACAAAAAGATAACACCTTCTCTAGATATCTGGAAATTTAAGAAACCATTTCTCAATAATTCACAGCACTGCTTCCCAAGTTCTAATAGACTATAGAAAATTTGTAGAAATGAATAATAATACAAATACCATTTATGGCACTTCAAAACTTGAAAGCTGTTAAAATTATACTTGGTAGCAAATTTGTGGCATTAAGTGGTTATATTAGAAAAACAAAGACTGAATATTAATAAACTTAGCTTCTAAAACAAAACAGCATAAACACAAATTAGAAAGAAGAATAATAAAGACAGAGAAATTGATTTCTTAAAAAACAAAGAAATAGCAGAACACAGCAAAAACTACCTCTTTGATAAGAATAATAAAATTGAAAAATTGATTCAGGGGTGCCTGGGTGGCTCAGTTGGTTAAGTGTCGGACTTCCACTCAGGTCATGATCTCGCAGCTCGTGAGTTCGAGCCCCGCATCAGGCTCTGTGCTGACAGCTTGGAGCCTGGAGCCTGCTTCCAATTCTGTGTCTCCCTCTCTCTCTGCCCCTCCTCTGCTCATGCTCTGTCTCTCTCTCTCAAAAATAAATAAACATTAAAATATAAAAAAAATTGATTCAGATTGATGAAGAAAAGAAGGGTAAGACAAATAAACAGCAACATTGGAGTTTGAGTTGCTGAAACAGACACTTTTTCCTTTTGGAGTTCTGAAGATTTAAAAAAGATTTACGGACACATGGATGGCTCAGTTGGTTAGGTGTCCAACTCTTGATTTCAGCTCAGGTCATGAACTTCCCATTCATGGAATCAAGCCCCCTGTTGGGCTCTACACTGATAGCTCAGAGCCTGCTTGGGATTCTCTCCCTCTCTCTCTCTCTCCCCCTCCCTGATTCACTCTCTCTCTCTCTCTCTCTCTCTCTCTCTCTCTCAAAATAAATAAATAAAAATAAACATTTAAAAATATTTGGGGTGCCTGGGTGGCTCAGTTGGTTAAGTGTCTGACTCTGCTCAGGTCATGATCTCGTGGTTCGTGGGTTTGTGAGTTCGAGCCCTGTATCAGGCTCTCTGCTGTCAGCACCAAGCCCACTTTGAATGCTCTGCCCCACCTGTCCCTCTGCACCTCCCCTGCTTGCTCTCTCTCTTTCTCAAAAATAAAAATTAAACACAATTTTTTTTAAGATTAAAAAGATTAAAACTCTGTAAAAAGGCAGATGGATCTCCAAGTCACAACTTTATTACTGGTGTGGTTTAGGCTAGAGGACATTACTTAGCTGAGCAGGGATGAGGGGCTTCCTAATCCTGAACTCCAGAATAAGACAAATTTTCCCAACCAGGCACAGGCAGCACCAGAAAACTATGGGTTGGTTCTCCCCTGGGGGGCTGCCCCTGCAACACTTAGGGCATGAAGACGCTGAACGCCGAATGCAGGCACAGCAACATTGAATTCAGCAACGCTGAATGCAGCTACGTTACAGCTGTAGCCCAGAGCAACGAGAGGGAGGTGGGGTCAACATGACGTGACCACGCCCCTGACACAGCCACCAATCACGTAACCCGATTGAGCTTCAAGCCGCGGGTAACAGGTGCCGGCAAGAAGACAGCCTTTGGGGAGGATACCCAGGCACTTCCTCATGGGCACCAAAAGAGTGGGAAAGCAGTGATGCCCCCTCACAATATTCGTCCTGAAAAGGGAGACTAAGCTACAAATAGAAATTTAAAAGACATCTTAGGAGAGACTTGTGGGCAACTTTTGCCAGTTAATTTGAAAACTTAGCCTAAAGGGCTAGTTTCTTGCCCCCAAAACCCACGACTGCCTTCACCCAGTCCAAGATCGTTTTATAGGCAAATTCTACCAACTATTCAAGAGATATGCCCAATTTCATATAAATTACAAGAGAACAGTAAATTTTGTTTTCAATTTGTACGGGAATAGTAAAACCAGGAAACTAAAACAGGAAAGAGACAGTATGACAAAGGCAGACTATAAGCCATTTTCACTCATCTTGACTCTAAGTGCAAAAATCTCCAATATGGGATTATCAAAGCAAATCTAGAAACTTTTTTTTTTTTTTTTTGTAAGTGAGCTCTACATCCAATATAGGGCTTGATCTCACAACCCTGAAATCAAGAGTTATTCATGCTCTACTGACTGAGCCAGTCAAGCAGCCCTGGAAATATTTTTTATTAAAAAATTATCATGAGCAACTTGGGTTCGCCAGAGAATACAAGCATCAAAAGTCAGTGTGGTAAACAAATTATTACAATAAATTTCATACATTGCCATCGAGATCTGACAGGTGACCATTTTTTCAGGGACTATGTACACAATACCCCACAATTAAGTGGTATTCAGGGACGACTTAATGATTGAAGTAATTTGCAAGATAGGCAATTCTGGTTAATTAATTTATTTTTTTTTTAATTTTTTTTTTCAACGTTTATTCATTTTTGGGACAGAGAGAGACAGAGCATGAACGGGGGAGGGGCAGAGAGAGAGGGAGACACAGAATCGGAAACAGGCTCCAGGCTCTGAGCTGTGAGCACAGAGCCCGATGCGGGGCTCGAACTCACAAACCATGAGATCGTGACCTGAGCCGAAGTCTGACGCTGAACCGACTGAACCACCCAGGTGCCCCTAAAATATTCTAAATAATCGGTGTGACTCATTTAAAGATGGAGGCACCCAGTTCAAGCCATGTTGAGTGTTAGGCAAATCACAGCTATTTAAGCAACTTGTATAATTATCAGGGCTCCCCCTTTGTCTCAGAAAACTAAATAAGTCCACCTTCGGGGGACTACATATATTACTACGTATATTTAGGTGGTACATAAATATGAATGTGATGGCTGCAAGTGTGGTCAGCAGAAGAGCATCGGACAGCCAGCCTCAGGAGTGCCAAGACCTCAACTGCTTGTTCACGGCCGGGAGGCCAGCTCTTAGCCACGGTGCCTGGTACACATGTGTTAAATGAATGGGTTAAAGTTTACTTCTAAGGTTCAATCGACCCAATGCAAAGCACTAGGTTTAAAATAGGGTCACTGAGAGGCGCCTGGGTGGCTCAGTCAGTTGAGCGTCTGACTCACGATTTTGGCTCAGGTCATGATCCTGGGGTCAAGGGACAGGGCCTCACATCGGACTCCGAGATGAACAGGGAGCCTACTTAAGATTCTCTCTCTCTCTCTTTCTCTTTTCCCCCTCCCCTGCTCATGCACTCTTTCTCTCTCTAAAATTAAAAAAAAAAATTTTTTTTAAATAGTGTCATTGAGATGACCAAGTTGGCCAGATCAACCTGATTTTATTAATTGTTCAGTAAAGACTAATTAAGAAAGCTGGGAATACTATATATATATAATATATATAATATATATAATATTTTATATAAAATATAAATATATTAAAATATAAATGTATTAAATATATTTTTATATAAAATATATTTTATATAAAAATAAAAAATTATTTTGAGAGAGCAAGAGAGAGCAAGCTGGTGGGGGAGGGGCAGAGGGAGAGAATGAATCCCAAGCAGTCGCCACCTAGCACGGAGCCTGACTCGGGGCTTGATTCTGCAAACCGTGAGATCATGACCTGAGGTGAAATCAAGAGCTGGGTGCTCAGCTGAGCCACCCGGGCGCCCCTAGAATAAAGTTTTTCAATAAAGTTTTGATTGTTTTATTTAGAGCATGAAATAAATTTAATGTTTCTATAAGAAAACATATTAAAATGATAGTATTTCTCCATTTTACACTTTTAGTCACATCAATTATGTTTATGTGTGTTTTCTTCTACATAATTTGGCATAAATAATCAAGAAATCATGGATTCTTGGGGCACCTGGGAGGCTCAGTCGGTTAAGCGTCAGACTTCGGCTCAGGTCATGTGCTGACAGCTCAGAGCCTGGAGCCTGTTTTGGATTCTGTGTTTCCCTCTCTCTCTGTTCCTCCCCCACTCACTCTGTCTCTCTCTCTCTCTCTCAAAAATAAACATTAAAAATTTTTTTTAATATAAAAAAAAGAAATCATGGATTCTCTACCTGGGGCAAAGCTCAAAGCTCAATAAAATAATATACTCACAAGATTTGGAAGTGGAAGAAATTTAGACCTGTCTAGTCCAGTGCCTTTATTCATTTATTTTAACTCCAAAGTGTTAATGACTTAGCTAAGGTCATAAATTAATGGCAGAAAAGGGGCTAGAACTTTGAATCCTATATTATTTTCTTCAAATATTTTATACTTGTGGTGTTTGCATTGCCAGAATAAAAAAAAATTATTTTATTTATTTATTTATTTTTTGGTTTTAATAGGACAGAAGGTGGGGACAAAGTTCCCATTGTAATATCCTCTGAGCCCACTAGGTGTCACCTTGGAACCATTGTTACATATCCCTACTGTGGGTGTTCTGCTCCCGGGAAAAACATAGTGGATGGAACCTTTAGAAGTTTGGGGGTTCTATATAAATTCTACTTAAGTTAAAGGAGGATGAAGGTACCAGCACCTGGTTCACAGAATTTTGAGGATTATATAGGATGTACCAGAAGTAAACCCATGAGGATTACCAGAAGTAAAACATTTAGCACAGGGCCTGGCACATAGTAAGCAAACCCTTGATAATTCTTAGGTGTAGTAAACTTATTCATCACCAAGGCACTCCTACCATCTATTTTGACAAAAGATAGGAAATATAATAGTTTAGGATATATATATATATATATCTCCAAATGATAAATTTTGCTGCAACAGAAGGCTAAGAAGTGTTATTATTTACAAGAGTTTCTCAGCTATGGGTCGATCTTAATAACTCGTGGCCAGGCCTGTGTCAAGATCAACTCTACTGCAAGACTGAGCTTTGAAATCAAGAAAAATTAAATAAACCCCACAGTCTGATGGATCTAGTTCTGAACCACAGCTGTACCACTTGATGCCTCTTTCCTGAAGTGCCCGCATCCGGGAAATGGGGATCATGATGTACAGATTCAAGACCGTTGTTGTAAGGAGTGGATCAGACAAGGCCAAGAATTGTGCACGCAGAACGGTGCTCAGCAAACCCCAGTTGTGTGAACTTGAGCCACGTGTTTAACTGCCGGATGTCCTCTCCGCCTTATTTGTAAGGGAAGGTCAATAGGCACTTTTCAGTTATAAGAAACAAATGAGACAGATTCTGGAAAAGGGGGAAATGTGGCTCCCCTCTTCCCCACTCCAACTCTGAGTTATTTGCCTCTTCTGGGCTAAGGGACCCTTTGGACCCACACCTTAGTGGATAAGGGCTTGAGCTCTGCTGGGGCCTAACACAAGGCTCTCAACCAAAGCCAGAACCAGAAGTAAGGCTCATCTTGGGATGAGCCTGAAGCTCAGAGACCTGTGGGTGTGAGGACAAGGTCTCAACGAGCTGAGACGATGTCCGTAAGGCACGGAGAACAGTCCCGGCCACGTGCGTTGAGCACTGCCTCAGAAAGGACTTCTCTTACCCTAAATGCCTTACTACTCCAGACCTACATTTTTTCCAAATTTGAGAACCATTTTTTCGGCATTGATGTGGTCCAGAAAATTAGGATGTGGCTTTCTTCTTCGATAATCCTCCTCAGTAAACGGGATCTCAGAATCATCCTGTGAAAGAAAAAAATCCAGGTTGGATGGGTGAAACTTAAGAGCTACATAAAACATCTAAGCCCCAGATGCTGGCTCGGCTATGTTCCAAAGAGCTCAGATAAAGCATCTGAAAAGTTACTGCTTATTTTTACAGTGATTTGACTTCCTTGAAAATGCTTTAGCTGGCCAAATTTTATCATTTATACTTAATTGAAACAAAATAAAAATTCAAATGTCTTTCTTTTATTTTGTAGAGACAGCGTCAGGTTGTCTCTGGGATTCCATCAAGACCTTCAGTAACCCATTTCTTCGATTTTTTTAAATTATTTTTTAATGTTTATTTATTTTTGAGAGAGAGAGAGAAAGAGAGTGCAAGCAGGGAAGGGGCAGAGAGAGAGACACAGAACCGGAAGTAGGTTCCAGGCTCCGAGCTGTCTGCACAGAGCCCGACACGGGGCTTGAACTTATGAACCACAAGATCATGACCTGAGCCGAAGTCAGATGCTTAACCAACTGAGCCACCCAGGCGCCCCTCAATAACCCATTTCTTAATAGTTCTTGCAACTTACATAGTTTCATGTTTTAATCTAAATCATGGGTTTTTCTTTCTCTTCCACACTGCCCTTTCCCCTCGAATCAACCTCATAAGAACATTCCATGTGCAAATTTCTATGTCAGGCTTCATCAGATAAGGTGAAATATCAATTTGCATTGCGAATCAGGGATGAAAAATATTTCTTGGCAGTCCGCTGGCCTGCACATTGTGTCCAGTCCTCCCACAGCTCACCCTCCTGCCCAGTCGCATGGAAGGATTCTTCCAGAACCACAAAATGGAAACTTACAGAGACTCAAAGGAGGAGACTGAGACCCATGGTACAGAGTGGCTTCTCTAAATCCATCCAGATTTAGAGGTCCTAGTAGTTGGATGAGGATTTTATTTTTTTATTTTTTCAAATGCTTATTTTATCTACTTTTGAGATAGGGAGAGTGGAGGAGGGGCAGAGAGAAGGAGAGAGAGAGAATCCCAAGCAGGCTCCACGCTGTTAGCACAGAGCCTGACGCGGGGCTCAAACTCACGAACCGTGAGATCGTGACCTGAGCCGAAGTCGGAAGCTTAATGGACTCACCCACCCAGGCACTCCTGGAGGGGGATTTTTAAAACACATTGTTCAATAGGAGACTTTCAACCACTTCACAGTGGTCCAAGTTACATAATCAACCCAAAACATTGGAGCCCTGAGTTTACAAGGAATGAATCAGAGAAACAGAAGAAACACAGGGTTGAGGACCCCGATTGTTGGCAGGTTGGAGAAACGGGAGGAAGGGCCCAAATGATGGGGGACCAAGCTGGGAACTGGTGGAGGGTGAGGCAGTTTACCAGGGCTTGTGGGCCATGTGGAGGAGTTTAGATTTATACTAAGAGCATAAGGAAGCATTGAAGGGTTTTGAGCATTTTAAGCAGCACTAAGTCATGATCTGAATTATATTTTAAGATCACTTAGGCTGTCCCTTGAAGATTGCATTGGAAGGAGGTGACGGAGGCACCAGTTCCCGGGATGCTTTCACAATGGAAGGTGGTAACGGCTGAGGCTTGGTCTAGGACATCACCATGGATACAAAGAAAGCAAGATGGATTATGACACATTTTGGGTGATGAGTTAACAGAATGTACGATGGGCTGTTGGGTGGGGGGAAGGGAGTGAGGCTAGGGCAGGTGGATTGGGGGTTTTGGCATGGGGAGTAAAACGGGGAGAGAGTTAGTGTTCAAGGGGAACAATTCTGGGTCCATGGTAGGCACTCAATGAGTACATGTTATGGGATAAGCTGACCTCTAAAGCATGTCCAGTGGCTCACATAAAGGGTAGCTAGAAGAACTACAGGGCACCCAGCTAAATTTGAATTTCAGATAAACCACCAAATAATTTTTAGTGTAAATATGTCTTAAATATCTCACGGGATAGACTTAAGCTAAACATTACTCACCATTTACACGAAATTGGAATTTAACCGGGCATCCTGTACTTGTATTTGTTAAATCTGGCCATCCTACTCACTATCAGCTTTCCCTCCGGGATGAATGGAGTCCCGGCATCCCTACGGCCCCAGGCTGTCATGATAGGGTGGCCAGCCTGCCTCATGGACCCTCCTGCTCCCTGTGACTGGGTGCCCAGCACCCCTCTTCTAGTAGAATTTGCCTTTCCTTCAGTCCTCACGGCTACTGCAGAGACGGTCACATCCCTGGTGCTCAGGTTTCGATGGCCAGTCAAACTCGTCCTTAACATTCTGAGACTGGGACTGATGGACAAGCAAGATCACCCCCTCCCTGGCCAGCTGCACGGTAGCCCATGAATGTCAACCAACCTGGGCTTCGGCTTCTGAGTTGTCCTCCCGATTCCTGGTTGGGACAGAGACCTGGCTTTCACATTATGAACCTTTGCTACTATCACCTGACTGTGTTCCTTCTAGTCCTTAAATGTCACATGTTACAAATACACCAGTAAAATATATTTTAATATATATATATATTTTATATATAGATAGATAACCTGTATCTTTCATATACGTTTTAGATCCTTGCAACTATTTGCATCTCTGCTTTTCCAATCAATGACGAGTCGACTCTGGGTCGGCATTATATCCATTATCCTATAATTGATACATATCGATGTCTGGTAGCATTTCTGGAAACGTAGCCTGTCTCCTGGGCATCTCACTGCAATCAATAAGCTTGTTTAGAGGCTTCGTCCTTCCAGGAGGTGAAAAGCTGACTCTGCAGAGTCATCTCCCCCTTTTTGTTTAGGATATTGGGTGAAATCCGTTGTCTTGGAATATGGCGTTGGACCCACTCTTTAGTCGGTCATTGTGTTTCACTGCGTGTGTGGACTACCCACCTGCTGGACTCCTTTTCCCAGCTGGTTATTCCGTGTGACTATCAGAATGCACCAGTTTCTTCCTCTGGATTATTTGGTTGAGTAAAGTTCACCCCTCTTAACTCACACATAAAAAAAAAAGCAAACACATAGCTATACTTTTAAAACAGATACTGGGGCACCTGGGTGGCTCAGCTGGTTGACCATTGGACTCTTGATTTTGGCTCAGGTTTGTGAGATCGAGCCCCGCATCGGGCTCCATGCTGACAGTGCAAAGCCTGCTTGGGGTTTCTGTCTTTCCCTCCCTCTGCTCCTCTCCCACTCTCTTGCTCTCTCAAAATAAATAACTACACTTAAAATAAAATAAAATAAAATAAAATAAAATAAAATAAAATAAAATAAAATAAAGAAGAAAGCCCCATAAACATTAAGATTTTCCCACTTGTCAAAATAAATACAAATGAAAATATTCTACTATATTTACACTTCTTTTGTATTAAAAACGTTCTTTATACAGTTTTATGTCCGTTTGGTTGCTTTTGGCTACAAGTAACAGAAAGTCAAATTCAAAATGGCCCCAACACTGATGGGATTCATGACCTCCAATAAATAACATTCAAAAACCCGGTGGCTCCAGGTGCCCCGTGATGGGCCTCTCTGCTCCTCTGATGCCCTCTGAGCTCTACCTTACTCACTGTGTGGCCCTCCTCTTCAGGCTTATAAGCAACACTGGCAACAGCAGTCCCAAGTGTCATATCCACAGTCAATAATATTCCCAGAGGGAAGAAGGTTGCATCTTCCTTGAAGGCTCTCTTTATCAGAGATGAGCCCTTCCCAGAGGTCTCCTGGAAGACTTCTCTCTGTGCCAAAGACGGGACCGCCCTGATTTTCCTGGGCACAAAGTGAGATTACACCTCCCAGCTTCTCTTGTGGTTGGGTGTGGCCATGTGATTGGGTTTTAGCCTAAGGGATTTAGAGAAGGGACGCACATGTCTTCAGGCCTGGCTTGCAAAGGTTCCCCCAAGCATGATCTTTTGTGACTTCTCCCCAGGGGGGGCTCCCTGGCTTGATATAGATTTGCATCATGGCTCTGGAGGCTGTTCTGGGAGATGGTCAAGCCATCCAATGGAAGGAGTCTGGGTCTCGAATCAGAGTTGGGAGGACACGTACTCATTCATTTGGGACACTTGTCATGTGTTCTATATGAATAAGAGATAAACTTTCCCCAGGGCGCCTGGGTGGCTCAGTGGGTTAAGCGCATCTGACTCTTAACTTTGCCTCAGGTCATGGGGTCGAGCTCAGTCGGGCTCCACACTGACAACGCAGAGCCTGCTTGGGATTCTCTGCCTCCCTCTCTCTCTGCCCCTCCCCAAGTCATGTTGTCTCTGTCTCTCTCAAAATGGATAAATTTTAAAAAATTGTAACGTAAACGTCAGTGGAGAGAGGACCCCTGTCTTCCAGTTTTGGTGGGCAGGTAGGAGCCTCACTTTGCTGGAAGCCTTGCTCTAAGCTCCGAAACTACCTCCTGTCATAAAGCTATGAAAGGTTTGTTTTTCCTCGGATAAAGCCAATTAGCTAACACAGATGGCCACCCAAATTACTAGGTGACTCTGGGACAAACTATTTGTGACAGATGGTGATGTCAAGTCCTCTCACTCAAGAGCCAATTGTTGTTGACCAGGAAACATGTATGCAATGGATTGTATTTGCTTGACTCTAGAAAAAGGTGAGATTTCCTTCTACGTCTGCAACCTCTTAGCGGATCGCCTACGCCAAGCGTGACATTCCATTTTAATGCTTGTTCCGTAATAAAGCTATTTCTTTTCTCTCCTGCCTTGTGAAGGGATTTGCTAGGCTGGGTGAAGATTTTGCTTTTTTTTTTTTTTTTTTTTTTTTTTTTTTTAATTTTTAACGTTTATTTATTTTTGAGACAGAGAGAGACAGAGCATGAACGGGGGAGGGTCAGAGAGAGGGAGACACAGAATCTGAAACAGGCTCCAGGCTCCGAGCTGTCAGCACAGAGCCCGACGCGGGGCTCGAACTCACGGACCGTGAGATCATGACCTGAGCCGAAGTCGGCCGCTCAACCGACTGAGCCACCCAGGTGCCCCAAGATTTTGCTTTTAATTATTAAAATTATTTATTTTTTTCTGAACCATTTGAGAGCAGATTGCATACACCGCACCCCCTTTCTCTTTACTTTTCAGTGTGTATCTCCTCAGAACATTCTCCTATGAAACTGGAGTACAGTGACAAAATTCAGGAAATTTCATACTGATAGGATAATTCTATCCAATCTGCAGTCCATGCCCCAACTTTGTCAACTGTCCCAGTAATGTTCTGTATAGCGCTTTTCCTCTGGTACAGACGCCAATCCAGGATCACGTTTGGCCCTGAGCCGCCATGCCTCAATCGTCTTTATTTGGAACAGTGTTTCAATTCTCTCTCTCATTGCCATCTTTAAAGAATATAGGCCAGTTATTGAATAGAACACCCTTCCATTGGGGTCTGTGTGATGTTCACGTTTGATTCGATTCAGATTCCTACATAGCGAAACTGGTTTCCTCTCTACCCCCATCTACCTCTTCATCCACTGGATGATTTCGAAGGAAATCTCACACATAGCATCGTTTCATCCATAAATGCCTCATTCACTTCACTGCAATTGAATTTATTCATTTTATTTTCATATTTCGCATTACTAGGTCCTGTTTAAGAGACTCCCTGTATAGATTCTATTAATATTTCTCAAAAAATGAAAGTTTTGGTCTTCACTTTGAATTCTGTGATCCACCTGGAACTGAGCTTTTGTATGATGCAAGGTAGACAATTTTGGGGTTGCTGTGGTGGTTACACAACCATATGCATTTGTCAAAACTCACAGAACTGTGCGAGGAAGAGGGTGACCGGTACTCTATGTACCTTATACCTTAATAAGCCTCACGTCAGTCCATCATGAGCTGTTTACGGACATATAAGTTAGAACCATAATGGGAGGATGGGGACGTGCCACAGGGCATAGGAACTAACGCAGCAGCCATTTCCCCCTATTTTCTTTGGAGGACCCATCTCTTCTCCACTCTCAGCCCCTGTAGTTTGGGGGCCAGTCACCCCCGCCTCTAGAAGCGAGTATAGAACCCCAGGCCTGCCCACCCCGAGTTCTGTGTTCCCCTGGCCACTGTGACCGGCTCAGGTTGAGGCTCAAGACCTGGGATGAGACAAAACGGAAGTGGAAAAGAGAATTGAAGCTCCAGGGGACGTAAGCCTGGGAGCTGCTGGGGCCCAACAGGAGGGGAGCTTACGTGAGAGCAAAGCCTACTCAGGACCAAAGAAGCCACGGAAGAGAGAAAGAGCATAGCGAGGTCTGAAGACATTGTGCTTAAGCCTCCAGTTCCAGCTGTGCCTGAAGTCCACCATTGGACTTACCAGCTATGAGTCAATACATTCCCGTTTTGCTTAAGTCAGTGCGAGCGGTTTCCCACTCATTGAGCACGGTCAACCAGGCCTGCAGCCAGTCGAGTGACCAATAATTGTGTTGCAGCAGACACTTCGCTGGACATGCTGAGGGAAAGAACCACGACAGGGTCCAACGACTGGCTTGGCCCTTGAGGTGGGGGCAACCAAATGGAGTGGGCGAGTGAACTTTACTTTTCAGAAAAGGACTGAAACCCTCAGGGCCCTACGTCAAGCATGTCCTGCTTCACCAAGGGAGAGACAGTTAAACAAACAAATGGCCTTTGAGGCGACGTGTGATAAATCCCTAAATATCTCCTTGTTATAGGTAATGTATCCCACTGATTCTAACGTGCGCATTTCCCCCTGACATCCTGACATCTCTGACGTTAGAATGCGCCTCGGGATCAACGGCTGATTACAGCCGTTCTCAGCCAGGAGCATTGACTCTGTCCTTGCTGGTGCCTGAGGGTGACCTTGAGCACAGCTGTTCGTACTAGCATCCTTCCCGATGGAATTAGGTACCGCATGTGATCATTTAATTGCCTTCCTAAATGTCTCTTTAAAAGATCACGTCGTGATTCGGCGCTGAAACTAAAAGGCAGTTCACGGCACAAAGGCACTGGGGCAGAGCCGCGAATGTAAACCTGATATCGGTAAAGAAAACAAGAAGCCCCTGGGAGAATGGCTGTCGTTCCACATTTTCTTGCCAAGTGAGAACCATGGGCTTCACAGAAAAGGAAATAAATGCCGCGAGGCAGGGTTCATACTGAGTTACCGTGCGGACAAAGAAGGTAGGCGTGAGTCAGACGTCTGGACTCCGAATATGAACAAGTTGGGGGTTGTTATCACAACGGCATGTTGCTTATATTCTCCTTGCCGTCTATGCGCAAGAAGGTATGGGGCAGAAACACAGGTCTAAGTCTGAAAGAGCTTCTTCAAATAAGAAGTGTAAGCGATACGTAAGCATGGTTATGGTTGAGTGTCATTTGTAGAGTTTCCTTTTCCTGTCTCAGGGGCACATAGCACAATGAGGCCCCCTAGAATTCAGCGTGCTTGGGGTCCGTGATTTCTGTTGAACGCTTATTCCGGGATGGGCTTCAGGAGTGTGTAAGAAGACACAGTGCCCTAGAGAAAGTTCTCTCCACACACACATCAGGGGGCCTCAAGGGTGGGATGTCGCAGAAAGGAAAAGCTAGTGCTCTACTTACGGGGTCCAGGAGTTTGGAGCGTGCCCAGGTCATCACCGTGGATACCAAAATAAATAGCTTTCGCTTCTCGAAGTGGCTGACTTCTTCATTCAGTGCTGTGGGGCCAAAAAGCAGGACAGTTATTCAGATCCAAAAGACCTGGTTTTCCAAATCATGTGTGGGACTTGAAATTACTCCTTTTTTCAGGAGCACGTTAAGACGAGTGTCACCTCTCTGCTCCACTGGCCTTTTCCCCCCCCCCCACCCCCACATGTCCCTAGCATGTTCTTGGCATTCTCCCTCCAGCCACCTGACCTCTTCTGAGCCCAGCTTACAACCTGAACCCCCGTTCCTGTCTCCTGGCCTCTAGCAACATGGAGTGCCAGTGGTAGTAAGGATCATAGCTGGTTCGGTTGGAACAGTTCACGAGCTTTACCGAATCCTTACCATTACGAGATAGGTATTGCTATCAACTCTGTCTTACAGATGGGGAACAGAGGTCGGTTTGCCCAGAGTCATGGAAGAGGGCTAGGCAGGGTCCGATCCAAGCAGCCTGCTTGCAAGGCCTGTGCTCTCCCCACTATGCCCCAGAGCCAGCCAGCTGTGTGGAGAATGGAGCAGGAAGCCCCATCAAGGTTAGGTCTGGGGGTTGCGAGGGCCCCCAGTCAAAAGGCAAGGCCCCCTTCTGATCACACACAAAGCATTCCTGTGTAGCTTGCGCCCTTGTGGAAGGAAGCAGTTTGGGGTGTGCCCACCCTTCCCACTCTACCTGGCGGGGGGAGGGAGGCCCATGCAGCAGGTGCTGTGGGCCATGGCTGGAGGGCCTTTGGTTCAGCAGGACTAGCTGAGTGGGAACGTTCTGTAGGAATCCGAATTTAGAACAGTGGTGGGTGGAAAGGTAAACATTTGATTTCTAAAGGCTTTGTCCCTCCCCAGGGGGGCTCTCTGCACATTTAAGCCTTGAACCTCTTAAATACTTTGAGCATGGGATGCTGCTAAAATATTTTTCGTGAAGTAGAATTTTCCAGAAGGAAAGAAATCTGCTAAAGGGAGGTCTCGTTACACTGTCAGAGGATCTAAGTGACACGGTTGTCATGGTACATTTTTAGTCTCATGAGCTGATTCCCTAAAGAAGCAAAACAATAAAGTGCTGATATCCTGAATCTAATAAACGTGCGGATTCTGAGCCCGAGGTGAGACAACGTTACAGAATTAAGTAGGAGAACACTGTGTCCACATATTAATCCCTAACTCAAGCGTTCACTTTAGTTTCCATTTTTATTCTATTAACAAAAATTGCCGCTTCAACTTAATTTTGCCCTTTTACCCTTTCTGTCCTCCTGTGCTTTCGGCTGGCCTATTTTGTGACTCCCTGGCACACTTAGACATCCTCGAAGTGGGTTAGCCTTTCATTTATGATTATTTTAATGGGTCTAAAATAATCTGCTTTTTCACTGGTGAACAAGCACATTTTATCCCCCCCCCCCGCCCCCGCTTTTTTTTAAGTAGGCTGCACGCCCAGTGTGGGGCTTGAACTCATGACTCTGAGATCAAGAGTTAGATGCTCTGGGTGACTGAACCACCCAGGCGCCCCCACTTTACCCTTATATGCAAATGTTTTCTCTCATTTCTAATACTTTATTCCCTTTTCCTGTGTCATTTTGCCTTCCTCTGAAAGGCAAGGTAGGAGAATCTTTTTATATTGAGACATTTTAAAATTACTTAATAAAACATTATTAAGAAGTAATATATATTCATTGCAAACACACGCAAAACTAACAAACACACACACACACAAAAAAAACCCAAGTGGAAAACAGGTCCCAAATCTAAGAATATGCACATCAGGTAAAATGACAAAATTCTCAAAGCCCCACTGACCCCATCCCCCCCCCCCCCGGGTGACGCTGATGGCAGACGGGAGGCCTCTGACTATCCTTTCTTGCAGACATGAGCGCTCTGTATCTCAGAAGCCTGGCAGCACAGCTAAAACCTTTCCAGAAAACAGAGAAGTAACATTTTCTTAATTATTTAAATCTCTTGGGGTGCCTGGTGGCTCGGTCAGTTAAGCACCCAACTTCGGCTCAGGTCATGATCTCACAATTGGTGAGTTCGAGCCCCGTGTTAGGCTCTGTGCTGACAGCTCAGAGCCTGGAGCCTGCTTCCGATTCTGTGTCTCCCTCTCGCTCTGCCCCTCCCCTACTTGTGCTCTATCTCTCTCTCAAAAATAAATAAACATTGTTAAAATGTCAATACTACCCAAAGCAATCTACACATTCAGTGCAATACCAGTCAAAATTGCACCAGCATTCTTCTCAAAGCTAGAACAAACAATCTTAAAATTTGTATGGAACTACAAAAGACCCCCGAATAGCCAAAGTAATACTGAAGAAGAAAAACAAAGCGGGAGGCATCACAATCCCGGACTTTAGCCTCTACTGCAAACCTGTAATCATCAAGACAGTATGGTATTGGCACAAAAACAGACACAGACCAATGGAATAGAGTAGAGACTCCAGAATTGGACCCACAAATATATGGCCAACTAATCTTTGACAAAGCAGGAAAGACTATCCAATGGAAAAAAGACAGTCTTTTTTTTTTTTAACGTTTATTTATTTTTGAGACAGAGACAGAGCATGAACGGGGGAGGGTCAGAGAGAGGGAGACACAGAATCTGAAACAGGCTCCAGGCTCTGAGCTGTCAGCACAGAGCCCGACGCTGGGCTCGAACTCACAGGCCGTGAGATGATGACCCGGGCCGAAGTCGGCCGCTTAACCGACTAAGCCACCCAGGCGCCCCAAAGACAGTCTCTTTAACAAATGGTGCTGGGAGAACTGGACAGCAATATGCAGAAGAATGAAACTAGACCACTTTCTTACACCATTCACAAAAATAAACTCAAATGGATAAAGGACTTGAATGTTAGACAGGAAGCCATCAAAACTCTAGAGGAGAAAGTGGGCAACAACCTCTTTGATCTCAGCCATAGCAATTTTTTACTCGACACATCTCCAAAGGAGAATTAAAAGCAAAAATGAACTATTGGGACCTCATCAAGATAAAAAGCTTCTGCACTGCGAAGGAAACAATCAACAAAACTAAAAGGCAACCAATGGAATGGGAAAAGATATTTGCAAGTGACATATCAGATAAAGGGCTAGTATCTAAAATCTATATAAAGAACTCACCAAACTCCACACCCAAAAAACAAATAATCAAGTGAAGAAATGGGCAGAAGACACGAATAGACACTTTTCCAAAGAAGACATCCAGATGGCCAACAGACATGAAAAGATGCTCAACATTATTCATCATCGGGGAAATAGAAATCAAAACTACACTGAGATACCATCTCATGCCGGTCAGAGTGGCTAAAATGAACAACTCAGGAGACTATAGATGCTGGCAAGGATGTGGAGAAATGGGAACCCTCTTGCACTGTTGGTGGGAATGCAGACTGGTGCAGCCGGTCTGGAAAATAGTGTGGAGGTTCCTCAAAAAATTAAAAATAGATCTACCCTATGACCCAGCAATAGCACTGCTAGGAATTTACCCAAGGGATACAGGCAGGAGTGCTGATGCATAGGGGCACTTGGACCCCAATGTTTATAGCAGCACTTTCAACAAGAGCCAAATTATGGAAAGAGCCTAAATGTCCATCAACTGATGAATGGATAAAGAAGATGTGGTTTATATATACAATGGAATACTAGTTGGCAATGAGAAAGAATGAAATATGCCCTTTTGTAACAATGTGGATGGAACTGGAGAGTGTTATGCTAAGTGAAATAAGTCAGAGAAAGACAGACACCATATGTTTTCACTCATATGTGGAACTTGAGAAATGTAACAGAAGACCATGAGGGAGGGGAAAGAAAAAAAAAAAGAGGGAGAGAGCCAAACCATAAGAGACTCTTAAAAACTGAGAATAAACTGAGGGTTGATGGGGGGTGGGAGGGAGGGGAAAGTGGGCGATGGGCAATGAGGAGGGCACCTGTTGGGATGAGCACTGGGTGTTGTACGGAAACCAGTTTGACAATAAATTATATTTAAAATAAACAAACGAACGTACATTAAATCTCTTTATTAGAATGAAGGAGGGAGCACTAACACACATTCTACGTTTTAAGGCTCATGGAAGGACATACAGTGTCCACGTTTGAGAAATGATTATGGTCTCTTGAGGAACAGGGTGGGGGGGTCCTATGAGGAGCTAAAACCCATCTGTCACAGCTGGAGGGCAGTGGTTAACGTCTACAATTCATAATCACAGGACATCAATGCTGGTCTTTTTATGTAGGAAAAAACGCACAAGTGGGTTAAACGAGGTTTCTCTTGGGGTATAGGGATAGAGTTGAAAGGGTATTCAGGGCATCATAACTTTTTATTCTAAGCCCTACTGTGCTTCTTAATTTTCCAAACACGTTCAGGTTTGTTTTAGTTTTTTAATGTCTGTTTATTTTTGGGAGATTGAGAGAGAGAGAGAGCGAGAGAGAGAGCAGGCGAGAAGCAGAGGGAAACAGAGACACAGAATCTAAAGCAGGCTCCAGGCTCTGAGCTGTCAGCACTGAACCTGACACGGGCTCGAACTCACCAACGGTGAGATCATGACCTGAGCCAAAGTCAGACGCTTAACCAACTGAGCCACCCCAACGCCCCCAAACATGTCCAGGTTTCATTTCAGAAAAAAAAAAATAATTACAAGAATACATTATATAGAAAAATCGATTCTCAAAGCCTGACACAAAATAGAGATTCATTACATGTTAGCTCTAATTATGATTTTTAAGTGGTGCAATTATTTCAGAAGGCGCGGTTACACATCATCTGTAAATGTGTGCAAAGGGACAAAATGCAGAAAGTAGGCTTTCAAAGAATCTGTTTCAAAAGATGACACAATGTTCCTGGTTTTGATTTGTTCCCTACTGGATGAAATGTAGGCACAGTTAAAACAGAGAAATCAAACGCTCTAAGCTCCTGAGGAATCTCACACATCCGCGGACGGTACTTCTCCATCATTTCCCTGAGTATGGTACGGTCATTCGCGAGGCTCCGTCCCATTTCTTTTCATTTAAGCCAAAACGTCACTTTGCTGTTCATCTTATTCGAGGGTTGGCAACGTAGCGCCTGTTTTTATAAATGAAGTTTTATTGGAACCTAAGAAATAACTCCTCTCCTCTTAAAGTCACATCCCCCTTGTGATACCTGTCTGATAAACATGCCATTCTCTGTCCTGCATCAGAGTTCCTCACGTGTGCCTTAGCTCTCCTGCGGGGCTACAGGGGCCTTGAGGGTATAATCTTTTTCTTATTTGTCTTCGTATCTCCCCAGTACCTTCGACCGCACCTCCTTAAGCAGTGCCCGTAGAATGAATACACGTTGAATTTTGAAAGTTATTTCCTTTAATGATTAAAAACGTTCTATCCTTGGGGTGCCTGGGTGGCCCGGTTGGTGAAGCGTCTGACTTCGGCTCAAGTCACGATCTCATGGCTCCTGGGTTCGAGCCCCGCGTCGGGCTCTGCACGGACAGCATGAAGCCTGCTTGGGATTCCCTCTCTCTCTCTGTCTCTCTCTCTGTCCTGCCCCTGCTTGTGCTCTCTCTCTCTCTCAAAAAATAAACATTTTAAAAAATGTTCTATCCTTTGGAAGCACCCATTGCTTATTTTATATATTTATTTATTTTTTTTAATAAAAGTTGCTTTTTAAGTTTGTTTATTTACTTTAAGGTGAGGGGACAGAGAGAAGAGAGAGAGAATCCCAAGCAGGCTCCACACTGTCAGCGCACAGCCCCACGTGGGGGCTCGAACTCACGAACTGTGTGATCATGACCTGAGCCGAAGTCAAGAGTGGGATGCCCAACCAAATGAGCCCCTCAGGCGCCCCACCCATTGTTTAATCAAACAAGGGGGCCATGAAGTCTCAGCTGACTCTAAGGCCATAGTAGTTAGTCCACATGAACAAATCAAAACCTAAGTCTGTTACAGGCTGCAAGGTTCGGAAACCAACACCTAAGGACAACCAGCCACAGTCAACTAGCCTCTTCCAGGTAAGCCAGCTGAGTACACTATAGCCAATCAAATAACTTCCTCACTTTGCTCTGCCTTTGCTCTGTAAGTCTTTCCCCTGGCCCCTGTTGGTGAAGCTCTCCAAGCCACTTCCGGCATGGCGTGCTCTTGTGAACCGAGTTTTGCTCAAATAAACTCTTAAAGATTCTCATATGCCTCGGTTTATCTTTTAACACTTCCAAAGGCTGATGAATATTCATCAGCTTTTTTTTTTTATCAGAGAGAGAGAGAGAGAGAGAGAGAGAGAGAGAGAGAGAGGGCATGCACACACAAACGGGGGAGAGGGGCAGAGGGAGAGAGAGAGAATCTTAAGTAGGCTGCACGCTCAGAGCCCAGCACGGGGCTCGATCCCACGACTCTGGGATCATGACCTGAGCCTAAATCAAAAGTTGAACGCTCAGCCGACTGAGCCACCCAGGCGCCCCTCATTAGCCTAATTTCATGTCGTGTTTTAGGTAAGTCTCAGGTCAGTTTTCCCACGGTCCTAATTCGCCTCGTGTTCATTAGATGACTCTTGGGTTAAGTAAGTTGCACAAAAGCAGCATCCCTGGAGACAAAAGAAAGAAGTTCACTGACCAGAGACTGCCCAGATGGCCTCCTCTGCTTGCTGTGGGTTCTCGGTGATGTTATAAATGATGATGTCACACTCCAGGAGGCGCATGAGAAGGTCCTCCCGAGAGATGTTCTGAAAAAGAGATGCGACAGTCATTTGTTGCAAGGCGCTAACCTTAATATTTAGCTGGAATGACAATTTCCAAATTAGATATACGGCAGATGAAGTGTCCTACAGGAAACATTTGCAGGGTTTCTATTTAAAACAAAATTTTGGCTCTCTTCTGTGTGTAGTTTCCAAGTAACAAATAAGTTTATGAAAATAGCTGGGAACAGATGATTAAAAAATTGCATAATGATTTTAGGTACTATTTCTGCAGGCTGTTTAAACCCCAATTCAGAAGGGAAGAATTAGAACATACTGGAAGAAAAATGTGTGAGGCATTTGAAACTAATGCAAACTCTATGCAAGATTACTTGAGCCATTATATATCCTGAATCGCTCAGAAGTGCTGATGAGTGACGAATGTGATGGTTTCAGAACCCTCCCGATGGCATTCATCCATTCTCTTCGTACATGCAAGGTGCCTTATTACAGTCGACAGTTGGGAATATTTCGAAAACACAGGAACTTTTAATGGGTGGAAATATAAAAGTGCTTACATTAGACAAAAGTAACTTTGGTGATCACTGTGTTTTAGGTAGCTGTTCCTTCCTGGCCACAAACCGAGTGGCTTAAACCACAGAAATTCATGTCCCACGGTCTGGAGGCCACAAGTCCAAGATCGAGGTGTCGGCAGGGCCGGTCCCTTCGGAAGGCTGTGACGGAGCTCCGTGGCCCTCTCTTAGCTTCTGGTGCCTCTCAGGAAATCTCTGGGATTCCTTGGCTGGTTAATGCATCAACCACATCTCCGCCTTCCTCTTCCCAGGTGTTCTCCCTGTAGACGTGTCTGGGTCCAAGTTTTTCCTTTTGGTAAGGAGGTCGGTCGTATTGGATGAGGGGGTCCACCCCAATGACCTCCTTTTAACTCAATTTCCTCTGTGAAGACCTATCTCCAAATAGGTCACATCGTGAGCTTTCTGGGGTCAGGGCTTCAACAGATCTTTTTTCGGGGAGGCACAGTTCAATCCATAATACACTCCATTGTGTTTCTTTTCTGGGCTGAATGCGCAGAAGGGAAGACACTCTGAAAATGCCGATCCAAACATCAGTTTTTAATTTTTCAATAGTGAGACGACACAGGACGACCCTGCTCTCCCAACGCACCTGAGACCGATCCAGATTCAGTAATGACGTGGGAAAGGAAGGAAGAAAGTCACTGGACAAATGGAAGGCGTGTGCTCCAGATGCTGCCCAAGAGAAAGAAGAGAAAGCATCTATGATTCCAGCCCGTGACAGCGTGTGAGAGCGGCGTCCAAAGAAACACGCACACGCATGTGAAATCATAGCTGGATTTCGGGTGAAACAGGCACGTTTCCAAGAGGATGGCCACCCTGATCAGACGTTGCGTGACCACATTTGGGCATTCATTTGTTTACCCATCCAACATTTGGGGGCCTTGTGTTTGACCCCGAGGATAGAGGCAAAATGAATAATGTCTGGTTGTTTACACTAAGGAGCATTGTGTGTGTGTGTGTGTGTGTGTGTGTGTGTGTGTGTGTTTTGTTGGGAAAACTTATAGCAAATTAGCAAATTTTGTTTGTTTTGTTGGGAAAACTTATAGCAAATTATAGTCTAATGCAGACAAGGACATATCTAAGGATATAAGAAGGCTTTGAACAAATTAGAAATAGGCAATCTGCTCTTTGTGGGGAAATTATAAGGCGGCACCTACTCTGGGGCACTCTGAACCCAGCAGAACACAGCTCCTACTCATGTCCTTAGGCAGGCACCCTTGCACAGTGTGCAACCTTCCCAGCCTTACATGGCAGCCCCCAATATAGAAAGGGCTATCATAGAGGTACATCTGAGGTTTGATAGACCAGGAGGAATATGTGATTAAGGCTCCTGGGAGGTGACATTCGAGTTGGATTGAAGAGTGAATATGAGCTCATTCAGCAGAGACTGGAATAGTAGATGGCTTGCTGAGCCAGGCAGAGGCATCTTCCACAAACTAGAGCAGCCTAATGTTTTCCATCCTCTGCTCTCTCTCACCTTCCATGCCACCCTTGCCTCTTCTCCTCGGTTCCCTGCAACCCATGCTCTAGCTATGCTGATGTTTTTCCTATTCTAAAGCATACCACACACTTCCCCATGTGTTCCCGCCTTGTGTGACATTTCCTTGCTCCCTTATCTGCCTGGCAGTCTCTACTCAGCCCTAGAGGCCGGGCCTCAGTCCCAGCTTCTCCCAGTAGTGGACCATCCTCCATCCCGGATGGAGGCTCCGGGATCTCCAGACCAGAGGAGCTGAGGGGGGCGGGGGGGCTGATCTGTGTGGTAGGAAGGGTGTGCAGCTACATCTGCCTGGCTCCGTACCTAAGACCGAGCGCTCATCAACTGCCCTTTTCAGATGCTGCTGTGTCCACACCTCTGCGGTCGTGCCCACTGCACTGCCGTGGGGCTGCGTGTTTGTGTGCGAGTCCCTGCGAGGTGTGAGCTCCACGCGCCTCTGTGGATCCTTAGGACGCTCGAGACACGTTCACGGATCCGAACTCCAGTGTAAATGGTGGGCGCCGGCAAAGATCTGAACTAACGCAAATGGCCACGCTAAGGGGAAGGGGGCACCTCGTGGAGAGGCTGTGAGGCGCCCAGGTGAGGACCTCGTGACCGAGAGGGGGCGCCACGAGCCCACAGCTGCGGTAGCGGGGAGTGCGTGATGGACGGTCCGGAGGACACAAACGTCCATTTCCTCTTCCCCTTTCCCGACAGAACCCCAATTTTGTTCAGGTGCTCCCTTCTCAGCCTGGGGATCTGAACTCCACTCCCTAGCTTCAGGGCTGGGCTTTATTGATCTCAGGGTGCAGTGATCCGTTCAGGAATGGGCATGTGACTCACTTCCACACCGTGAGATACAAGGAGACGCCTGCAGGGGCCCGCGGGATTGTTCATCCTCCTTTCTCTGAGGACTTCCGGAAGTTCCCTTCACCGCGGTGTTGCTGTGTGTGAACGTGAGGCCCTGGACCGTTGCCGCCTTGCTCCCAGCCCAAGAGTGACGTCACCCTTAAAGGAAGGGAGAGGCCAGGAAGGGGCAGAAAAGGGAGCTGCAGCCCCTGGATCACGCCAGCCCTGAAGCTGCATCTTCCCTGAGACAACCAGCCACATAAACTGAAGAATTTCCTTCTTTACTAAGCCAGTTTGCCTTGCCTTTTCCCCCTATGACTTGCAGCCCCAAACAGCCCAAACAGATCTAGGTCCTTAATCAAAATTAGGAGGCTGAAAGGCAGAGTGGTTTTGTAGAGGAGGAAAATAAATTTCATTTGGGGGCCTATTGAACTAGAAGTGCCAGCAGGACATCTGGGGGAGTGCACCAGGGGGCAGTTGGATTTGCTGGTCAACAGGGCTGGAGACAGATTTGAAAGGCATTGGCTCGTATGGGGGAGCTGGAGCCATAGGGCCAGAGAAGCTTGAGGAGGGACATCCATTACGAGAAAGGAGGGAGTTCTGGGGAAAAGCGCATTTAAAGGGCAGAAAGAGGAAAAGGAGCCAGTGAAACAAGGAGTGTTCAGATGCACGAGGAAAGTCGGGGGGTAAAGACCGCAGAAGAGGGAAGGAGACTTTCTCCTGGGAAGCCAGGTAAGATAGGACTTTGGGAATTAGGCCAGCCGGGAATTAGACCAGTGACACGGGTCAGGGTATTTCCTGTGGCTGGACCCTCTCTGAGGGGGCAGGGGACAGGGGCGGAGAAAGAGGCTGGTAGCCACCAGGAAGTTCGAATGAAGTTCCAAAGATGTGCGCACTGAACACATGCATAGGCAGAAAGAAAGAAGCCAGTGGTGACTGAAGACCCAGGAGAGGGTGAAAGTGGTGGAGAAAGTTCCCTGAGATGGCAGGTTGGGGGGAGCGGACTCTTTGGTTCATTTCACGAGTGTTTATTGAGGGCTGCTTTCAGCCAGTTAATGTGCTACGTGCCAAAGACGCACGGATAAACAGGGGAAGAAGTGAGGCTCGGTCTGTTCTTAAGGCGCTAACCATCAGGGGCAGTGTGACCCACAACAGACACATAATAACAATGGAGTGGGAAAAGTGGGATGACGTAGGCAGGTAAAGATGCTGTGGGAGTCCCAGAAAAGAGCTCAGATTCCAAACGGGGAGTGGGGAAGAAGTGGGAATCACCGAGGGCTTCCTGGAGGAGATGACATCCTGAGTCTTGCGGAACGAACAGGGCTGGGTGGGGTTGGCAGAGGAAAGTCTGTTCCAGGGTACGGCGTGTGCAGAGCTGTATGGCAGGGTCTGAAGAGCGGCAGGCAGGCTGATGAGGGGCTGACACCCCTACTGGAGGCGTTCAAATGTCTCAGGTTGTGTGTGTAGAATTTGTCATGCGGGGGCAGTGAAACTGCTAGAGAAACGTGAAGACGGTGGGAAATTAAGTTGGACACACTGGTGGTTCAGCGAGGCTTGACTCGAAAGGGAACAGATGCTTCTCTTTGTTCTTGAAGCCCCCCTCTCCTCTTCACTTGTTTCTCTGTAGAATCCTTTGCTCCAGGAGCACGGTATGGATACTGACATCCCGCTGACCTCCATGTACACTTAGTAACCAGACTTGGATGGCAGGTGTCAGCCCTGAGACCACCCTGAAGGGTGGGTCTGCAGTTTGCTGTTGTTGTTGTTGTTTTCAAGTTTCTGTTTAAATGCCAGTTACATAACGTACAGTGTAATATTAGTTTCAGACGTAGAATTTAGTGGTTCGTCAATTACATACAACACCTGTTGATCAACACGGCAAGCGTCCTCCTTAATGCCCATCACCCAGTTAGCCCATGCACCCCCACTGCACCCCTCTGGTAACTGTTCTCGATAGTTAAGAGTCTGTTTCCTGGTTTACTTCTCTCTCTCTCTCTCTCTCTCTCTCTCTCTCTCTCTCTCTCTCTCTCTCTTTCCCCCTATATTCATCTGTTTTATTTTTTTTTTAATTTTTTTTTCAACGTTTATTTATTTTTGGGACAGAGAGAGACAGAGCATGAATGGGGGAGGGGCAGAGAGAGAGGGAGACACAGAATCGGAAACAGGCTCCAGGCTCTGAGCCATCAGCCCAGAGCCTGACGCGGGGCTCGAACTCACGGACCGCGAGATCGTGACCTGGCTGAAGTCGGACGCTTAACCGACTGCGCCACCCAGGCGCCCCTGTTTTATTTATTTTAAGAAAATTATTTATTTTTGGGAGAGTGCAAGCGGGGGGAGGAGCAGAGAGAGGGGGACAGAGAATCTGAAGCAGGCTCTGTGCTGACAGGCTGACAGGAGCTAGTCTGATGTGGGGCTCGAACTCCTGAACTGCGAGATCATGACCTGAGCCAAAGTCGGACGCTCAACCGACTGAGCCCCCCAGGTGCCCCTCATCTGTTTTCATATGAGTGACATCATACGGTATTTGTCTTTCTCTGACTTATTTCACTTAGCATAAAAATCTCTAGCTCTGGGGCACCTGGGGGGCTCAGTCGGTTAAGCGTCCAACTTCAGCCAGGTCACGATCTCGCGGTCCGTGAGTTCGAGCCCCGCATCAGGCCCTGGGCTGATGGCTCAGAGCCTGGAGCCTGCTTCTCATTCTGTGTCCCCCTCTCTCTCTGCCCCTCCCCTGTTCATGCTCTGTCTCTGTCTCAAAAATAAATAAATGTAAAAAAAAAAAATCTCTAGCTCCATCCACACATCGTTGCAAATGGCAAGATGTCATTCTTTCTAATGGCTGAGTAATATTCCATTATATATATATATATATATGTATGTATACACACACACACACACACACACACCACATCTTCTTATCTGTTCATCAGTCAGTGGACTTTGGGCTCTATCCATAATTTGGCTATTGTTGATGAAGCTGCTACAAACATCAGGGTTCATATAGTCCTTTGAATCAGTAGTTTTTGTATCCGGTGGGTAAAAACCTAGTAGTGCCATTGCTGGCTTGTAGGGTGGTTCTAGTTTTAACTTTTTTTTAAGGTTATTTATTTATTTTTGAGAGAGAGAGAGAGAGAGGAGGGAGGGGCAGAGAGAGAAGGAGAGAGAGAATCCGAGCAGCCTCTGTGCTATCAGCATTCCCACCAGCAGTGTAAGAGGGCTCCCCTTTCTCCACATCCTCGCCAACCCCTGTTGTTTCCCGTGTGGTTGATTTTATTTTATTTTATTTTTTTCCTGTGTTGTTGATTTTAGCCATTCTGGCAGGTGTGAGGCGGTATCTCAATGTGATTTTGATTCGTATTTCCCTGATGATGCGTGATGTTGAGCATCTTTCCGTGTGTCAGCCATCTGGATGTCTCGTTGGAAAAATGTCTGTTCGTGTCTCCTGCCCATTTTTTAACCGGAAGGGTCTGCAGTTTTGAAGGCATTAGCCTGCTGTAGCCTCCTTTGCCTGGCAAAGTAATAAAACTATCGTTCCTCTTTATCCCCACACTCTGTCTTCGTGTTATATTTTAGCTCCCGAGCACAGAGTTGGGTTCAACAACGGCCGCACAGTTTCTCAGTAAAACAACAACATAATGATATGTTATTTCCTAGTGGCTTATTACCAAAGGAGGTTTCTCCCTCCCAGAAAGCGCCCACCGTAGTTGGGTAGTGAGGGGCAGCACGCATTTTGAACACAGTTTAGAAGATTCTGTGAGTCTGCAAGTCCAAATTAGATCCACCCCTTCCAGGAGTATCTCATTTAAATGCTTTGCTCCAGGCACACATTTAAAGTGGAGACAATGGTTGTTCTCCGCCAGGGGAGAAAGACCTGCCTCTACCTGTCCCACACCTTCCTGCTCCCCCATGCGTGCAGGAGAGAGAAGGAGAAGCAGAGAATAACAGCATATTGTGAAGGTGTTGGAGCGCAAGGTGACTCTGCCCTCGGTCGACTCTTAGCAAAAGCCACCTGGACTTACGCTGTACGTCTCCACGGCAAAGTTGGGCCGAACGCCTCCGAGCTTGGAAAGCGTACCCACGATCTGGAACGTGCCGTCCTTCAGTTTGGATGAGGCTTCCATGGCTGACTTACTTTCTTCTTCTTCCTCTTCTTCTGTGATTTCTTCAAGTGAAGCCCCGACTACACAGTTAGACAGGAACTGCAAGAAAACACAAACTTGCTAAGAAAATACTAAGGACAACTTAGAGAAAGGGTAGACAGTTGGAATGATTCTAAACACCGACCATTCTTGAGGGCTTGCTAGAGGTACCCCGCGTGCATAGCCGATGCGTTTTACCCTGGTGGTTTGCTGAAACTAACAATGACCCCAGTAACACGGCCAAGTGGGTACTATTATGGCACTCTAATTTTAAAGTGTTTTTAAAGTTTATTATTTATTTTTGAGAAAGAGAGAGTGCATGCAAGGGAGGGGCAGAGAGAGAGGGAGAATCTCAAGCAGGCTCCGCACTGTTAGTGCAGAGCCTGATGCAGGGCTTGACCTCCCCATCCTGGAGATCATGATCTGAGCCGAAATCAAGAGTCAGATGCTCAACCGACTGAGCCACCCGGGTGCCCCAATGGCACTCTCTTTTATAGATGAGGAAGCCAGAGAACTTAAAGAAGGTGTTAAGAATATTGCCCTGCACTGGCAATGGGCAGAGCAGGGCTGCGGTCACCACGATGATCTTGTCTAATAGAAATGTAGCAGTGTAATGTGATCAACTCAGGTAAGTTAAATTGGCTAGTTGCCACATTAACAGCAGTAAAAAGAAACCAGTGTAACTAATTTAAATAATGTTTTCTTTACCCAACAGATTCAAAATATTATCACTTTAACATGTAATCACTGGAAAAAAATTATTAATGAGATCTTTTATGTTCTTTTTGTTCACACTAAGTCTTTGAAATTCGATGTGCATTTTACACTGACGGTAGGCTAATCTCCATTTGGATTTGCCACATTGAAATGTTCAATAGCCACATGTGGCCAGTGGCTACCTTTACAAGTAATGAAATAAAATGAAGTTGACGAAGTTTCGCTTTTTATTTTACAGAAGTTATCCTTGGGAGTGGCTTATGAAATGTTAAAGAGTTTCATATATACGTGTGTGTGTGTGTGTGTGTGTGTGTGTGTATACACAAATGTATATGTATGTATATATAATATGTATGTATACTTTATAAGAATGGTTTTAGGGGCGCCTGGGTGGCTCAGTCGGTTGAGCATCCGACTTCAGCTCAGGTCACAATCTCGAGGTCCTTGAGTTCGAGCCCCGCGTCAGGCTCTGGGCTGATGGCTCAGAGCCTGGAGCCTGCTTCCGATTCTGTGTCTCCCTCTCTCTCTGCCCCTCCCCCGTTCATGCTCTGTCTCTTTCTGTCTCAAAAATAAATAAATGTTAAAAAATTAAAAAAAAAAAGAATGGTTTTAATTTACATATTAAACACATATGTAATCACGATATTATTACACCGTGGGAGGAAAAGCAAACCAAAACGAAACAAACAGGAAGTCCCACCTCTTTTATTTTGATAAACGTCACTTTGAGTTAGTAATGCAAGATTAGCAGGTTCAACCTCTTACTGGAAGATAATTCTTTCAAGTATGTCATGTATATTTTCATTTCTCTCTCAAACATACATATTCAATTTTATTATCTCATTTCACAGATGAGGAAAGAGATGCCCAGCTGGAAGTAACTTGCCCAAGATTGCATGCGCAGGGAGGGGTACAGCTGGACCCTGGGATCTCAAGGCTGCACACATACCACGCCCGCCACACTGCTCTGTCCCGGGGACAGAGAGTGGGGAGCAGGGGCTGTGGAGAGCGGGTGGCGTTGCCCAGCTGGGCCGGGAACCTGAAGACCAGAGACCTGGCCTCCATTTCTTTTATAGACTTCTTATTCCCACTCACATGGTGTTTGGTACAGAGAACAGCAATTACCTAAAAGGCCAGAGCTAGAGGTCCAGGTGAATTAAGGAATAACTGAAAATTCTGTTACTGATAAGCTTTTGCAAAAGATCTCTACAAATGGAAAGAAAAGAAAATTTGCTCTAAAAATATTATACTGTAAAAAAATAATCAGAACTCAAAAGGGGGGTAAAGTAAAAAGCTAAATTCCCTTCCCTCCCACTCTCCTAATCTCAGTCAGGTTCGCCTCTCTTTGTACAATAATCCAGTAGCTTTCATTGGATTTGGAATATAAACCAAGAGCCTGACCTCCACCCCCTCCCTGCCCCCAGATGTGGGCCTTTGTGTTGGATTCTGCTTTAATTTATGCAACAAATATCAGTGGAGTGCTGAGCACGCCTGAGGCACCATTTAACTGCTGAACAGTCCCACCTTCTGACTTTCATAGGCCTTTTCCTCCCCCCCCCAAAAATGAAAAATTATATTTCATGACTGTATTGCCATAGAGACCCACAATCTTTGACTCTAACGTTTCATTTGGTACCTTCTGATTTTAAAAGAAACATTTCTGGGGGCGCCTGGGTGGCTCAGTCGGTTAAGGGTCCGACTTCGGCTCAGGTCATGATCTCACAGGTTGTGAGTTTGAGCCCCATGTCAGGCTCTGTGCTGACAGCTCGAAGCCTGGAGCCTGCTTCAGATTCTCTGTCTCCCTCTGTCTCTCACCCTCCCCTGCTCACGCTCTCTCTGGCTTTCTCAAAAATAAACACAACATTTAAAAAAAGAAAGAAAGAAAGAAACATTTTTGTCAGTCGCCAAGTCTCGCGGGCCCTGGGCTCCATGCCTGCTGCCCTGCGGCCTGGTTCCCTGCACCCTCACCTCTATGCCCTCGGACTCCCTCCTGCAAACACCTGGGCTTCCAGCTGGAGCTCTGCGTGCAGACTGGTGCCCAGGACCAGAAACCCCCTCTTAAGGGGAGCCTCTGACAGCGCCCCGTGGCACAGACCCTCGCTGGGTTCGGGGGGTCAGGAGCCCGGGCGGGGAACCGGGAGCTGAGGTCTGGGACTCCACTCTGACCCTCCGCTGCTCACCTTCCCGATGTTCCCGCTGCTGTATGAATCCAGCAGGTTTATAAACACCCTCTGGATCCGGATAACTTTCTCCATGGGTGCAGTAACTTCCTCTTCCTCACCCTTGGTGGCAGCCGCACCGGTAGCTAAGGAGAAAGCGTCCCTCTGGTTGCCAAGGAGTTGGGGCACGTGCGGACTCTTCGGGGGCGTGGCCTAGGGCGCGGGGCGGAGCGTTCCTGGGGCGGGGGCGGGGCCGCCGGTTTCCCGCGCGGGGCGGGCTCTGCCGGGCCGTGGGGCCAGGGTGATGTGCCCGCTCTGCTTGCGTCCGCGCCCTGTGCTCTCGTGCAGGGCGAGTTCTCTTTCGAGGCTTCCTGAGGCCTTGACACGGGGGCCAGACGACCCCTGCTCCCTTTCGTCTCTTTGATTCCGAAACTGGAAACACCCCCCAGGGGTCACCTGACGCGGACCACTGGAAATACTGCTGAATCCGCTGATCCAGGAAAGCTCACACACACGTTGCCCCGTGGGATGGTCTGACCAGGACGTGACAATCCTGCAGCGCAAAGAGCAGCTGTGGCCATGGAGTTTCGTGTCCAGGACGCTGGAACGACAGCGCGTGTGGTCCTCACTGTCCAGTTGCTGCTTGATTCATGGGGCTCAGCTGGCTTTAGGGGCTGTTTGGTAGCAATTCCGGGAGACCTGGGGGCTGGCAGGGGTGTCATCCACATTCCCGGTGAAAGGCTTTTGACCTTTCGAAATGAGATTATACATGCAGGTACCCAGCTAAACCTACAAATTAAAAGATGACATTCAGTTTGTCTTATTACAGGACCACAAATGACCTTGTGGACTATATATCCTGCCCTTGTCTTGGAGCAGTCTGATTCTATTGAAATGCTTTGTGTTCTACATAATAACTTGTTAAATGTAGATATTTAACCCATGCAGCATTTTTTTTTTATACACACTGTATTTATTTAGAGAGAGAGCATGGGGGAGGGGCAGAGGGCGGGGGAGACGGGGGAATCGGAATCCCAGCCAGTCTCCGGGGCTTGAACTCGTGACCCCAACAGAAATCAAGAGATGGCAGCTTAGCTGACTGAGCCACCCAGGCGCCGTGTGTGTGTGTGTGTGTGTGTGTGTGTGTGTGTGTGTGTGTGTGTGTGTATTTAATTGCCTCAAAAATGGATGTGACCCAGGAGCTTCATACAACTTGGAGGTTCTGGGCACTCAGCAGATTTGGCCTTGAATCCCAGCTCTGCAGCCATTTGTGGGAGATTGGGATAATGTTTTAACCTTACCTCAGCTGTTAAATTGGCTGTAAAACAGGAGTGAAATCACCAGCCTAACAGGGCTGTTAGGATTAAGATATAGACGACAGCATTTTCTGAAGCGGTGTCCAAAGGTGAAATCGCCTTTGATTTTTCTGCAAGGCTAAGGCACAGGTCTGCAAATGGGAGCCTTTCATTTTTTTTTCTTTCTCTTTTTCTTTCTTTCTCGTTGTCTCTTTTCTTTCTTGTCTCCACCCCCTTTCCTTTTTTTATATACGTCTCACTAAAACTTGTTTTGATACAATAATTAACACCTTGAAATTTTGCACTCACTTTGGGAACAGTTTGCTCACAGCAACATTTTTTTAAAAGTTATCGACAAGATGTAAAAATATTCATGCAAGACCAGTGCAAAACTTTATGGGGTAAATATACTTCAGCATTCTTTCAAATGACTTTAGTCCAAATATTCTAGAATTCACTAGATGCCTCATTTCGATTTTAGTTTGTCCCTATTGATATGCAGCTAAGCAGGTGAGCATTTTGAAAGTGATTCAACTGGTCGTCTTACTATATAATAGCTCAGCTTTGTTTCTTTCTTATCGTTTCTCCTCCTGCTAACCGGTAAGCGACCTGGTGCCATAGTTCTAAGTGGATGGCTTCCAGAGCATTTATTTTACAGCTGTCATGTTGGTAGTGAGGGAAGGAGGGTCTATTGATTAATTCTATTATGTCAACAAGTAATGTCCCTTTCTTTGTCTGTTATTCTTTTTTTAGAATCAGCTTTCATATATAGGCATATCTTGGAGAATTTTGGTTTCCAGACCACCACAATGAAGAGAATATTGCAACAAAGCGAGTGAATTTCTTGGTTTCCCAGTGCATATGAAAGTTGTGTTTACCCTACAGTGTAGTCGATTAAGTGTGCTATAGGATTATGTCTAAAAAAAAAAAAATCGATGCACCATAATTAAAAAATACTTTATTGCTAAAAAATGCTAACCATTATTTGAGTGCTCGGTGAGTTTTAATCTTTTTGTTGGTGCAGGGTCTTGCCTCAGTGTTGATGGCTGCTGGTTGGTTAACCAGTGTGGTGTTTGCTGAGGGTCGGGGTGGCTGGGGCAGTTTCTTAAAATAAGACAACAATCAATTGCACACCATTGATTGACCATTCCTTTCAGGAATCATTTCCCTAGCATGTGATGACATTTGGTAGTGTTTTACCCACAGTAGAGCTTCTTTCAAAATTGGAGTGAATCCTCTCAACCTCTACTCCTGCTTTGTGAACTAGATTTATGAGATATTCTAAACCTTGTCATTTCAACAATCTTCACCAGTAGATTCCATCTTGAGAAACTCACTTTCTTAGCTCATCCATAAGAAGCAACTGCCCACCCGTTCAAGTTTTATTGTGAGATTGTAGCAAATCAGTCCCGTCTTCAGGCTGCCCTTCCAATTCTAACTCTCCTGCTGTTTCTATCACATCTGCAGTGACTTCCTCCACTGATGTCTTGAAACCCCCCACATCATCCATGAGGGCTGGAATGAACTTCTTCCAAACTCCATGTTGGTATTTTGACCTCTTCTCGTAAATCATGAATGTTTTCATGGCGTCTAGAATGGTGAATCCTTTTTAGGTTTTCAATTTACCTTGCCCAAATCTATCAGAGGAATTATGAGACAGCTACAGCTTTTCAAAATGTATTTTTTTTTTAATTTTTTTTTCAACGTTTATTTATTTTTGAGACAGAGAGAGACAGAGCATGAACGGGGGAGGGCCAGAGAGAAGGAGACACAGAATCGGAAACAGGCTCCAGGCTCTGAGCCATCAGCCCAGAGCCTGACGCGGGGCTCGAACTCACGGACCGCGAGATCGTGACCTGGCTGAAGTCAGACGCTTAACCGACTGCGCCACCCAGGCGCCCCCCAAAATGTATTTCTTAAATAAGACTTGAAAGTCGAAATTACTCCTTGATCCGTGGGCTGTAGAACAGACCTGCCTGTTGTTAACAGGCATGAAAGTAACATTCATCTCATTGCACGTCTTCATCGGGTATACATTGTCGATAAGCGGTAATATTTTGAAATGATTTTTTTTTTTTCTGAACAGGTCTCAACAGGGGCTTAAAATATTTAGATTATGTTGTAAACAGATGTGCCGTCACCCAGGCTTAGCTGTTCCATTTTATAGAGCACACAGTGGATTTAGCGTAATTCTCAAGGGCCCTGGGATTTGGGGAATGGTAAATGAGCATCGGCTTCCAATTAAAGTCACTGCTACATTAGCTCCTAACAAGTCAGCCCGTCCTTTGAAGCCAGGCATTGACTGTTCTCTAGCTATCACAGTCCTAGAAGGCATCTTCTTCCAGTAGAAGGCTGTTTCATTCACATGGAAAATGTTTAGTGTGGCTGCCTTCATTAGTTAGCTTGGCTGTATCTTCTAGATAGCTTGCTTTGGACTTTTATGATATGGAGACAACGTCTTTCCTTAAACCTCCTAACCTCTGGCAGCTTTGAACTTCTCTTCTGCAGCTTGCTCACCTTTCCCACCCTTCATAGGATTGAAGAATTAAGGCCTTGCTCTGGCTGAGGTTTCCTGGTATAAGGGAATGTGGTGGTTGGCTGATGATCTATCTAGACCACAACTTCCTCCACACGAGCAGTAAGGCTGTTTTGCTTTATCATTTGTGTGTTCACCGGAGCGGCACTATTCGTTTCCTTCAAGAACTTTCCCTTTGCGTTCACATCTCAGCTAACTGGTGCAAGAGGCCTCACTTTTGGCCTACCTTGGCTTTCCATGTGTTCCTCGCTAAACATTTCTAGCTTTTGGTTTAAAATGAGAGATGTGCGGGACGTCTGGGTGGCTCAGTCGTGGCGTGTCCACCTTCGGCTCGGGTCATGATCTCGTGGTTCATGGGTTCGAGCCCTGCATCAGGCTCCGTGCTGACAGCTCAGAGCCTGGAGCCTGTTTCAGATTCTGTGTCTCCCTCTCTCTCTGACCTTCCCCCGTTCATGCTCTGTCTCTGTCTCAAAAATGAATAAACGTTAAAAAAAAAAATTTTTTTTAAATGAGATGTGCAACTCTTCCTTTTACTTGCACACTTAAGAGGCCACCATAGGGTTATTAACTGGCCTAATTCCAATATTGTGGCTCACGGAATCGGGAGGTGCAAGGGGGGGGGGGGACGGCCGGTTGCTGGAGCCGTCAGAACACAGTTTATCAATAAGGTTCACCGTCCTGTATGGGTGTGCTTTGTGGCACCCGTAACAATAATAGTAACATCAAAGATCACTGATCACAGGTGACCACACAAATATACCTTTAATTTGTGGGAACTGTCCGCCCCGCCTCCCTCCTCCCCTGCATTATCTGTGAAGCGCAATAAAATGAAGTAAGCCTGCAGCCACGGAGTTCAGGTGACGCTTGTGTCACTGGATGGGGACAGTTGGTGGAGACGGAAGACAGGGTTCTGACCCCACGCGTGCCCACGGGTGGACTGCTGAGCAAGGCCTTCCCTCTGTCCACGTCTCGGCCAAGCCATCCCCAAAACAAAGGGGCCGAGGGCAGAGTTCGGAGGTCCGCGTGGCACACGTCAGGATCTGTGTTTCACCCCGTTCCCCGTGACAAACAGCACATCCTGGGTGTTTGAACACCAGACAGGGAAGAGCGCGGTGTGATGGAGGCGGCTAAGGACACCACTAGCGGCCGATTCGCTGCTGACCTGGAGGAAAGGTGGGAGGAAGGCTGTCGTCCTGGGCAAGGGGGTGGGCGGGCAGTCCTGGCTTCGCAGTCAAGCTGCCTCTTCAAGGGTCCTGGGAGTGAGCACGATGCAGCGCAGCTTGGTGCTTTCGCGAGGAAAAGGTGCTTCGGCCGCTGAAGCACCATCCAGATCTCGCCGAATTATCGCCTAGAAGCTAATGAAGAAACTGTGAAAAAGTATGAAGACAATGACGAAAATCACCTATCTTGTCACCTACTGATAGCTCGTGTTAACACTGCAGAACATTTTATTCTTCCCGTTGTTCGAAAACAGATCAGTTTTAGAGATCTTTTTTTCACGTGGTATAATTTTTTCCCGTTGCCATTTTTTTTTCATTATTTTTTGAAGTTCATTTTTGAGAGCGCATGAGCAGGGGGAGGGGTTGAGGTGGGGAGGGGTGGACAGAGGAACTGAAGGGGGCTCTGTGCTGACAGCAGAGAGCCTGATGTGTGGCTCGAACTCACAGACGGTGAGATCATGACCTGAGCCGAAGTGGGATGCTCCACTGACTAGCCACCCAGGCGCCCCTTTCTTCATGATTTTTAACGGCCGCACATTTTTCCATCAGGAGGACGTAGCATAACAACCACTTTTTAGAGCCTTTCCAATGTTTCGTTTGAGAAAATGAATATCCTTGTAGTGTCTCTTCTGCTGAATCACTTCCCTATGCTAGATAGCTAAGATACTACCAGTCCATAAGTTAAAAGCTTTTTATAAAGGCTCTATTACCAGTGTTTTCCAGAAAGGTTTCAATATACCCTCTGATAGAATGTAAGAGTGCCCCTCACTAAATCCTTATTGAGATGATTATATTTAAATAAGAGAAGTTATTAAATTATTAGGTGAAATACACAGCTAACCCTATTTTCCTTTCTTGAATTACTGGTCAGGTTGAGTATCTTTCAAGTGGTTCCTGAACATCTATATATTTTCCGGAGTTGTCTGATCATATTATATGCCCACTGTTCCCTTTTTTTCTTGTTGTCTTGTAAGAGTTACTTATTTAGAGGTTTTTCTTTTCTTCCTCCCCCTTTTTGGGGGAGTAAAATCAAGGCTTCCCTTATCTTTTACTTGTTACTTTGTCTGACTAAATTCTTTAAACAACCTAGATGAAATAGTTTTAGTGTCTGTATAGCTTTATTAATGTCTTCTCTCTGTGTTCCTCTTTCATAATAATAAAAAGAGCAAATCACTTGACAACAAAGTGTAACAATATGGAATTCAAAAATGGACACAAAAGCTCCTGGAACCAGCCACTTATCACAAAACGGACAATGTCAATTTTCGAACATACAATCACTTTTGTTCATACTTAGCTCAGAATGAGTAAACAGAATTTTATTCAAACTTTACAAATCTCCTTTACATTTATTTAGCCTGAGAGTAAGCGTGAGAAAATCCGACCTGCAGTTGGACTTCACTGCCCAAACAGTTAGCATCTGAAAATAAAGTTGTGAATGAACACGCATTTAGCAAACATAGTTAGAGCCTTGCGGTGACCTTTGACAACGAATACTGATACAAACCAAACTTCAATCTGGTCTACATGACCTTCAGAGCCTAAAGGTACCTATTGCCTAATCATGATTCAAAAAGGTCCGCAGATGACAAATTACGAAGGTGCGTCCAGATGCAGAATGTAGTTCAACATTTCCACAGCTGCTGCTTTAGATTGCTACTAAAAAGTCGACTCCCCGATCCTTCGTATCCCACGTGTACTTGAAACCACGTAGCAGCATGGCACAGTTTATTTTTTATAAATATTAGTACCTGTAATCAAATATAAAAACCGAGTCTCCCTCTTTTAAATATTAAGCTTCTGAATGTTCCACTCATCCTTTGGTTTCAAACCCACACGATGCACTCACATTACATTCAGATTTAGCATGGAGACGGCACACTGTGCATCTGTTGGGAAAGGGCGGGGGGTGGGGGGAGCTGCGGGAATACCAGAGCACTGCATTAGAGAAAGCAAACGTAGAAGCAAAAATACTTTCTGAATATATACTGTACATTATGTAAACAAACATTCATAATAAGAATCAACACAGGCCAAAATATTGTCTTCTAGGACATCAGAATCTTCATCCTTTTCAATCACACACACACTGAAGATGTTTTTTTGTTAAGAAAAATGGAGCCTGTTCCTATATTTGCTTATGTGCTTCAATATCTTGGAAACAAGTGATTACTACATTCATTTGCTAACGGTTTGTCCTCTTAGTTGGCTGGCTGTTGCAAACAAGGAATACAGAACTATCATTTCAGTACCTGTTTTCCATTTAATACTAGCGAAGTAATATATATAATTAATTCCTCTTTATCAGTCCATATTAGTAATATAAATAGATTAGGTGAAGCAGTGAATTCCAAAATTTGTGCAGGGGAAACTAGTTGATAATTTGTTTCCGATAAGGCTAGTAGCAAAATAATTACTACAAAGTCAGTCCAAGCTAGTAGCAGACCCCCGATTCAGCAAGCTGAATCAAAGTCTGAAGTTAGGTCATTTTAATTCCTGTCTATTACTGTGCAAACCTAGAATTTCCTATGTAAAAGACAGTGCTGGCAGCATTGAAATCCTGAAACAACAGAATGAAATACTGATTAGGTTTTGAAACGCAGAGATACTATATGAAGAAATTTGAAGGTCTTAATGATGGTGTCACAGCAATGGCCTCAGGATTCCCTTAATGAATCCAAAACTAAGAAAGAGAATCCATTAGTCAATAATAATATGAGTCAAAAGCCTAAATTTGAAGCAAGAAATGATAGACCTAAAACCAAAGATACGTTTTCCACTATGACAGTATGTAAGAATTTCAAGCTTTATGTCAACATTTTGTACCAGCAGCAGCCCCCTCTAGAAGGAAAAAGCTTAGTCATGACTGTCCATCCCTTTTCAAAGCTTCCAGTCTTTGAAGGAGTGCGTTTCCAAATGCTTCCCGGTAGGCAGGGCTGAGGGTATCCAGCAAAGAGTAGACTGTTTCATGATAGGGGGTGTGTAAGTGATCGTCCACTTGGTCAAAAGCATAACCTACCACCTACAAGAGAAACGCAACAGTGAATTAAAGAACCAGACTTCATCTCGGTACAGAAAGCAAAAACCAACTGTTTACACAGGCCATTCCCCAACGACATGATTTCTCAATCAATAGTCAGAATATGCAGATTTCTTTTTTAAGTTTTACTTCATCTTATTTGAGAGACAGAGACAGTGTGATGGGGGAGGGGCAGAGAGAGGGAGGGAGAGTATCTCAAGCAGGCTCCGCGCTGTCAGCACAGAGTGCGATGCAGGGCTCGATTTCACGAAACTGAGATCATGATCCGAGCTGAAACCAAGAGTTGGACGCTTAACCGACTGAGCCACCTGGGTGCCCCTAGAATATGCATATTTTTAATCAGGCTGAAACATGGGAACACCACCAGCTTTAAAATGCCCTCTTTATCACTCTTTTCTCAAAATGTAAAAGTTTAATTTACCTACTCCTGATCTTAAAAAGGAATGTAAAAAGCTACACAGAACCAGTATTTCATTTTCATAGATTGGAACGTCCTTCTACTTAATCCCACATATTAAGGATCATTAATTAAAGGCACATCATAGATAATATATATATCAGTCCATATTTTAAAGATTTACAAAATTATTTTTCACTTATTCCTTTTTCAAAATGTTTTAAAAGATCTTATCTTTAAAGAATCTCTATTGATCATGCTTTACAATTAGTTACATTACTAGTTTAACGTTATAAGCACGTTACTTATCTGTCAGGGAAACACGTGCTCAGCCCTGTGAGATACAAGGGAATGCTATTCTGTGTGTGCGTTGTCTTTAAACACAATGAGAGCTTTTTTCCCCAACAAGATGAATCCGGGTTCACGAGCACAGGGTAGGGGGAAATCAATTTAGTTTTTGTTGACTTGACCAAAGCGTGTGAATTCCATATATGAACTCTAATTTTTTATGGCATCTACTCAAGTCATAGAAGATGCAAGTTTATGTTGGAAGTGGCACTGTTTTTGCTTTAAATGAAAGGCAGAGGCAGGCATCTACAGACGACGAGTCACCCCTCTTCAGAACCGCTGGGCCGCAGCACCGTCTGCTTGGATTACAGTTCCGTTTGCCCCTCTCTTCCTCGCTAGACGGTCGTTTTCCTAGTGGATGGGGATCATGTCTTACTCATGGTTTGATTTTCAATTCCTGACACAGGACAGCTGCTCAGTAACTTAACTGAGTGAAAGTGCAAAAACAAATATTTGGATACCTATGTGCCAGGTTTGTAAGTGATCTAGACCTTTCTGCAAGCTATTCATATAATCATCCCCCCATCCTCTTTAGTTTTCTTACCCCTTCCTTCCTTCCTTTTCTAGTCTCTAGGTTATAAAGAAGCAAGGACTCAGAGAGGCAGAATGACTCACCCAAGAAGACTCAAATTCACACTGGGTTCTCACTCTGATCAGAATCCTTCCTACCTTCACACCATCACCTTGGAATTAATCCATGTAAGATCACATTAATTTATGCAGGGTCATGTATCTCTACTTTTCATTTGCCTATTTCTGTTTTTTTTTTTTTGTTTTTTTTTTTTAAGTTTATTTATTTATTGAGGGAGCGAGCGAGCGAACATGTGAGCAGTGAGCAGGGGAGGGGCAGAGAGAGTGAGAGGGAGAGAGAGAGTCCCAAGCAGGCTCCACGCGCAGCACAGAGCCTAATGCAGACTTCAATCCCACGACCCTGGGATCATGACCTGAGCCGAAATCAAGAGTCAGATGCTCAACAGACTGAGCCACCCAGGGGCCCCAGAAGAGACATTTTATGAGAGGTGGGAAAAGGTCCTCTTAACACAATGATTGCAAAACTCATCCAGTGTAGAGAATGCTTGATTTTGGCGGGCATATTTAGCTACAGACAAGAAATAAGTTACTTTGGGGGGGTGATAATCAAAGCAAAGTAACACTCTGCAAATCAAATGGTTTTTCTTTTTCAAAAAATCCAATTTCCCCATGTTGACCCAAAGACTTTAGAATCAGTAAGAATTCATAGGGAAAAAAGTTTCCTTACAAAAATCTTGAAACTGCTGAGTGTCCTCAGTTAACACCCCTCCCGCTCCCCGACCCCTAAAACGGTAAAGACGGCAATAAATTTTTTTTTTTCCCTAAAAAGAAAGGTGACTTACCCTGAGCCCTGCTTCAGTCAGCTCCAGGCAGTATCTGTTCCTCTCTCTTGTTTCCACATTGATATAGGCCACATCATCTGCACAGCGCAAGTTTTTTGAGACAAACATGTTGTTAACAGCAAAGAGAACATCGTTGACAACTGCTTCAGCTTCTAGCTTCATATCTTTCATATCAGCTTCTTCAAAACCATTAAGCTGCGCATCTTCTTCAAATCCTGACATGCTACTTAGCTCCATGGGATTACAGTCTGTTTCCATTCTGCAAAGAAGCAGATATAAAACGTGTTTACAGACGGACATGCCAAATATTATTGTTTGATGAAAAGTAGCTACGGCCCAATAGAAAACAGTAATGAATTAGTAACAACTTTTAGGGAAAATACTGTCTAAAACCATTTTTGGGGGGCGCCGGGGTGGCTCAGTCGGTTAAGCGTCCGACTTCGGCTCAGGTCATGATCTCACGGTTCGTGGGTTCGAGCCCCGCGTGGGGCTGTGTGCTGACAGCTCAGAGCCTGGAGCCTGCTTTGGATTCTGTGTCTTCCCCTCTCTCTGCCCCTCCCCCTCTCGCTCTCTGTCTCTCAAAAATGAATAAATGTTAAAAAAATTTAAAACCATTTTTGATTGTTTTTCACAGACACGTACAGATTTTCCAAAAAAAAAAAAAAAAAAAAAGACCTAGGTTTTCCACTCCTCCCCCACAGTGACACTAATTCAGAATATTAGCTTTTAGCTATTTCAAACAATGTCTCAATAAAAATCCTAGTACATTCTTCTTTCTAATGTGTAATTATTTTTCTAGTGTAGGTATTTAAAATTGGAATTGCTGAGTCAAAGTGTGTGCTCATTTTACCTTTCAACAGACTGCTGATTCACCTTCAAAAAACAGGCTGTACTCGTTTATACCCTGTGAATAGAATACGAGGGACTATACTCTTTTTCACTACCCTCTTGACAATCTTTTCTAATATTTACCCATTTGAGAGGCAGAGTGAGGCCTCAGTGAGTATATATTTTTTCGATTAAACATCTTTCTGAATATTTACAGGGTATTCTTAGTTCCGAGGTCATACAGCTGTAAAAAACAGAAATGGAAATGAACTCAGCTCGTCTCTGAAATCAGAATACAAATTCTGACCTACTACACTACACTACTCTCAATAGCTCCTTTTATGACTTTTGGATTTGGGGTTTTAAGAAGGCCTTCCCCATCCGATGATCACATTTTAAAAACCTCTTAAGCACTCTTCCGGCTCTCATTCTCTGTATGTGTAGTTAATTCTCTGATCCAGCTGGAATTTATTTTGTGTAGCTTTATTTTTGAAATGGATGGCTTACTGTCCCAACAACATTTATTGCATGACTCATGTTTTCACCATTTCTTTGAACTGATCCAAAGATTATAATTTGAAAAATATTATTTCTCAGGCGAACTCAATCCAACATTACTGCCGGCTGCTATGTAGTTCTAGCTTCTCTTCTGTGACTGGGGTAGCAGTGAGCATTGTTAAAATTTGAAATACACAAATGAGGAAAGTTAATGAATGTCAGATTGCGTTGGAACGTAGGGAGGCTTCTTTAGAAGGAAATATGGTTTCTTTTTACCCGCAGGCTTTAAAAGTCAGTTAAGATTTCATTTCTCTGAGCTAGAATAAGCATCCATTGTCCTGAATATAGTATGATTGATTCTCCAACTTGTCATGAATATTTGTATAATTTTTCTACTATCGTAAAAATTCCAGCTCTTTTTCTACAGGTACCTCAATTGTGGATGTCAGAAATGATAATCATCACATGAAAAAGATGTTTATGTGAGAAATCTTGACGAGCTTTTAAAGCAAGAGTCTAATTCATTGTAATTAGGACTTTACTAATGGAGAAAGATGAAGAATCCAACAGCAGAATGAAGACATCCTCACAGGTCAATAAAGTTAGTCATCCAACTGTTCTGTAATAATTATCACCAGTGGACAAAAAAGACACAACTTTCCTAACTACAATCTTTTAGAAGAGTTTTTCCTAGAATGTCTTTACATGATGCATAAAATAGACATGTTCAGAACTGCTGGTGATGATATGTATACATGAAACGATATTGAAGCAGTATTCAAGATATTACAATTTTATCTTTTGTTGTTTTTAACAGGTTCTTGCTTATCAGTACACTTTCCTTTTCCTAACAACACTTCCTTCTCCTACTGAGTCAGGTAACCAAGCAACATGAGTGAGACTGACTCCAGTCCTGGCTAAAGACTGTCCTAATCAATGCATGAATTCTTTCCAGTCACTTCAATCCAGAACAGTTTGAGCGCACAGCCCCAGTTGTTCCCGGTGGCCATCCTGACACAGGAAACTAGCCCAAGCATGATCCTGACAGTGGGGAAGAACAGAGATAAGAGATACAGAGGGAAGTGGGGCCAAAGTCCTGACAGCTGTCCGACCTTCACATTTTCAGTTATTGAATCCAACAATTTCCCATTCTTTACAGGCAACTGAAAGCATCCTAACTGATATACAAGTCTACCCAAAATGAAAAGCAGTGACCTAGCTTGTCAACGGTTTTTTATATTTATTTGTTATTTATTTGGGGGTGGGGGGAAGGGGCCCAGAGGGAGAGACAGAGAAAGAGAATCCCACGCAGGCTCCATGCTAAGCATGTGGGGCTCAATCCCACGAACCGTGAGATCATGACCTGAGCTGAAATCAAGAGTTGGATGCTAAACTGACTGAACCACCCAGGTGTCCCTAGCTCTTCACTGGTTTTATAAAAGTAAAGAGATTTTAAAAATGGGGCCTTCGGATCGAGTCTTGCGAGCCTTGCACCGGGCTCCGCACTGACAGCATGGAGACTGTTTGGGATTCTCTTTCTCCCTCTCTTTTCGCCCCCACCTTGTGCATGCATGTGCTCTTTCTCAAAATAAATAAACTTTAAAAAAATAAAAAATTAAACTCTGATATTTTTGTGCCCGTCACGCAGAAAGTGCCTAATAAAAGCTCTGTAAAACATGAATAGAAGTATGCATCTGTATTAGCTTCCTATTGCTAATGTAACAAATTACCGCAAATCTAGTGGCTTAAAACAACACGTTTCTTTTCCTACAATTCTGAAGGAGAGAAATCTAAAATCCAGGTATCAGCAGGGATGCAATACTTCTGGAACCTTCAAAGGAGAATCTGTTTTCTTGTCTTTTCTAGCTTCTAGAAGTTGGCGGTATTCCTTGGCTCATGGTCCTCTCCTGTACCTTCAGAACACATCACTCCACCCTCCGGTTCTGCAGTGACACCTTCCTTTCCTGACTCTTGACATGGGCACCCCTCTTACAAGGAGCCTTGTACTTACACTGGGCCTACCTGGACAATCAAGGATATGTCCCAGACCCACGGCCCTAGAGTTAATCAAACCTGCCAACTTCCTTTTATCATGTAAGGTAACATACTCAGTTTCTGGAGATTAAAACACAGACATCTTTGGGGGCCATTATTCTGTCCACCACAGTGTCTGTACCCTATTGGCAGGAAAGGAGTGTATGAAGACAGTCAAAGAGACTTCATTTTCTGACTTTCTTTTTTGGAAGTTATAATTTATTTTTAATACACACACTGGATGGGCAATGTAAAGTACTAGGCAGTTTACGTGGTTCTCTTAAAAGAAGGCTCAGAGCACCTGCCAAGCTCAGTGCTTTCTTTGGAAAGGTTCCTTAATTACAGGCTCACGCTTTGTACTCTGTCACTCCAGGACCGTGATCACAGCAAAATACTGGGGATGGTGTTTCAATTCTTTAATTGAACCATCTCAAGGCTGACAAGGGGTTTATAAAGTATCCTGAGTCAAGAGCTCTGTCCAACTACTGGACTCCGGATGGCGAGTGGCCTATCCAAACAGATCCTCTCATGAGGAGATTGAACACAGAGCCAAAAAACAGGAAGTCGGTTGGTGGGGACAGTGCAGGAGCTACAGCAGAGAGACCAGGGAGCAATAGGGTGGCTTTATCACTGGGACACTAAGGAAATGGTTTCTACATTTCTGATTACGCATTCCAGGAACAAAAATACTTTGAGCAGACACCTTGGTATATGTCTACCTAGACACATATTCTACTACAATTAAAATATTACAAACACACAAATATGAATTTAAACTATTTTCTCTTACTTCTCAATGGATTATCTCGTGTACCTGGCTGTGGAGGCCTGCACCACACAGGATGAGGGGATGCATGTCCGTTTCGGTGAAGGGACACTACTGGGATTACTACTGACACCTTGGAGCTGCAGTCTGGTTACCAGAATGGTTCTCTCATCAGTATGAGAATCTGGTAAAAATCTTTGGTTTCCCTTTCTGCAGGCAAAACAATTTATCATCATATAACAAATTCTAGACCCGACAGAACTTTGTGCAATGACAGAAACATTCTTTATCAGCACAGAATACAATAGCTACCAGCAAGCTTGGTTAGAGTGACTGAGGAACTGAATTTCAAATTTTATTTCATTTTCATTCATCTAAGTTTAAATAGGGGTTCCTGTAGCAGACAGCACAGGTAGAGACCTTTGTGAATACTCATGAGTAAAATGATTAACATGATTAACTGAGTTTATACTATGGTTGAAAAAAATTAGTAGATAGAAAAGTACTAAAGGAAACTTATTTTATATAGGAGTAGCAAGATTTAGAAATACATGTCAGAAAAAACATTTTGAATCTTAGCTACCCTATGGAGGGTAATTAACCATTTTGTTTCAAATGGTAAAAAGTAATGAATTATTTTTACGTTTTGTGATCTTGTCAATTTAGACTCTACGTTTATTAACTGAATATCGTAATCCACTGTGCATCTATATACCCAGCATTTTTCTAAGCATTAGAATACTAATTAGAGGTTTCTACTGGTAGCTTAGTTTGGGAAATAAGACAAGCACATGAAATACGTACATAAATATTAACGCTACGCACATGCATCATAATTATAACCTAAGAAATGTACTTAATCGTGAGTGGCAGATAATTAGAGAAAGCAATGTTTTTGTCCTTTTACAAACTTACCACTAAACTTGTACGAACTTGGGCTGGTCACGTAACCTCACTGGACTCATGGTTTTCTCACCTATAAAATAAGGGAAATAGACAAATTCTTTACTGCTCTTGAGAGCTCTGACATTCTGTGATCTATGATGCAATTGTCATTTATGATGCGGCTTGACTTTGACTCACGGAACGGGTCAGTCAAAGCTGGTCTCGAATGAGCACAGATGAAATTATGGGTAAAGCAGAAAGAACCTTAGAGCTGTGAAGAATTCTTCATAGCGAACAGAGCATAAGCAAAAATCTGCATGGGGTGTGGCAGGAATTCTGAGGAGACTAGTCTAACTAGTCTAACACAAGGACAATGTTAGGAGAGTAATAATAGATACAGATGGCCCAATCTGATGGGTGCCGATACCCAGACAGGAAGATTTGATTTTGATATAATAGTTTTAAGCTTTGAGAATGGTAATAACAACGTCTTTATATTTAAAGTGGGTTCCTTTTAGGCAGCATATAGTTTGGTCCTGCCTTTTTATCCAATCTGACAATCTTTACCTTTTAATCGTAGTGTTTAGACCACTTATATTTAACATTACTATAATTAGAGATATGGTTATTATTTACATTGTTTTTTCTTTATGCGATTTATACTCTCTTCCCTTTTCCTTCTTTTTCTGCCTACTTTTGGACTGACCACTTTTTAGGATTCTATTTTATATCATTTGGTGGCTTATTAACTAGAACTCTTTGTGTGTTTTTAGTGGTTACTTTACTCTATACATCTTTAATTATCATCATCTACCTTCAACCTTGAAGTGACATACCACTTCATGTACAGTATAAGAACTTTACAAGAGTATACTATGTAGCCTTTGTGCTATTTTTGTCTTATTTTACTTCTACATGTCAGAAACTTGATAGTACATACTACTTTTGTTTTAAACAGTCAATAATTTTTCAGAGTTTAGATAATAAGAAAACAAGTATTTTATATTTAACCAGATAGTTACATCTCTGGTGTTTTGCATTCCTTCCTGTTTGTCTACATTTGTGTCTATGATTTGTATCATATTTCTCTGCCTGAACATTTCCTTTAACATTCCTGTAGTGCAGACCCACTGTTAATAAATTCTTTCAGCTTTTATTTAAGTAAGTCTTCCTTTCACCTTCATTTTTCAAAGATAGTTTTGCCGGGTATAGAATCCTAGGTTAACAGGGCTCCCCCCCCCCCTCCCCTGCCTTTCTATTTTCTTGCTTACGTGATTTCCTATGAGAAATCTAATGTCACTGTTATCTCTGTTCCTCTTGGTGTAGTTTTCCTTATTTCTTTTACTTGGAGTTCACTGAGTCTCTTGCATCTGTGGGTTTATATAGTTTTTATAACAAATTTGGAAAAATTTGGAAATTCTTTTTTTTAAGTTTTTATTTATTTGAGAGAGTGTGTGAGCATGCATGAGCGGGGGAGGGGCAAAGAGAGGGAGAGAGTGAATCCCAAGCAGGCTCTGCACTATCAGGGCAGAGACAAGCACAGGGCTTCAACTCACAAATCATGAGATCATGGCCTGAGCTAAAACCAAGAGTTGGATGTTCAACCGAATGAACCACCCAGGTGTCCCTTGGCCATTATTTCTTCAAACATTGATCTGTTCCTCCCCTCTTCAGGGATGCCACAACTTAATAAACATTAGTCTAAGTGAAGATGTCCTACTCCTTTTTTCATGTTTTTAGTCTCTTTCTCTTTGTGTTTCACTTTGAAGAGCTTTTATTGCTATGTCTTCAAATTCACGAATCTTTTCTTTTGCTGTATCCAATCTCTTCAACTTGAGTCTTAAAAAAAATACCTAGTTTCCATGTCTCTGCTTAATTTGTTCAGTCTTTTCTCTAGATTTTTATTTTTTTTTTTATTTAAAAAAATTTTTTTTCAACGTTTATTTATTTTTGGGACAGAGAGAGACAGAGCATGAACGGGGGAAGGGCAGAGTGAGAGGGAGACACAGAATCGGAAACAGGCTCCAGGCTCTGAGCCATCAGCCCAGAGCCCGACGCGGGGCTCGAACTCACAGCGAGATCTTAACCGACTGCGCCACCCAGGCGCCCCATTCTCTAGCTTTTTAAACATATGAAATAGAGTTTTAATGTCCCTGTCTACTGATTTGCTATTTCTGGGTTAATTTCAACTTATAGATTTTTCTTACTATAGGTTGTAAACCTAGAGTATACCTGCTTTGCATGCCTGGTAATTTTTTATTGGATGCCAGACAATGTGTATTTTACCTTGTATGGTCTTGGCTATTTTAATACTCCTATAATTATTATTGAGCATTCTTCTGGGGTATAGTTATCTGGAAACAGCTTGGTCCTTTCGGGTCTTGCTTTTAGACTTTTCAAGGCAGTATCAAAGCTACACTTCACTTCTGGTTAATTTTGACACAACTATAGAGTCAAAAACCTTTCTGAACATTCTGATGTCCTAGGGATTATGAGGTTTTCCATTAAGGGTGATAGGAACAGGTACATCCCTGGTCCTGTCTGAGTTCTGAAAAGTCCTCTAATTCTTTTGGGTAGTTTCCTCACACCTACGTGTTGATCAGCACTCAGCTGCAGGCCGGAGAAGGATCCTCTGTGTATTTCTTGCTTTCTGTGAAGTTCTCTACTTTCTAGTATTCCCCCCTAGCTGGCTTCGCCTTTCTGAACTCCTAGCTCCATATCCTCAGTTAAGGGAAGGGAGACTGCTGGGCTCCACACGGGCTTCTTCTCCTGGTGCCATGGCTAGAAATTCTCTTGAGGCAGTAAGCTGGGGCAATGGGCTCATCTCATTTTCTTTTTTTTAATATTTATTTATTTTTGAGACAGAGAGACAGAGTATGAGCGGGGGAGGGGCAGAGAAGAGGAGACACAGAATCTGAAGTAGGTTCTAGTCTCTGAGCTGTCAGCACAGAGCCCGAGATCATGACCTTGAGCCGAAGTCGGCCACTTAACTGACTGAGCCACCCAGGCGCCCCTGGGCTCATCTCATTTGCATCTTGCCTCTCAGGGATCAGTGTTCTTCATTGTCTGATGCCCTAAGTCTTAAAAGCCTTTTTCTCCCATATATTTTTGCCCACTTTCTCACTGTTTCAGATAGAAGGGGAAATCTGGGCCCTGTCCCTCTGCCTTCACTACAAGTGCATATCCCAGTAGCCAGTTTTGAGCTAACTTCGTGATCTTATTTCTCAGTTTTTCTTTCAGTGATTTTGGACAATCCCATATATATATATATATATATATATATATATATATATATATATTTTTTTTTTTTTTTTTTTTTTTTTTTTTTTTTAAAGGTTTAAAGTAATCTCTACACCAAACATGGGGGCTCACACTCATGACCCCAAGGTCAAGAGTCGTACTGTCCAGCAACCAAGCCAACCAGGCACTCCTTTCCCATATTACTTTGGATCAGCTTTACCACCTTGCCAGTTCCTTCATGAATGAATTAAATACATTACACAAATTTGAGTACAGTTGACACACGATGTTAGTCTCAGGTATGTAACTTAATGACTTGACAAGTTCATACGTTAACGCCGTGTTCACCCCGAGTGTGGCTACCACCTGTCCTGTTACACAGCTATTACAACATCATTAACTATTTCTTAGACTGTGCCTTCTATTCTCATGACTCACTCTATGGACTTAAATACATTTCTGACACATGCTTACTGAGTTTGTATGAGACTCATGTTTCAACCTTAAAAACCATTGTATTTTGACACTGCAGGTGACCCTTGAACAACATGGGTTTGATATGCATAGTTCCACTTACATGCAGATTTTTAAAATAATGTACTATAAATCTATTTTCTCTTCTTTGTGACTTATTTAGTAATGTCTTTTCTCTACTGATTGTTAAAAATAAAGCACATAATGCATGCCACATACAAAATATATGTTAACTGTTCATATCATTGGTATGACTTCAGGTCAACAGTAGGCTATTGGTTCAGAGTTTGGGGAGTCAAAAGTTATATCTGGACTTTCAACTACATGGGGGTTGGTGCCTGCATTTTTCAAAGTTGAGCTGTACTTTCAGACTTTTAATTCTTCAAAATTCAGCTCAGACACACTTATTTGAGGATTCTGTATCTGATCTCAAGAGAGAGTAAATCACTACGTCCTTCTTCCTTTGCATCAGTATTGCTGCAAGTTTTCATACTTCATTGCAAATCAGGGTCCGTGATGTCTACATCATCGGCACATCTCCCATAAGGCAGATCTTTACTGAATGTATATATATTTATATATACGTATGTATACACACACACACACACATATATGTATATATATACATATGTATACGTGTGTGTGTGTGTGTATATACTTAAGTTTATTTATTTATAATCTCTACACCCAGTGTGGGGCTCGAACTCACAATCCCGAGATCAAGAGTCACACACTCCACTGACTAAGCCAGACAGGTGCTTCTCACTGAATATTTTCCGAATGAATAAACCAAAGAAAAAACTCTAACTCTCTGCTTCTCAAGCTGTGATACTTGGCCCTGTGACAAGGGGCATACAAAGCCACCAGATAAATACTGTAGACATTCCCCTCAAATACACGTCACTGTTATAGTAACAGTATTAGGTAGCACGATGCAAAATTGCCTAGAACTTTAAAGCACATGGAGGTCTTAGGCCATATCCTCTTCAGGTTATGCCTCCATACCCCTAGAGTTTGCTTCTGATAAAAATATTTGAGTGAAAAATAAAAGAAACACTGCTCTAATCTTAGAAATTAACTCAAAAGGCTTAAAATTCCAGGCACTGGATCTACCTAGGGGTATAAAATTAATGAGCAGAGGTGGAAGCTAGTAGAAGGGTAGCAGGTTAGTATCGAGTTAGACCTCTCTAAGTCTTTATATCTCCTCCCACTGCAGTTAGGATACTGTGTTTTGCAAACAGCCAAGGTAATTCTTGATAGCTCTTACTCCATCTGGTGGTATGGTTTTGGAGCTCTGGTAGTGTTTTTGGAAGATGCAGGAAACTGGTTATCAAGATATTGATTACTAAGGCCTTTATTCCCAACCTCTTAACTTTTTATCTTCTACTTTTTCTATGGCAAAAAGGAAATATATTATGTTTGCAATAAGACAAACCTGGTTTGGAAACATGATATATTGGGAAGTACAAGGTATAGAAGCGGAAACATTCTTCTTAGAGAAGCCAAGCTGTCAACTCAAGATAGTTAAAGTAACTGGTAGCTTGAGAAGTTGTTTTTTTTTTTTTTTAATTTTTTTTTTCAACGTTTATTTATTTTTGGGACAGAGAGAGACACAGCATGAACGGGGGAGGGGCAGAGAGAGGGAGACACAGAATCGGAAACAGGCTCCAGGCTCTGAGCCATCAGCCCAGAGCCTGACGCGGGACTCGAACTCCCGGACCGCGAGATCGTGACCTGGCTGAAGTCGAACGCTTAACCAACTGCGCCACCCAGGCGCCCCAGCTTGAGAGGTTTGAATTTATCTGCACTTCAAACAAGTGTTTTGAAAGTAAAGATGAATAAAGTTGATTCATTATAATTAGCAACATTCAGGAATCAGCCAAAGCTAGTTTAATCTTCGTTTTCTGTTAACACATAACATTTTGTGTGTTTTCTAAGATATATGTGTGTTTTGAAATTAAAATCAGAATCATTTATAGTATTACAAATATACAGAATTTTATTAAAAAATGTTTTTAATGTTTGTTTATTTTTGAGAGAGAGAGAGAGAGAGACAGAGAGACAGAAAGCAAGTAGAGGAGGGACAGAGAGAGAGGGCGACACAGAATCTAAAGCAGTCACCAGGCTCTGAGCTGTCAGCACAGAGCCCGAAGCGGAACTCGAATTCCAGAACCATGAGATCGTGACCTGAGTTGGACACTTAACCGACTGAGCCACCCAGGCACCCCCATGGTATTTGCAATTCAAATGAAAATGGCCTATTTTTCCATTTGTACACTGATTTATAAAATTACTCTGCACCCCATTTCCAACAATGGCAGAGACACAGATACACAACTGAGTAATAACGAATCAAGCCAACAGAATTGTACGGTACTTTTGCTGATTATGGAGGGAGCTAACAGTGAAGAAATATACAGATAGCATTAATTTGAGAGGCCTTTTAAACTGCAAATAAGCAGAGAAGATGGTGGCACAGGAGGACGCTGGGCTCACCGCGGTCTGCTGATCGCCTAGATTCCACCCACATTGGCCTAAATAACCCAGAAAACCTGCAGAAGACTAGCAGAACGGACTCTCCGGAGCCAGGCGCAGACGAGAAGCCCACGGAAGAGGGTAGGAAGGGCGGAGAGGCAGCGCGTGCTACACGGACTGGCGGGAGGGAGCCGGGGCGGTGGAGGGGCAGCCCGCCTGGCCAGGCAGAGCCCCCCAGTCTGGCCTGCAAAAGCGGAGGGGCCGGCCTAAGTGAGTTCTGACAGCCAGCGGGACTTAACATCTGAAATGTTAAAAGTCAACAGCTCTACTCAGAGAGTGGGAGGGCAAGAGGACACTGGGAGGGAGAAGTGTTGAGCCCCAGAAGACAGAGCTCAGCTAGGCGGGGAACAAAGACGCTGGCCAGCGCCATCTCCCCCTCCCATCCCCCAGCCGAAATCCCAAAGGGAACCAGTTCCCGTCACTGACCTTGCTTGCACGGCGCAAACACCCAACACTGTGCTTCTGTGGATCCATCCCTCCGAGGGGTCTGCCTCCCTCCCAGGGCTGCAGGGCCCCCCCCTCAGGGGACCACCGAGGGCAAAGCAAGCTGAGTCTGCCCCTCCTGCCCCTGTGCACCTTGCGGATCCACCCCGGCTAATACGCCACATCCCATCAAAGCAGCACCACAAGCCTGGCAGTGTGCAAGTAGCCCAGACAGGGGCCACACCACTCCGCAGTGAGTCCTGCCCCTGGGAGAGGGGAAGATAAGGTAGACACCAGTCCGACTGTGGCCCCAGCGGTGGGCTGGGGACAGACATCGGGTCTGACTGAGGCCTGCCCACCAACACAAGTTACTCCGGACCACAGGGGAAGTGCCCTGCAGTTCCGCTGCCCCAGGGACTATCCAAAATGACGAAACAGAAGAACTCTCCTCAAAAGAAACTCCAGGCAGTAGTGACAACTAACGAATTGATCAAAAACGATTTAAGCAATATAACAGAACAAGAATTTAGAATTAATTGCTGGGCTTGAAAAAAGTATAGACAGCAGAGAATCTATTGCTACAGAGATCAAGGGACTAAGAAACAGTCATGAGGAACTAAAAAATGCTATAAATGAGGGGCAAAATAAAATGGATGCGACCACAGCTGGGACTGAAGAGGCAGAGGAGAGAATAGGTGAATTAGAAGATAAAATTATGGAGACAAAGAGGAAGCTGAGAAAGAGAGAGAAAAAAATACAAGAGTATGAGGGGAGAATTAGAGAACTAAGTGATGCAATCAAATGGAACAATATCCGTATAATAGGAATTCCAGAAGAGGAAGAGAGAGAGAAAGGGGCTGAAGGTGTACTTGAACAAATCATAGCTGAGAACTTCCCTGATCTGGGGAAGGAAAAAGGCATTGAAATCCAAGAGGCACAGAGAACTCCCTTGAGACATAACTTCAATCGATCTTCTGCATGACATAGCATAGTGAAACTGGCAAAATACAAGGATAAAGAGAAAATTCTAAAAGCAGCTAGGGATAAACACACTCTAACATATAAAGGGAGACCGATAAGACTAGTGACAGATTTATCTACTGAAACTTGGCAGGCCAGAAAGGAATGGCAGGAAATCTTCAATGTGATGAGCAGAAAAAATATGCAGCCGAGAATCCTTTATCCAGCAAGTCTGTCATTTAGAATAGAAGGAGAGATAAAGGTCTTCCCAAACAAACAAAAACTGAAGGAATTCATCACCAGTAAACCAGCCCTACAAGAGATCCTAAGGGGGATTCTGTGAGTGAAATGTTACAAGGACCACAAAGTACCAGAGACATCACTACAAGCATGGAACCTACATACATCACAATGACCCTAAACCCATATCTTTCTATAATAACACCAAATGTAAATAGACTAAATGCTCCAACCAAAAGACATAGGGTATCGGAATGGATAAAAAAACAAGACCCATCTATTTGCTGTCTACAAGAGACTCATTTTAGACCTGAGGACACCTTCAGATTGAAAGTGAGGGGATGGAGAACTACCTATCATGCTACTAGAAGTCAAAAGAAAGCTGGAGTAGCCATACTTATACCAGACAAACTAGACTTTAAATTAAAGGCTGTAACAAGAGGTGAAGAAGGGCATTATATAATAATTACAGGGTCTATCCATCAGGAAGAGCTAACAATTATAAATGTCTATGCCCCGAATACGGAAGCCCCCAAACATATAAAACAATTAATCACAAACATAAGCAACGTTATTGATAAGAATGTGGTAACTGCAGGGGACTTTAATACTCCACTTACAACAAGAATAGATCATCTAGACACAATAAAGAAACAAGGGCCCTGAATGATACATTGGATCATATGGACTTGACAGATAAATTTAGAACTCTGCATCCCAAAGCAACAGAATATACTTTCTTCTCAAGTGCACATGGAACATTTTCCAAAATAGATAACATACTGGGTCACAAAACAGCCCTTCAGAAGTATACAAGAATTGAGATCATACCATGCACACTTTCAGACCACAATGCTATGAAGCTTGAAATCAACCGCAGGAAAAAGTCTGGAAAACCTCCAAAACCATGGAGGTTAAAGAACACCCTACTAAAGGATGAATGGGTCACCCAGGCAATTGAGAAGGTATTAAAAAAATATATGGAAACAAATGAAAATGAAAATACAACAATCCAAACGCCTTGGGATGCAGAGAAGGCAGTCCTGAGAGGAAAATACATTGCAATCCAGGCCTATCTCAAGAAACAAGAAAAATCCCAAATACAAAATCTAACAGCACACATAAAGGAAACAGAAGCAGAACAGCAAAGACACCCTAAACCCAGCAGAAGAAGAGAAATAATAAAGATCAGAGCAGAAATAAACAATATCGAATCTAAAAAAAGTGTAGAGCAGATAAATGAAACCAAGAGTTGGTTTTTTGAAAAAATAAACAAAATTGATAAACCTCTAATCAGGCTTCTCAAAAAGAAAAGGGAGATGACCCAAATAGATAAAATCATGACTGAAAATAGAATTATTACAACCAATCCCTCAGAAATAAAAGCAATTATCAGGGAATACTATGAAAAATTATATGTCAACAAACTGGACAACCTGGAAGAAATGGACAAATTCCTAAGCACCCACACACTTCCAAAACTCAAACAGGAAGAAATAGAAAACTTGAACAGACCCATAACCAGTGAAGAAATGGAATCAGTTATCAAAAATCTCCCAACAAATAAGAGTCCAGGACCAGATGGCTTCCCGGGGGAATTCTACCAGACATGTAAAGCAGAGATAATACCTATCCTTCTCAAGCTGTTCCAAAAAATAAAGGGAAGGAAAGGAAAACTTCCAGTCTCATTCTATGAAGCCAGCATTACTTTGATTCCTAAACCAGACAGAGACCCAGCAAAAAAAGAGAACTATAGGCCAATATCCCTGGTGAATATGGATGCAAAAATTCTCAATAAGATACTAGCAAATCGAATTCAACAGCATATAAAAAGAATTATTCATGATCAAGAGGGATTCATTCCTGGGCTACAGGGCTGGTTCACCCTTCGCAAATCTATCAATGTGATACATCACACTAATAAAAGAAAAGATAAGAACCATATGATCCTGTCAATTGATGCAGAAAAAGCATTTGACAAAATTCAGCATCCTTTCTTAATAAAAACCCTCGAGAAAGTCAGGATAGAAGGAACATACTTTAACATCATAAAAGCCATTTATGAAAAGCCCACAGCTAATATCATCCTCAATGGGGAAAAACTGAGAGCTTTCTCCCTGAGATCAGGAGCACGACAGGGATGTCCACTCTCACCACTGTTGTTTAACACAGTGTTGGAAGTTCTAGCATCAGCAATCAGACAACAAAAGGAAATCAAAGGCATCAAAATTGGCAAAGATGAAGTCAAGCTTTCATTTTGCAGATGACATGATATTATACATGGAAAACCTGACAGACTCCACCAAAAGTCTGCTAGAACTGATACATGAATTCAGCAAAGTTGCAGGATACAAAATCAATGTACAGAAATCAGTTGCATTCTTATACACTAATAATGAAGCAACAGAAAGACAAAAAAACTGATCCCATTCACAATTCCATCAAGAATCGTAAAATACCTAGGAATAAACCTAACCAAAGATGTAAAATATCTGTATGCTGAAAACTATAGACAGCTTATGAAGAAAACTGAAGAAGATATAAAGAAAAGGAAAAACATGGGGCGCCTGGGTGGCGCAGTCGGTTAAGCGTCCGACTTCAACCAGGTCATGATCTCGCGGTCCGTGAGTTCGAGCCCCGCGTCGGGCTCTGGGCTGATGGCTCGGAGCCTGGAGCCTGTTTCCGATTCTGTGTCTCCCTCTCTCTCTGCCCCTCCCCCATTCATGCTCTGTCTCTCTCTGTCCCAAAAATAAATAAACGTTGAAAAAAAAAAATTAAAAAAAAAAAATAAATAAAAAAAAGAAAAGGAAAAACATTCCGTGCTCATGGATTGGAAGAATATTGTTAAAATGTCAATACTACCCAAAGCTATCTACACATTCAATGCAATCCCAATCAAAACTGTACTAGCATTCTCCTCGAAGCTAGAAATTTGTATGGAATCACAAAAGGCCCCGAAGAGCCAAAGTAATTTTGAAGAAGAAGACCAAAGCAGGAGGCATCACAATCCCAGACTTTAGCCTCTACTACAAAGCTGTAATCATCAAGACAGCATGGTATTGGCACAAACACAGACACACAGACCAATGGAATAGAATAGAAACCTCAGAATTAGACCCACAAAAGTATGGCCAACTAATCTTTGACAAAGCAGGAAAGAATATCCAATGGAAAAAAGACAGTCTCTTTAACAAATGGTGCTGGGTGAACTGGACAGCAACATGAAGAAGGATGAAACTAGACCACATTCTTACACCATTCACAAATTATAAATTCAAAATGGATAAAGGACCTGAATGTGAGACAGGAAACCATCAAAACCCTAGAGGAGAAAGCAGGAAAAAAACCTCTCTGACCTCAGCCGCAGCAATTTCTTACTTGACACGTCTCCAAAGGCAAGGGAATTAAAAGCAAAACTGAACTATTGGGACCTCACGAAGATAAAAAGCTTCTGCACTGCAAAAGAAACAATCAACAAAACTAAAAGGCAGCCAACAGAATGGGAAAAGATATTTGCAAATGACATATCAGACAAAGGACTAGTATCCAAAATCTATAAAGAGCTCACCAAACTCCACACCCGAAAAACAAATAATCCAGTGAAGAAATGGGCAGAAAACATGAATAGACACTTCTCTAAAGAAGACATCCGGATGGCCAACAGGCACATGAAAAGATGCTCAACATTGCTCCTCATCAGGGAAATACAAATCAAAACCACACTGAGATACCATCGCACGCCAGTCAGAGTGGCTAAAATGAACAAATCAGGAGACTACAGATGCTGGCGAGGATGCGGAGAAACGGGAACCCTCTTGCACTGTTGGTGGGAATGCAGACTGGTGCAGCTGCTCTGGAAAACAGTGTGGAAGTTCTTCAAAAAATTATAAATAGATCTACCCTATGACCCAGCAATAGCACTGCTAGGAATTTACTCGAGGGATACAGGCAGGAGTGCTGATGCATAGGGGCACTTGTACCCCAATGTTTATAGCAGCACTTTCAACAAGAGCCAAATTATGGAAAGAGCCTAAAAGTCCATCAACTGATGAATGGATAAAGAAGTTGTGGTTTATATATACAATGGAATACTAGTTGGCAATGAGAAAGAATTAAATATGCCCTTTTGTAGCAATGTGGATGGAACTGGAGAGTGTTATGCTAAGTGAAATAAGTCATACAGAGAAAGACAGATACCATATGTTTTCACTCTTATGTGAATCCTGAGAAACTTAACAGAAGACCATGAGGGAGGGGAAGAAGAAAAAAAAAAAAAAAAAGAGGTTAGAGAGGGAGGGAGCCAAAATATAAGAGACTCTTAAAAACTGAGAACAGGGGCGCCTGGGTGGCTCAGTCCATTAAGTCTCCAACTTTGGCTCAGGGCATGATCTCACGGCTTGTGAGTTCGAGCCCCATGTCAGGCTCTGTGATGACAGCTCAGAGCCTGGAGCCTGCTTCAGATTCTGTCTCACTCTCTCTCTGCCCTTTCCCTGCTCATACTCTGTCTCTGTCTCTCTCTCTCTGAAAAACAAATAAACATTAAAAAAAACTTAAAAAAAAACTGAGAACAAACAGGGTTGATGGGGTGTGGGAGGGAGGGGAGGTGGGTGATGGGCATTGAGAAGGGCACCTGTTGGGATGAGCACTGGGTGTTGTATGGAAACCAACTGGACAATAAAGTTCATATTAAAAAAAAACTGTAGGGACGCCTGGGTGGCGCAGTCGGTTAAGCGTCCGACTTCAGTCAGGTCACGATCTCGCGGTCCGTGAGTTCGAGACCCGCGTCGGGCTCTGGGCTGATGGCTCAGAGCCTGGAGCCTGTTTCCGATTCTGTGTCTCCCTCTCTCTCTGCCCCTCCCCCGTTCATGCTCTGTCTCTCTCTGTCCCAAAAATAAATAAACATTGAAAAAAAAATTAAAAAAAAATAAAACTGTAAATAAGCATCAGCACTATACCCCCATAAACAACCTTTCCTTCAAAACCAGAAATTACAAATGAAATTCTAAGAAAAGTCTCAAATACCAAACGCTTAAAATAAAAATCCTCCCAGCATTAGTTTGTTTCCATGTAATCCTCTAGGTTATGCAGAGGATTTGGTCTACACTTAATATAAAGTACAGTATAAGCAACATAAGAGAAATCAATATCCAAAGAGATATAAAATAGAAAACCTCTCTGCTTTCCATTTCAACTCTGAATTGGCTCTCTACCAGGTTCTGAGCAATATTCCATCACCAGCACCTTCAAAAAATTGGAATACCTTACTGGTGCTATCAGTTATTCTGGTAGATTGTGTCACCTTGTATAAAGTTTCCAAAATCATTCCTTATAACATCTTACACCAATTATTTAGGAACAAGCTCTTACTTCGTCCGTTGGTATATCTTTGTGCTATGTTAGTGTTTTGGAGGATTTATGAACTGGTTACCAAGGTATTCATCACTAAGTTGTTCATTCTCTACTTAATTTAGTAGGCTTTGCTGCGTTTCAACACAAATTTACAGCATCAAAGAGCTGAAAAAAGACTGTGGATTTGTCCTTGATGACAAAACACAGTGCATACATACGGCATAAAAGAATAGAGGCGGCATGATTTCAAGAGCAGTATATGGAGTTCATATTTTCACTTTGAGAGTTTGACATTGCAAAAGTCCACAGAGGGCTGGAACGCAGTATCTTAATCATGATTACTTTTATTTGGTTTTCAGCCTGGCAAATCCTCTCAACATGGACAAGAAGTGGCCAGTATGGTGCAGTGGTTAAAGGGCCTTGAAAAGGGCAGCAGTCTGAGCTCTGCCACTTCCTCTCAGACTTGGGGCAAGATACTTGAATCTCTCTAGTCACACAGTCCTTCCTGTCTAAACAGAGCTAACCACAGCCCCTACCTAGAGGGATACCACAAGTACTAAATGAGTGAGTTTATGGAAAGTGCTTAGCATGGTGCTAAGCCCAGGAAATACTGTCAATTATTATATATTAAAAAGATAGCTAAAGACCTGACCCTGAAACTCAAGCCACTTAACTCTGAGTTTGGTCCTCTTCACACCATGTAAAGTGCCGAGGCCGTTGCTGTCGTGTACAACTCCCAGGACCATGCGATGTGGGAGCCCTACGGCCAATAATCCTACCTCAAGTGCAAGTCTCAAAAGGCCAAGAGCATTTCATCCGCTTTCCTTTTGCTTCACACATTAACACGGATTTCTCTGAAGGATGTACGTAGCTCTGGTCTACAGCTTCTAACCTGTCACTTCAAAGCCTTTTACAGAATTCTTAAAAAGTTGACAGTGTTCAGTTGACGGTGTTTCTTCACTTTCCTCATTTAATTAGCACTAGGTGTTAACATTTTGCAATGATGAAAACACGAAAATAGCACTGGGATTACGGTGAGTTCATACCCTATTTGAGCTAAAGGTGTAATAATGCTATGTCCTAAGCCTTAACATTTATGCTGACTTTCTCCTAGAAAACATAGCATGCACAAGGCTCAAAGGGAGCATGTAAGTTGTAAAATCTTTACTGATGGAAATTTCAGGTGTTTCACGGACAGCCTGAAGGCAATTCTGTATTCCAAAAGAAGGCACATGTCACTCGGACTTGAAAGAAGTCAACTGTATCCATTTGTCAAAAGTCCAGTTCAAATCTTCCACGGCCTATTCTGATTGCCAGCCAGATGAGATCTCACTTTTTCATCACTTTGTTTATACTCTTTTTATGGCAAACATAATCATCATTCGTACACACATCTTACTTATCATCTTCAAAATACACCCAGAAACTAACTGCTACTTACTACCTTTACCACTACTACTCTAGTCCAAGCTACTGCCTTCTGTTGCTTGGACTACTGCAATACCTCTCTCTAACTGGTCCGGCTTTTTCTCCTTCGGTCCTCCCACCTCCAGAACGCAGTTAGCATGACCCTGCGGAAAATTAGGCCAGCTTGTGTCATTCCTCTTCTCTAACCCATTCACCCACCCCGAGTAAAAGGCCAAAGTCCTCATGGGGCTCTGTAAGACTGCCTACTCTCTAGCCCCAGCTTCAACTCCCCTTCATTCATCCCCTGATGTTCTCTGAACTCACCGAGCATGCCCTTGCCATAGGGTCTGCACCTGCTGTTCCCCTGCCCCCGGAAACAACTCTTCCAGGTATCCCCATGCCTTGCTTCCCCGTTTTCTGTCTCCTTTAAAACATCACCTTATTGGGGTACCTGGGTGGCTCAGGTCACGGTTTTGCGTTCTGTGAGTTCTAGCCCCCCCCCCCCCCCCCGGCCCCCGTAGGGCTCTGTGCTGACAGCTAGGAGCCTGCAGCCTGTTTTGTATTCTGTCTTCCTCCCTCTCTCCGCCTTTCCCCCGCTCATGATCTCTCTCTTGCTTTCAAAAATAAATTAAAAAGAAAATATTAAAAAAAAAAAAACAACCCACCATCTTATTAAATAAGACAGGCCTTCTCTCACCCCTCTACGTAAAAGTGGTAAATCTCTTCCTTCTTCATTATATCGCTTTATGTTTTTTCTATAGCACTTACCGGCACAGGGCATATGATACACTATTTAATTACTGTTTCCCTTCCTTTCAGTGAAATGTGAAGCTCCATGAGGTCAGACACTTAATCCGTTCACTGCTGTATCCCCAGCACCGAGAACAGTCCCTGGCACATAGCACTCAATAAATCAATACTCACTGAAGACAGTAATGGCCCTTTCACTCTAGAACACAAACTCCTTGGATTCTTTTCTACCTTTTCCACATCACCAACTGCGGAGACCTAGATTTCATGGACCCTTAACGAATGTTTTTGAATGAATGAAGAGCAAGGGGAATGAAGTTACTGAGGATGCTTGGGACAAGTCTACAAAGGAGGGGAACCAACAATCCAAGCAACTACGTATACCAGAGAACACTCTGGTTCTCAAATGAAAAGGTGGTTGTGGAAAGGGTTTTTTCCGCTTTCTCATCTGTCAACACTTCCGGGCTGTCTCGGTGTTTCTAAGGCATTTGTGGAACTTACCCACACATCGGTGAAATCTCCTTAAACCGGTCGTCTTCATTCGCTATCCCTAATGAAACCGTAGTGTATCGCGGCTCTGTTTAGGTTCGCCCCCAATTTCAAGCTCGGCTAGTCTGGATCCTAACCCCGGGCATCTGGCCTCCAGGACACCGAACACCCGCACGCAGGCCTTTCGGGGGGGGGGCGGGGGTTGATCAAGTTAACGGCCGGCTCGGCCTCTGCAGGAGTTTCCCCCCAAATGAAGGCAGAAATACGATTGCGCAGATTCCCAGAGCAGCACAAGTACTTCGCCCAGGTTTCGGCGGGGTCCGGAGGCTCTGGCATCGGTCAGAGAAAGCAGTTCTGCCCACAGATGCCTCCCAAACTCAAGTTTCCCGGTCGCCGGTGCAGCACACCCCGCACGAAGGCAGCGCTCTGGAAACTGCCAGCCGCTAAGCCAAACAGTACCGAGGACGAAGCTTGGGAAACAATACCTGAAAGAGGCGGGGGACGCATAACTTGCTGACAATGGGCACCGGTCCATACCGGGGGCGGGAAGGACGTGGAGGTGCTGCAGCCCTTCCCGTGGGGCCCGCGGAGCTCGGAGCGCCCGTTTCCGGGGTCGGGGTCCCGGGTGACCGCACGGCCCAGGCCAAACGCACCCTCAGACCCCTGTCAACGCGGCCACCCGGCCCCTTCCGCCGTCGCCCCCCACGGCCCGGCCCGCTGAGTCCCGCTCGCAGGGCCCCAGGGCGGCCCCGAGCCCCTCTCGGCGGCCGCCCGTCCGCATCCGGCCCCGCGACAGCTCACCTGCGCGCGCCCGGCGTCCTCCTCTTCCTCCCTCCCGGGGCTTCTGGAGCGGCCCCGCGGCGCCGTCCCGCCTCCCGCCCTCGCCCCGCCCCCTCGGAGCCGGAACCGCTCCCTTCAGGGCCCTTCTCCCCGCCTCCTTAGCCCTAGTGTGGCGTCACTTCCGCCAGCGACCGGCGGCGCGCAGCGAGCGTGGGTCTCGCGAACGCGCCGGGAGCGTCCCAGAGCCGGGAGCGCCCCAGAGCCGGGAGCGCGCCCCGCGGATGACAACAAATTCGACGCGCGGCGGCGGCGGCGGTGGAGGAGGGTGCCTAAGTACCTGCCTCGGGCCCTGCCGCCTCCCCGCGTGTTCTCTTGCATCCCCTCTCTGTGCCGAGTAGGATCCTCCCGGAGGTGTCCCGGGCCCGGGGCGACGGGGGCTCCCCCGCGCCTGGTCCCTGCCGGGCCTAGCGCGAGCGACGCGGCTCCGGCGATGGGGTCGCCCTGAGGGACGCCCGGCGCCGAGCGGGCATGGAGGGGCCGTCCCGGGCTTAGGCCCCGCCGCGGACCGGGGACGCCGGCCGGGACCCGAGGCGCCGCCGCCGCGGCCTGGAGCCGGAGCCTGGGCCCCAGGGCCGGAGCCGCCGCCTGCAGTCCCCGCGGGCCCCGCGGCCAGCCCTCGTCATGCCTTGGCCGTTTTCGGAGTCCATCAAGAAGAGGGCCTGTCGGTACCTCCTGCAGAGGTACCTGGGCCACTTCCTTCAGGAGAAGCTGAGCCTGGAGCAGCTCAGCCTGGACCTGTACCAGGGCACCGGGTCCCTCGCCCAAGTCCCTTTGGACAAATGGGTAAGAGCCGCCGGCGGCCGGCCCGGAGGGTCTCGCTGCCCTCCTTGGGGCGGTTTGAACGCGTGTCACCCAGGATTGGTGACGGGCAGCCCCTCCCTGGGAATGGTTGGGATCCAAGTGGAGTGTGCCAGGGGCTCACAGAAACGTGTTCAAGTGTTTAGCCCGTTTCTAGCAAGTTTGCGTCCCCAAATCACGTGTTTCTGAAACTTAACAGACGTGATGGAGTCTCCACTGAGGGAAGCAGTTGCGTCAGTGGTTTTGGGGTCTTTGACGCTGGCCGCAACGGGTCCCTGGAAGGAGGCGACCCGCGCTGTCCCTGGCGTAGCAGGGGTCGCGGGGTTCTGTGGCAAACAAATCCTATTTCATAGGATGACACTCTGGAAAGCTGAAGGATGAGGGAGGACCTTTGGGGATGTCACAATTCGTATTCCTTTATTCTGGGTGGGCTGCTTGAACCCCGCGGTCTGTCGGTACGGCGTTTGCTATCTGGAAGGCAAGTTAGGCGAAGGCCTCTTGCCGGTTTGCCTGGGTTTTTTTTTTTTTTGCCTGATGGTACGTCTACAGGGCCACCCTGCGAGTGGTTGTGTGGCCCGGGTGGTGCCGTTGAATTACGCCTATTTGCTTCACGTGACAGATCGCAAACAGGTGTTGCGAGAGGCGCTGAAGCTGCGAGTTTCAGACCCTTTAGAAAACCTGTTGTCGGCTTGTCATCCCGAGGCTGTGAGTTGACTCCGTGTGTCTTACAGGTGCTTCACGTATGCTTAAACTCCCCACGTGCAGATGTGCCTGCATTTGTATGTTCAGGGCATGGTAGTCTGCTTACACTGTGTTCAGTCCGGAGTCGAACACGAATGGGACGGCTTTTCTCCTTCCCCCAGCCCTTTACTTGCTGCGCTACAGTTTGCTGCTAGCATTTGAATCCTACGCCGGTGACATTTAGGAGAAAGGAACATAGGTGACTTTCCGGTGGTAGTTGTGCAAAACAAAAGGAACCCCCCCCCCCCCCCCATAGAAGCTGTGTAAAAACAACAACAACAAATGGGTTTTTTCCCTTTTATATAAAAGTATTTTAATAGAGTAATGACTTCTTTAGCCACAGAAACCTGAAAAATTCAAATTACGGGTAACACCTTATTATGACCCTTCAATTAATTTGTACTAGTATGGATAAACATATAATTTTTTTCGGTGAGTAGATGACTTAACTAGGGAGAGTTCAAATGGTAGTGGAAAGAGCCCTGGTTTCAGTAGACTCAGCCCCGCACCTGGCTAGATCAGGCTAGCCCAGGCTGCCAGTTAGCTAAGTGCCCGTGGACATGGTCATTCACCTGAATTTAGTAAACATTAACGGAGTATACATTCCATGCTATGCACTGTGTCAGGGTACAATATTGCTGTAATTCTTAGCAGAAGGTAGGGATTGTGATGGATATTTTTAAGTTTGGTGACCCATGAATCGATACTTTCGGTATAGATATGAGTAAGCTATCTTAAAGGAGGAGTATTGGACACTTATTTATTTTATTAAATTTCTTTTAAATATTTAGTTTTGAGCAAGAGGGGGAGAGAGAGTGCAAGCACAAGTGGGGGAGGGGCAGAGAGAGATGGAGACACAGAATATCAAGCAGGATTCAGACTCTGTGCTGTCAGCACAGGAGCCCCACGTGGGGCTCGAGCTCACAAACAGTGAGATCATGACCTGAGCTGAAGTCAGACTCTTAACTGACTGAGCCACCCAGGTGCCCTGGATTGGATATTTATTAATTCTTTTGTGGGTTGAATAACTGTATGAATTATTCTTTAATGACTTTTCACATTGATCTTATAAGATGGGTATTATTATTTCCATTTTAAAGTTGGAGTTAAATAATATGCCCCAAGTTACACAGCTAGCAAGTGGTACCATGAGAATTCAAACCTAAATCTTAAGCCCCTATTTCTTCACTGATCACATGGCTTCAAGCCAGGGAAAGAGCCGTTAATGTTTATTGAGCATCTGTTTATTTCAGACACTGTGCTAGGCACTTTATTTGTGTAGTTTTAATCTTCATGGGAAGTCGGAGGTGGTGGTATTTGAATTTACAGTTTGACTTCAGGATTGTTGACAAAATGATTTATGGCTAGACTTGATCTGAAGATTATGGTTCTGTTCCTTGAAGGGGAAGAATTTGTCAAAGCATCCAGTAAACATGTGATGTTGTCGATTTATTTATTAGAGTGTGCTGTGTATGAACTAGGATAAATTTTGATGTGACACTTAAATAATAACTCTTCAAAGTTCTGATTCCAAATTCAGTTGCTTTTGGCTTTTGATTTTAATGACTTTGTCTCTGAAAAAATAAAAGATGCCTCATGAAGATTTATAGGTTCAAATGGAAGAATCCTGTCATTAGTAACATTAGTAATGTTTTAATTCTCCGCCATCAATTATGCACAGAGTTGTGTTGCAGTGGGCTGTGACATTCCTTTCTTCCTTGATCTCAGTTTTTCTTGATAATTGATTGAAGTTGTTGCATTTATATATATGTACATACACATATATGCACATATATATACACACATATATATAAATTAACTTTAAAAGCTATTTTATTGGGGCGCCTGGGGGGGGGTGCTCAGTGGCTTAAGCATCTGACCATCTGACTTCAGCTCAGGCCTTAATCTCACGGTTCATGAATTCGAGCCCTGCGTGGGGCTCTGTGCTGACAGCTCGGAGCCTGGAGCCTGCTTTGGATTCTGTATCTCCCTCGCTCTCTGCCCCTCCCCTGCTCACGTTCCATTTCTCTTTCTCTCATAAAGAAATATTAAAAAAATTTTTTTTAACCTATTTTGTTTATTTTAAAAATTTGTTTTTTTTTTTTTTTTTTTAACGTTTATTCACCTTTGAGAGACAGAGAATGAGTGGGGATGGGGCAGAGAGAGAGAGAGACACACAGAATCCGAATCAGGCTCCAGGCTCTGAGCTGTCAGCACAGAACCTGATGCAGGGCTCGAACCCATGAACTGCGAGATCATGACCTGAGCCAAAACCGGACACTTAACTGACTGAGCCACCCGGGTGCCCCTAAAAATTTTTTTTATTTAAGTAGACTCCGCACCCAGCATGGAGCCCAATGCGGAGCTCGAACTCACGTTCCCAAGATCAGTTATTTTCTCATTATTAAAGCGATACCTCGGGGCACCTGGCTAGCTCAGTCAGAGGAGCATGTGACTCTTGATCGAGTGGTTGTGACTCTGAGCCCCACGTTGGGTGTAGAGATTACTTAAAAATAAAGTCTCTAAAAAAAAAAAAGTAATGTCTTTACTTTGCAAATATAAAACGTGTTTTGTTTTTTGGAATATACCTGCTAGGTAGCATATACTGCTGATAGCCATGGGTCATCTCATAAGTGATTAGTCTATTTGGAACCCTTTCTGTAGAAGAAAACTGCCAGGAAATCAGAAAGTTATGGTCATGTTCTCTTTAAAAGGATTCTGTGTTTAGGTCTGTTTTTATTATGTAGAACGTATGCCCAAATAAATTTCAGGATGCTGACATGGAATGAATATCCAGGTGAGGGCGCCACTCTTGGCTTTTCCCCATTGTGGGACTACTGTTCTTCCCTTTGTGCCCTTTGGATGCCTGGCCTGAGTGAGCGTGCCAGTGCCCATTTGTGTATTAAGTAGTGGTACAACTTTTAAATCTAAAGCTGTGAGAAATTGCAAATGGAATGCCTGATTTTCTTCTAACATACCTATAGATCAACTCTTATACTCTCTGGTATTCATACACCCCACTTGGGAGATCATGACCTTAGAAGGGCTTGAAGGGGGAGGGAGAAATAGAAGCAGGGGGTTTGGATCTATTCCACAACTGTAATGTGCTTCTAAGTTCATGAGTTCCCCAAGGAGGTGTTTGGAAATGTAAAATGTTGAAAGAAGGAAATTCTACTTGGGGAGGAGGTTGGGATTTGATGACTCATTCTTTTCCAACTCTTTAAGACTGACTTTATTGGGGCACCTGGGTGGCTCAGTTGGTTGAGCGTCCGACTTTGGCTCAGGTCATAATCTCATGGTTCGTGAGTTTGAGCCCCGGGTCGGGCTCTGTGCTGACAGCTTCTAGCCTGGAGCCTGCTTCCGATTCTGTGTCTCCCTCACTCTCTGCCCCTCCCCCACTCTCACCCTGTCTCTCAAAAATAAACATTAAAAATAAAAAAAACCCTGACTTTCTTCTTCTTCTTTTTTTTAATGTTTGTTTATTTTGAGAGAGTACTTGGGTGGGAGAGGGGCAGAGAGAATCCCAAGCAGGTTCTGGCTTGGGGCTTGATCCCAGGAACCGGGAGATTATGACCTGAACCGAAATCAAGAGTCAGACACCCAACTGACTGATCCACCCAGGTGCCCTATTTATTTATTTATTTATGTATGTATGTATGTATGTATGTATACATATATATAGATACACATATATGTATAATTTTTTTTAATAGGGAGAGAGAGAGAGAGAGAGAGAGCGCATGAGCAAGGGAGGGGCAGAGAGAGAGGGAGACACAGAATCTCAAGCAGGCTCCAGGCTCTGAGCTGTCAGCACAGAGCCCGATGCTGGGCTCAAACTCACAGACTGTGAGATCATGACCTGAGCCAAAGTCAGACGATGGTTAACCAACTGAGCCACCCAGGCGCCCCATATTTTTTTAAATTAAAGTGTTTTCATCAGTTGGTTCGTTACACTTCTGGAGTTCTTAACATGTGCCACTATGAGGAGCTGGGGGTGGAGCAGTGAACTAGATAAAGACCCTTTCCTCACGGAAGTTCAGTATGTCCTGGAGGGTAGACATTAAGACTTTGAAGCCTTTGAATTTCAACCTAATAATCTTTCTTTTGCTTTCCTACTTATACTGGTATAAAGAATAAAATTAATCTTCAGTTCAAGCAATATTGGTTACTAATTCTTTGCCAGATGGTCCAGTAGACCAGTGTTACCTTCCCTTTATCTATATGCATGAAACTCATTGATAACTAAAAGCTAAATGGCCTTTAAGATAAGAGAAACTCTAAGGTATTCTATAAGACACTTGCTTAGCACTTCAGGTCTCTGCTTTTAGGTTAAGAATTCAGTCTCAAGGATATACTTCTATGGGCTAATGAGGAAAATATTGCCTGAGTAGATAGCCTACCTGGCCAAACTGATTCCGTTATCTAAGAATTTTGTCCTAGTTGTATACTGTAGTAGACCTTGGAGTTGCATAGAATGAGTGAATTTCTAAGTACCTTATGATATTAGATATAGAGGATTTTGCCCAAGTGCATCTAAGACTGTAGAAGTGTGATCTATTTAAAACATCTTATTTTTTAGGGATATTATTTTGTACCTTAGTGGCACTGTTTAAATTCTTGAACTGTTTACTCTCTCTAGAACTATTTCCTTAACCAGATTTCTTTTAATACCATTCTTCAGTGCCGTAATAAAACTTCCTGTTCTATTTAAAACAAAATCAAGACAAATGAAAACTTGGTGTTTATTGGGAAGAGAATTCTATCAAAATCCATTTCCTAGATAGTTGTCTAATGTTGACAGATGCCCATGTTACAGAGGCTGTCATTGCCTGTATACAGTTTAAAACATTTTGGTGTATTTTAAGTTGTTTACTTTTATTATATAGCTTACATGCTAATTGTGAAAAATTCAAATGGGAAAGAAATAAAGATGAAATATACATATGTATGTAAAATATATTAAGTATGAACAGCCCTTAATCTCATCTCTCCCAGAGATAACAATATGGTACGCAAATTTCAAACTTTTAATTATGGAAATAACCCATGAAATAAGCCATTCTGAACTTTTTTTGGTCTTATATGATGGGCCTCTTTAGAGTCACACATCCTAAATTTTTCTCTTAGAATTGTTATGAATATATGAAAAACATGAGTAGAGGCATGAATCTTGAATGACCATCGCTTCCTGCACTAGTTTATTGGTTTAATAGGAAGTAGTAGAGAAGGTTGTGTTCCTCCTTCCTACCCTGTCCCTGTAGGGGTGAGGAGCAAATGGGAGAGGAAAGAAGATTGAAATTGGGGGGAGAATAAGTTTTAACACTGATTTTAAGGGAACTTTGGAGCATCCAGACAGAGATGCTCAGCAGGCGGTGGGAGCTGTGTATTGTTAACCTTAAAAATAAAACTGCCAGTTACTTTACCAACAAAAATTGTTTCTGTTTTTGTTTTTTTTTTTTTATAGCAGAGAATTGCAATCTGGGACAAGTAAGCTACATTAAAACCCTAGGCAAGTCTGGAGAACAAAGGAGGAGTAAGCTGTTTTACAGAGGAAAGAGGGAAGTTGGGAGGGCCTTTATAAACCAGAAGTCCATTGGAGTAAACTGGAAGTTCAAGGTGGAGTGGCCCTTCTTTGGCTGAGCTGTGAAGTCTCTTCCTGGCTGGGCTGTTGTGGGGGCGGGGAAAGGAGGAAAATTTCCTACCTCCTGTTGGGACAGGACTTAGTAGCTCAGGCAGAATGGACCTGGAAGGTAGGTCTCTTCTTGTTGGGTCTGCAGCTGACCACCAGCAGTAGGGACTTGAGAACTCTCCCTGCTGGCCTCCCGGCTCCATTTTAAACGAGGTTTCCTTTTATTTCTTTTCACAATAAGGATAGTATGGAGTTGAGGAAGAGCCGGGGCCAAAGATTTGGACGTTATCAGAGTATCAGCAGTGACTAAAACAGAAAGCACACAAGGTGCGTGGTTAGTCTGTAGACTAGACTGAGAAACCAAAAAGGCTGAAGATGAAACTTAGGTGAATACCGACATAGAGTGGTGAAGTGTTGGAGAGAAGAGTGAGAGGAAGCATGAAGAGTGGTAAAGAAGCGAAATAAAGTTAGAATCCCAAAAAGGGAAGTGGCCATAGGAGTTAGAGCTGAGAACTCAAGGGGAGGGGAGGACTGCGTATTGTTCATTGTTGTTGGCAGTTCTTTTTGGCAGAGTTAAGAGCGGTGTCACAGGAGCTGAGGGTTAGAAGGCAGGTAGTAGTTGGTGGTGAGGAAATGGCTGCCTTGGCTACCCAGAGAGGATGACTAGAGGGCACAGGGAGTCAAGGTGGGGGATTTTATTCTGCTTCTGAAGATAATAACGACCGTTTATTAAGCACCTTCCATCTCTGTATACTGTAGTGGGTGCTTTTATGTAGGTTTTCTTGCTCTCAGTTGGGTGCAACCAATTTCCATTTTACCATGAGGTTAAGTAACTTACTCAGGTTTAGGATTAGCAGTGCGGCGAGATTTTAAACCTAAGTCTTTCCAACTCCTATATGCTTTTTGTACATCATACTGGTTCAAAAGATTCAAGAAAGCAGAGCTTCTAAAAACACTAGCAGCACTGGGTTCACCTGGGAACTTTGGTAACATGCAGACTTGTGGCCCCTTGCCTTTAGATTCTTGTTCTAAAAACCCAAGAATCTGCATTTTTAGGAGGCATCCTTCCGGAGTCTGACACCTATTGTCCTTGACTGAAATTTGAAAAACTGGTACAAAGGGATTGAGAAGTTTTCCATCATAGAAAGTTTGTTCTGTAAGCCAGCTCCTAAGCCCATGTGCTGTTTTTTTGAGACTTACTGATGTTACTACATCGTTTTGATTTGCCTCTTACATATTTTCACAATGGAAAATTTTGTATTTCTTTTTTATAGTTTCTGGAATGATTAATTGAAGAGCTTTTGAAAGTTAACTTTTCTGATCTCAGTTGCCGTTATCTGGAAAACGGGCACAAAAATACCTAGTTCAGAGGGCTATTGTGATGAGTTAATGCAATAACGTGGGTATGAGATAGTATAGTGCAGTATCCTGTATGTAGTAAGTGCTAATCAAGTGTTAATTGGTCCAAGTTGGGTCTTGCTAATTTTTATGCTCTATTTTATCTCTTTGAATTCTGATGCCTTGGTTTAAACTAATAAGGATATATTTCCTAGTCTTATGGTATTAAAGAAAAACATAACTTGTTTTTCTGTCTGCATACTGTCAAATACCTTGGAATCCCTAAGAGTGCTCATCATTGTGCTAGGTAGGCACTGTGGAAGATAAAGTACAATAGTCAACATTTATAAGGTGTGTACTTGGTATCAGGAACTGTGTTGGTAGCTTCCCATGTTATTACCTCATTTATGCTCACAATAAGTGTATGAAATAGATACTATCCCATTTTATGGATGAGGAAATTGAGATTCAAGAACTTGTCCAAGACCACCCAACTAGTGATTGAGCTAGGACCAGAACACATGCTCTTTTAAAGGAGTGTCCTTCAAACATTTGCCCAATTTTCTCTTAAAATTTTTGAAAATTTACCATATTCCTTGTGCATTTTATTTTTTCAATATATGAAATTGTCAAATTGGTTTCCATACAACACCCAGTGCTCATCCCAAAAGGTGCCCTCCTCAATACCCATCACCCACCCTCCCCTCCCTCCCACCCCCCATCAACCCTCAGTTTGTTCTCAGTTTTTAAGAGTCTCTTATGCTTTAGCTCTCTCCCACTCTAACCTCTTTTTTTTTTTTTTCCTTCCCCTCCCCCATGGGTTTCTGTTAAGTTTCTCAGGATCCACATAAGAGTGAAACCATATGGTATCTGTCTTTCTCTGTATGGCTTATTTCACTTAGCATCACACTCTCCAGTTCCATCCACGTTGCTACAAAGGGCCATATTTCATTCTTTCTCATTGCCATGTAGTACTCCATTGTGTATATAAACCACAATTTCTTTATCCATTCATCAGTTGATGGACATTTAGCCTCTTTCCATAATTTGGCTATTGTTGAGAGTGCTGCTATAAACATTGGGGTACAAGTGCCCCTATGCATCAGTACTCCTGTATCCCTTGGGTAAATTCCTAGCAGTGCTATTGCTGGGTCATCCTTGTGCATTTTAAAACTGACCTAGGGGCGCCTGGGTGGCGCAGTCGGTTAAGCGTCCGACTTCAGCCAGGTCACGATCTCGCGGTCTGTGAGTTCGAGCCCCGCGTTAGGCTCTGGGCTGATGGCTCAGAGCCTGGAGCCTGCTTCCGATTCTGTGTCTCCCTCTCTCTCTGCCCTTCCCCCGTTCATGCTCTGTCTCTCTCTGTCTCAAAAATAAATAAATGTTAAAAAAAAAAAAATTTAAAACTGACCTAACAGTTTGAGTCCCCTGGGTGGCTTATCGGTTAATCGTCTGACGTTGGCTCAGGTCACAATCCCATGGCTCGAGAGTTCAAGCCCTGTATCAGGCTCTGTGCTGACAGCTTTGAGCCTGGAGCCTGCTTTGGATTCTGTGTCTCCCTCTCTCCCCTCCCTCCCCTCCCCCACTTGTACTCTGTCCCTCTCTAAAATAAGTAAACATTAAAAAAAAACTAAAATTGACTTAACGGTTATGCGTCTGACTTTTGATTTTTGGCTTAGGTCATGATCTCATGGTCCTGAGGTCGAACCCCATGTTGGGCTCTGTTTTGACAGCACAGATTCTCTCTCTCCACTCCGTGTGTGTGTGTGTGTGTGTGTGTGCGCTCTCAAAATAAATATTAAAGTAAAATTGACTTAAAAGGTTTTCATTATAAATTTTGATTAAAACAAAAAATTCACCCAAGAACATTTGAAAATCTAATTGGCTTTTTAAATCAATACGTGAATCAGCACCACACCTAGCTTGTATGGGGAGCTCCAAAGTTGTGCAAAAGGTAAGGTTTTTATAGGAAGGAGGGAGGAGGTTGGGGCAAGAAGTTATTAGCAAAAGAAAAGATTGTTTCTGGCCAGAACTTCTTTCCTTAGGGGAGAAGAAGGGAGAGTCTTAGGTGGATTACCTCATCTTCCTCTAGGGGAGAGGATTACCTCCTTGATGCCAACCAGAAAATCCAGATTGATTGGCTTAAAATTTCACTCTTGGAGAGGTTGAAACTGCAATTAAGTCTTGATTTGCTGTCCTGGTGGGCGAGTGATGCCACCTTGGCCTTTCGTTTTCTTAACAGCTTAAATAGTTGTAGAGAGTAATCCTGTGTTGTAAATACTGATATAAAAAATACATTTTTTCACCCAGTAGGATCTAAATATCTACCATTATGCATTTGAAAATGCTTGAACAAGCTCTTCATTAATAGTTGGAAATTTAACATTGTATTTTTTCCCATTGAACTCTTATGTTCATCTTCTGCAAAATTTTATCATAACTTATGTATTTTATGCTTCAGTCTTTTATTGATCATGCTGTAATTTCTCTACAGTAAAAACATGTAACTAAACTGAAAGAGATCATATTTTAAAACTTGCTATCAAGCTTTCTTTTGCATTAAGTAAATATTTCCTTATTCCTGTTTTTTAAATATTTATTTTTGAGAGGGAGAGAGAGAGAGAGACAGAGGCAGACCGTGCAAGGAGGGCCAGAGAGAGAGAGGGAGACGCAGAATCTGAAGCAGGCTCCAGGCTCTGAGCTGTCAGCACAGAGCCCAGTGTGGGGCTCGAACTCACGAATTGGAACAACATGACCTGAGCTGAAGTCAGATGCCTAACTGACTGAGCCATCTAGGTGCCCCTCCTTATTCCTTTTAAATTCCTTTTAATTCCCATTTTAATTCCTTTAATGATTTCTTCACCTTCTGTTTTTTGAGTTTTATAGTGGTCTTCTTAGTAGTTCTCTAGGCCTTACCATATTAATCTTATCAGTATTTCCTTCAGGTAATCGTTAGGCTTTGAGTGTTAAGATTTTTCCTTTGGATTGTGTTGTTTTAAGTGTGCAGTTGATCAAAACGATATGAATATGTTTGAAAAATTAAACTTAAAAATTTCTCTTGGAAATACCTTTCTTAATGATGTGGCTAGGTGGTTTTCCCCCTCTTCCCTGATTAGCTTATGTATCTATAGATGAATATACTTAACTAGAATTTGATAGGGCTCATTATAAATTTCATTCCAAGTTTTTGAAATAGTTATAAGCTTGACAAATGCTGATGTCATAAAGAAATAGATGAGACTTGAAGGGATTTTGCAGTAGCAACATCGCTTAGTTCTTTGAGTGCCATACCAAAAATATGTATAAGATAGGGAAACAATAGCAAACTTAATGCTGGTCCTGCCTGGAGATTTTTATACCCTGGGCGGTGCACGAAGGAGGATTCAGGAAGGGAAAAGGTAGGCCTTTTTGGCTAAGTCGGGGCAGGGAGATTGTACAAGGGAATACAGGAGAGGCCATCCAACATGGTGCCACCGTTAAGTACTCTTCTCAGGAAGATGGATCAGCTTTAGAACAGAATATATTTGGAATGTGAGCACCTGGATGTGTTTACCTTAAAACAATCCATGCCCAAGTACTCTTCAGAAAGTCTGTAAGATTACACAAACACCAGCATGGAGAAAGCCTTTTAAAGTGGTAACCTCCAATGACAAAACACGAGCCAGTCCAAATCTCAACATTCAGTGTTAGGTTGGTAACAAAGAATTATGACACTGCGGTTACCATGGCACGCAGGAAGTACCACACGTATAAACTGGCATTTAGTGAACGTGTGTTATTTTAATTTAATTTAAAAAGTACATTATCAAGAAATACATTTAATTATTCTGTTACCTATATTTACATCCATCCTGTCTTCCTTCTGTTGTAATCTGGTTTGCCTTACCACGCTATTGAAATTGCTCTCACTGGGATCACCAGTGGCCTAAATATCACAGAATCCGGTGGACATTTAAAAATGTTTGGCCTCTTGTTACCTTTTGTTGTCCAGGACCCCTCTTTTTATAGTGGTCTTTCTGTGATTTTCTGGGAACGTAAGACTTGATTTTCCTTCTACTTCTCTGTTTGCTTTTTTCTAGTTTGCTTTGCAGGTGCCTCTTTCATAAACCAGTTCTTAGTTCTTAAATGTTGGGGTGCTTATCAGGATTCTGTTGTAGGCCTCTTATCTAACTCTACCTAAGTTTCCAAAGGCCGTCTCTCATCACCCTAGGGCTTCAGCCCAGATGGCTCGCCTCATATCGAGACCAGAATAGCCAGCTGCCTCTTTGACGTCTCCACCTAGATGTCTGCTCTTGGGAACTGAACTTCTCCGCTTCCTCTAACCTGCTTCTCCAGGTTTTTTCAATGTAAATAGCACTGTCTAACCAGTTGCCCGGGTCAGCACCCCGGGAGTCATCCTTCAGTCCTTTTTTTTCTTTCTTTTTTTTTTTTTTATTTCTCATGATGCCAATTCTACTTCCTAATATACTACAAAAATCTGTCCACTTCTAACCACCCTCAGTGTCACTGTCCTCGCCAAACCAATTTCCCTGGCTTCTTTTACTCATAACAACCTTTCTGCCTGAATTTTGCTTTCCTCCAATACATGCTTGGTGTGGTGGCAGAAGTGGTTTGCTAAAAGTTCCAATCTCATCTTGGTCCCCTGCTTAAAATCTTTCAATGGCTTCACTCTGCTCTTGAGATAAATGTCAGACTCCTGAACGTGAATTACAAGGCTGTTTGGACTCCCTCTCCCTTATCTATGTAGCTTTATCTTTGGCTCCTCACCCTAGCACACTTCACTAGAGTCTAGAGTAACTTTTCCTTTTCAGAAAGTCTTGCGTCTCTGACCTCTGCTTTCTCTGAATCCTTGCACACGCCGTAGTCTGTGTGGACCCCTTTGGTTAACTCCTCAGCCTTCTCTGGTCTCACTTTGCAATAGTACTTCTCTGGTGCCAGGTTGGGTTCTATTATATGCTCAAATACTACAGTGTATTTCCTCTTTCATGTAGCTCATCACATCTTATGTGTGTCTTCCATGGTAAGCTATTCAGTAAATTTCGTGAGGATGGGGAGTCTTTATCTTGGACTCTCTTTTTCTTTTCATTTTTTTAAAAATAGTTTTTAAATTTTATTTTTGAGCGAGCGAACACGAGCAGGGGAGGGGCAGAGAGAGAGGGAGACGCAGAATCTGAAGCAGACTCCAGGCTCTGAGCTGTCAGCACATAGCCTGATGTGGGGATCGAACTCATGAGCCGTGAGATCATAACCTCAGCCGCAGTGGGACGCTTAATCGACTGAACCACCCAGGTGCCCCCTCGACTCTGCTTTCTTAATCCCTAGTGTCTGACACCTATATGAGCATATTCAGCATCTTTGAGTAAGTTACCAATTTGGAATTCTTGTCCCTGTGATTTCAAAATGTACATGTTTTTTCTCTTTAGTGTCTCAATGAGATCCTGGAGTCGGCAGATGCGCCTTTAGAAGTCACTGAAGGATTCATACAGTCCATTTCTCTGTCAGTTCCATGGGGCTCCTTGCTACAGGATAATTGTGCACTGGAAGTGAAAGGGCTAGAAATGGTCTTCCGGCCTAGACCTCGCCTAGGTACGTGTGTTGTGTTTGTTTGATTTGTTTCTATTTGTATTCCTCAGAGATTGGGAAAGTAACCTAATTGTATTAAATTCAGTATTTAATTTATTACTTAGCATTGTATTTGTGAGCTTTTCAGTAGATAAAAATATTAGGACTTGGGTGTGTGTGATTTTTACCTTTAGGATTACTTCTCGCCCTGCAGGAACTTTGGTATAATGATGATTTGGTTTAATTATTTGTTACTGATTATCTAAAGTGACTCGTGTTTTCAAGATTCGGAGTATTGTGCCAGAAAGAAAGGAATTGCTCAAAGATTGATGGAGAAATGTTAAAAGGACACAGGATTGGGCTTTAGGGGCTCTCATTGGCCAAATCTGGGGATACTTGAGTAAACATCGAATAATGGCAATAATGGATTGTAGCACACTAAATTAAAACAAAATTTCTCTTTAAGTTTATATTGTTATAAATAAGTAATCAGTATGTAAGAGAGTCAGGAAGAAGGGAAAGGTCTTTATTGCAGTAGGATACCTAGTTCATAGAGTAGAAAAAGATGATAGACCATAACCATGTTTTTGGCTACCATGGCAAAAAGAAAAAACAAAATACAAAAAAAAAAGCACTTGATACAGGTGATAATCATCAATGAATTCAACTTTGGTGAAAGTTGTTGAGGAGCTTTATATTTAGATGGTATCAGCATACCTCCCATCGATTACATGTTATTTACAAAGAGAAAAATGTTTCTTTCACAATGAGAGAAATTGACAGTCATCACAACCACCTAGTGATCAAACTTAATCTCATTGATAGTGGATCAAACCGACATCATCATATATGTACCGTTCCTGTTAAAAGTGCTTAATCTGAATCAGATTATAAGGAAGAAGGCAGACAAATCCAAAATAAGGAAATTCTACAGACTCACTGGTTGGTAGTCTTTAGAAGTATCCGTATCACGAAAGACAAGAAAGGTGGAGGAATTGTTCCAGATTAAAAAGACTAAGACACAAATAACTGCAATAGTTAACCCTGTGTTTTCGCTTTTGCTACGAAGGATGTTACTGAGACAGCTAGGGAAATTTGGGTGTGGCCTGTAAGGAAGATAATGTTTTGCCAGGGTTATGTTTCTTGGGAGTGTTATCCTTACTGAGCTTTTGCTGGGGAATGTTCATTGTATTCTTAGGAGTTGTATGCTCAAGTATTTAGGAGTGAGTGTTAGGATGCCTGAGGTTTACCTTCAGATAGTTCAGCAAAAGGATGAGAGTTTGTGTGTATTTGTGTGCGTGTGACACAGTCATGATGAGTCTAAATGAAGGCTGTGTGGGTGTTCATGGTACCATTCTTTCACCTCTTTCTTAGGATTGAAAATTTTCAAAAGAAAACTTGGGGAGGGAAAAGCTTTAAAGTGGTAGTAAGTCATTATTTACAAGTACGTGTGTGTGGTATAGCTTTAATTACATGCGTGATGTTTTCCGACGTATCCAACGTGTATAGTGCTTCTTAGATGCCACATACTGTTCTAAATTCTGTACAAATATTATTTTATAATAGCTCTTTGAAATAGATATTTTTTATTATCTCCATTTTACAGAACAGGGAATTGAAGCAGAGGTAGATTCCAGACTTGTCCAAGGTCACGGCTAGTTAAGTGGGAAGATGGGATCTGAACCCAGGCAACCTAGTTGTGGAGTCCCTGTTCTGAACCACCGTGTGATGTTGTAGCTTAAGATTTTCTACTTCGGAGTGTGTGTGTGGCGTATGTGTATTTTCTAAACCAATAGAGTAGTGATGTGAATCATCTTAAATTCTGAATTTAAATTCTTTCAGTGGCAAGTGATGTTTACCAAGATATACCTGGCGGATTATAAGCCCAAGTGCTGTCCGGAACACCAAAGTTTAAAGTGTACTTCCTGGAATCAGTGGCACCTGTAGTTTGAAAATTGGTAGTCTGTGCATGGAAGTCCTCCTTGATAATGGCATTTAATTAACAGTAATATTTTTTTAACCATGATGACTAGATATAGTACTTTCCCTGTGGAAAGTCAAATATTCTCCCTTACTTTAAAAATATTCCATGAAGAAGGGCTTTTAAATTCCATTTTTGGAAGGCAAGAATTCTAGTGATCTCTGTCACTTTGTTTTGGATAACATAAGAGAGTGTGGTGCAGCTCTCTGATGAGGGAAGATCTAGAAAGGATTTTTCCCAGTTCATCTATCCCTCCAAGGATGCTTTTCTATCTTGTCTCCATTTCTACTCCCCTTCCAGAGCCTCGGCCGAGTACCAGCTCTGCCAGATTTCCTGTTACATTCTGTCAGTGAGAAGAATTAACCTCTCGATTCAGCTGTGTTTTCTGTTGACACTGCATAGTTGCTTACTAATTCATCTTAACCGCAACATATTTCTTCTATTATATTGTAGGCTCTGGGAGGGCAGAATTAATATTTTTTGGATCCCTTACGGCAGGGTCAGCTAACTCTGGCCTGTAGGCCAAATTTGGTCCGTCTTGTGTTTGTAAATTGGTGTAGGAACACTACCATACTCATTCATTTATTCTCTCTGCTGCTTTTGCACCAGACTGAGAGAGTTGAGTCATCACGGTAGAGACCCAAGGACCCACAGAACCTGAAATCTGTGCCGTCTGACCCTTGCCAAAGAAGTTTGCTGACCTCTATTCTATAGACTTTTAAACAGTGCCATGCATGCGTTAAATACTTGTTGAACGAATTCGCGAATTAACATTTGGCAGATGTGTATCATTTAATGAGAACACAGGTCTCTGGACATGTGTTCTGTGATCTTTTATTTTTTCTTCCCAGTTATTATAAGGTGGTGGTTGAATCTCTTGCAAGAGTGATTTCTAGAGTATTCTATGCCTAGGGAACATCATGATGCTAAATATCTCTTAGAGGATTAAGAATTCACTTATTTCAAATGTGGCATTTTACGAAATGGCTTTGTTGGAACTATGAGAAGTTTTAGAATTCATCTATATTTTCTGCAGCAACTGGTTCTGAGCCTATGTATTGGTCAAGTTTCATGACCAGCAGTATGCAGTTGGCAAAAGAATGTCTTAGCCAGAAATTAACGGATGAACAAGGAGAAGGATCCCAGCCTTTTGAAGGACTTGAAAAGTTTGCTGAAACCATTGAAACAGGTTTGGCATTATTGAATATTTTCAAAAATTTTAGATTTTTGTTTTGTTTTTAGTATATTAGTACCTTTTATTTAGTAAGTCTCACATAAGGTAAATCCGTTGGAGTGATTTTTTTTTTTAATTTTTTTTTTTTTTAACGTTTATTTATTTTTGAGACAGAGACAGAGCATGAATGGGGGAGGGACAGAGAGAGGGAGACACAGAATTGGAAGCAGGCTCCAGGCTCTGAGCCATCAGCCCAGAGCCTGATGCGGGGCTCGAACTCACGGACCGCGAGATTGTGACCTGAGCTGAAGTCGGACACTTAACCAACTGAGCCAACCAGGCGCCCCTGGAGTGATTTGTTTTTAAACAGAATTACTGTTCTCACTTCAAAACTTTAGAATTGAGGTTATTTTAAATATTGTATCTGATTTAATTTCATGCCTTTGTGTCCTAGTTTCTCCTGTTTATTTTATTGTGCTTGTGTAAGGGATTTTAATTCAACGGAGAGTGTTAGCTGTACCCAAGTGTCTGTTGAGATGTGACATAGTAGGTGCTCAGTAAGACAAAATATTTATTACCAAACTTAAGGTTTGGGGATCTTTAAGGAAAGAAATACAACTTTTTTATTTTGTATTCCTTTCATTAGAAGTTTTTATTGAGTATACGTATGGTCTCATGTTGACGGTGACCTGTTTACTCTAGTGCTAAGAAGAGTAAAAGTCACTTTTATAGACACTGTCTTGAGAATCGAACACGTGCCAGAAAATTCCAAAACTGGAACTGCACTTGAAATTCGAATAGAAAGGTAAGACTTCTTATCTCTGAGAATAAATGACCCTATTCTTTTCTTTTATAAATGGTAAGATCTAAGTCTCGCATTAGATTTTGTGATGCTTTTAGAGATTAGAGGTGATGCTGTTAATACATGGTATGATTTCACAGTAAAGCACTGCTCTCCAAGATATGTTCTGATCCCATTATTGAAAACTTAAAATGCCATTTGGGGTATAATTTGTATATAATACTGAATTCAAAGCAAATGGTTCTCTTTTTAGTTAGTATCAAATAAAAATCATGAATAGTTGAGCGCAGCTGAATTTAAGGCACTCCTGTTGGAGTTTTTTCATGTGAGCGATGTGTTGTCTGGGCATGTCTCATTAGTATGAGGGGCTTTTTTGCTTTCCTTTGCTCGGTCTAAGTGCTGCTTTGCATGAAAAAGCTGCTGCTGTTTTCTTTGAGGATTCTGTTAGAGTATCTTAAAGTCAATATGTGTGATAGTGATTTCCTTAAAAATATAGAAACCAGCACTTAGTTTTGTGTTTTTGCCCGCTTGGAACCTTCTAAACAGCTCTGAAACAGAGATTGATTCATGTACACACTTTTGAGTGTTGATTTGAGGTTGTCACTGTTCACGTGTGTTTTAATGTGCTTCGAATGCCTGCAGAAACACACGGGATGAAATATGTACACCGAGCACCAAAGACACTTAGTGCTCAGTATACGGCCCTGTCGTATACAGATCTGCTGGGGGTTTTTGCCAGATTTTGAGCAGATACGGTTTTTGTCTTTCACAAAACATCATACGTATTAGTGAAACGGTTATTATTTTTTTTAATATTCATTTATTTTTGAGAGACAGCGAGCTTGAGCAGGGGAAAGGCAGAGAGAGAGGCACAGAGAGAATCCCAAGCAGGCTCCGCGCTGTCAGTGTAGAGCCTGACGTGGGACTCGATCTTGCCAACTTGAGTCCATGACCTGAGCCGTTAATCAGGAGTTGGACGCTTAACCCACCGAGCCACCCAGGTGTCCCGTGAAAGTTCTTGTCAACAGAATTTTGAAATTAGGTTGCATTTCCCTGAAATGGTACATTAAAAAGCTACTGAAATCTCACGCACGTAGAACTACTTTCTGTATTTTGTTTAAACTGAACTCCTGGAATAAACAGTCGGAAGAGTTCAAGAAATGCCATTCATGTCAGACACGTGCCTTGGAGCCAAGATAGGTTTGTGAGGGAGCACAGGGATTGTTTTCCTGGAGGCGCACTTTAGGCAGTTATTAATCCCGTCTCCCCCCTGCCCACCCCCCCGCCAGCTTAGGACCCCCTAAAATTACCCTTCCTGTGGCTGAGGTCTCTTGGTGAAAACGTTTTCCCGTAGTAAAGCACCGTAATGCTGACCACGTTACCTTTTCTCATTTTCTCAGTTGTGCTAACACTTGAACAATCCTTTAAGTGAAAAGGCTGTGTGTGTTTCTTAGGCTTGCAAGTAGGTTTTCTCCGGAGTGTTGTGCAAATGCTCTTGTTTTGAACGCGCAGGACCGTGTACTGTGACGAAGCTGCTGACGAGTCCGCAGGAATGAACGTGCATCAGCCTACAGCGTTTGCGCACAAGCTGCTGCAGCTCTCCGGAGTGGCCCTCTTCTGGGATGAGTTTTCTGCGTCAGCAAAATCCTCCCCAGTGTGTTCAACTGCACCAGTGGTAAGAAAAACCAAACAAAAAACCAAACGCTAAATCCTAGATTTGTAAAAGGTTTAAATGGGGGCTATTAGGTTTTGCTGGGGTATACAGATCCATCTGATCTGGAAGTTAACACAAATATTCAGTGATGCCTACCTTTTGGGGTTTTTAAAATACTCCTATTTACGATTGATGCCTTTCCTACCTGTGAGGTGTATAACATAGGATACTGTGTTTTGGGGGAAAGTGGTATGATGACCGTGAATACCATTTTATGATAAAATCCCAAGCAGTGTTCACATTACCTTACATAATGAATAGTGCTGAAAACTTACAGCTTAAAAGGGTTTTATAATTAAGAACTTTTTATTAATCCTTTCTGAGAGTAGAGAGTCCTTTCATAAATCAGTCCTTCCATAATTCATCTTTTGCATTATTTCAGATTTTCATAATTACAGAATGTCTATTTTTTCTTATTGCTATAATTTGAATAGATACTGTGCTCTTTTTCCATAAAGTCCTTTTCCATGATTTGCCTTTATTACTACTGTTTCATGCTAGCTATTAGATACTGGTTTATTCATGGTCACGTAATAAGTTTTTCATGTCAAATATTTTACTCTTATGCTGACATTTGTATTTTGCATTTCAGTTTATTTACACTAAGGTATTTTAAAGAATTACTTTATTCTTTAATTTTATTTTTTGTTTTTTAAAACTTAACATCCAAATTAGTTAGCATCTAGTGAAACGATGATTTCAGGAGTAGATTCCTTAGTGCCCCTTCCCCATTTAGCCCATTGCCCCTCCCACAACCCCTCCAGAAACCCTGTTTGTTCTCCATATTTATGAGTCTCTTATGCTTTGTCCCCCTCCCTGTTTTTATATTGTTTTTGTTTCCCTTCCCTTATGTTCATCTCTTTTGTCTCTGAAAGTCTTCATATTAGTGAAGTCGTATGATTTTTGTTTTTCTCTAATTTCACTTAGCATAATACCCTCTAGTTCCATCCACGTAGTTGCAAATGGCAAGATTTCATTCTTTTTGATGGCCGAGTAATACTCCATTGTATATATATATACCACATCTTCTTTATCCATGCATCCATCCATAGGTGGACATTTGGGCTCTTTCCAGACTTTGGCTATTGTCAATAGGGCTGCTATAAACATGGGGGTGCATGTGTCCCTTCGAAGCAGCACAGCTGTATGCCTTGGATAAATGCCTAGTAGTGCAATTGCTGGTTCGTTAGGGTAGTTTTAGTTTTAGTTTTTTGAGGAACCTCCATACTGTTTTCCAGAGTGGCTGCACCAGCTTGCATTCCCAAGAATTATTTTATTCTTATTGCCTCATTGTAGGAAACTGAGCCAAAGCTGTCACCTAGCTGGAATCCCAAAATTGTCTATGAGCCACACCCACAACTAACTAGAAATTTACCAGAGATGGCACCCTCTGACCCAGTGCAGATTGGAGGGCTGATCGGTAGGTTGGAGTTGAGTCTCACGTTGAAACAGAATGAAGTACTTCCTGGAGCTAAGGTAAGTGTTTTGTTTTGTTTTGTTTTACTATAGAAAATAAAACAAAGTACAAGCATTCTTTAATCTGTGCAGTGGTCTCACCGATTGGTCACTGGATTGTCCTGTAACTAGGGTGCCCACTGTCCTGGAGTCAGCGTTCTTACTCTCCGCTGGGGCCTCTGTCCTCCCGTCTTAAGGCTCACGTGAGGACTGCCTTTGCCCTTCTGCTGCTGCTTGGGTTGAGCACTGTCTCCTACACTCACTTTCCTGCACTCGAGCGGTTCAGAAACATTCGTTAGTTCAGAAACTAGCAATTTATTAAGGAATCTGTTATCACAAAAGTAAGTTTAGGAGAAGAGATTTGGAAAGCAAGAAGTTGACTGTAGAAGGTGCTTAATTGTATGCATGTAAAAATGCCCACCTTTGTGCGTTTTGAACAGAATGACTGTTTTTATGTTGTGGAATATTTATGAAAAGAGATTGATTTCCACCCCCCCCCCCCCCATGGTAACTCATGCTCATGGCTTTTGTAGAGCTTGTAAAGACAACACCTGTTTTGTAGGGAGCAGTATTGGGCGGTCTGCTGGGGAATCAGGAAGCTTGTGTTTGTGTAGCTGGTTAAAAACGTATTTGTGGCGTGTTATTTTCAAACTTTGAAAGCTAATTTGCTATATAATCTGTGTAAAATGTAATTTAAATTAAGATGTCAGGATTTAGTCATTTTACTCTCTGTGCTAACTAGCTGTAGGTGTTTGAGTGCTGTGTGCCAGGCCCTGTGCAACTTCTCGGGGAGATGCAAAGAAGAATGGAATACTGTCTTCGCCTTAATACAGCATATAATGAGAGCTATAGAGATTGCTGGGGGGAGGGGCATGGGAGAGGGAGCAACTGAGTGCACGTGAATGCACGTAGGATTTTCAGAGGATTGAAGGATCTCCAGCAACCCGTCCTTGGGTTGGCACTCCTGGCTAGAGGTGGAGGCAGGGGAAGGGGATAATCAGAACCTCAGCCTTCCTATTTCTGAGGACTCCCTCTCCTTCGTTTAGTGCTCTGTCCTACCCTAGGTGCTAGGACCTCCTTTCTCCAGTTCTTAAAAGCCTCTTCATAAAATAACACGAGAAAGCTGTAGGTGTGTTTAAACCCTCGGGGAATCCCCCGATGTGCTAAAATCCTTGGGAAACTAACACACTCCTGCCTCTGGGAGGGGTGGGGGGTGCATTTACTCTTTCTCTAAGAAGGGAGAACCATAGTAACTTTTATAGTTCTGTTTTGATTAAATATAGTTTTCAGCATTTATATACTTGATCTTTGAGCAGACCCAGACTTTTGCACACTATGTGTTGATTTGCATAAGTGCCTTTTCGATGTTGCTTTTGGACATCTGTGTATTAGGTGACAAATAACACCTGGAATCACTGCATGAGGGTATGATTGCCAGCCAGTGTGTGATATTTGGGGATCTTACTCTCCTCGCCTATATGGTAATTGTTTTTGCGGTAGTAACTTGATTTTTGAGTACATATTGTTCTTATTTAATGAAAATGAAGACTAAATGGAGAAATAAAAGTTCTAGATGTTAGCATTGAGAAATGTAAATCTCATGAACAATACAGTGTAGACAAAGATGGCATCGGTTAGGGGTGCTCAAAGTGCCCGATCTTTAGTCCCTCTGATGTTCATTAGACCCACGTCTTTCAACTGTGAGTTCAAAATGTTATGAAAGATATTTTATGTTATTTTATTATTTATTTATTTATTTTAGTTCTCTGAGACTGGTATCCACCCCAAATAGTGTGTAAGCCTTATGGTTCACATACTCAGTTTTAGCATGTACTTTCAGGAATGTGCTATCTAAGAACATAGAGGACTTGTATGTATTGAATTTATAGAGATTTCATTTCAGTTACCGTGTCATATTGAGTTTGAAATTATTTGACTTTATTTTTTAATTTTTGTTAAAGTTTGTTTATTCGGAGAGAGAAAAAGCATGAGTGGGGGAGGGGCAGAGAGCGAGAATCCCATGCTGGTTGGGGCATAGTGCCCCAGCACTTAAAAAAGCAAAAACAAAAAGTGATAGTGATGATTGTTATTATTGGAGAATGTTGTTATATTCTCAGATCATGGACATTTCTCAGAGTTACTATATAATACAATATTTTTTGTTTTTAGAATCAGAGGAAATTTGTTTTTTCCCCTGGGGAAGGTGCCATTTTCCAAATATAAATGTATTTTATTAATTGAATTCCTTTTAAATTGCAAAATGGCATAAAGATAATGGGAGTGTTAGCATTAGGACTAAGAGGAAGTGAATGAAAAGTAAGGCGGCCATAGCATATTCAACTTTTTAGAATGTGGTGTAGAGAGTGGAGTAATTGTTTTTGTCAGAATATACTCCAGGGGAATCAAGACGGGACTGGGTGGGCTCTTATTTCTAGGAGGAAAATTGGACAAAGACTTGGAAAAGAGCAAGGCAGTTCACCTGATCACCCAACTCCATTGGCATCTCTGCTGTGGCTTATGCTTTCCTACCTAGCGGGGAGTGGGCTTTGTGGAATACGGGGCATCTGGAGAGGCACGCTGCTGATAGGGAAGTGTCCCCAAGTGCTGTGCTAGCAAGTGGGCAAACTTGGGAAAGCCAACTTTATTTGCTATTGGTGTGACTCCAGCTTTGAGGATTATGACTCGAGTCTTGAAGTCCTGCTGGGAAGGAAAACTGTACTACTAACCTGATATTCTTTCTTAGTGGCTGTGTCTTAAGGCCTCAAATACCTCAAATACTCTATAGTAAGCTTACAGAGACAAAAAGTGTGACATTGGACTTGCCAACATGGAGTTTCTCGGGAGGATTTCCCCTCTTAGAACAACAGTTTGATGACCTATGAGTCTTTTTATTTAGATTGTGTGAATTCGTGGATGGAATCTTAGGTAAAAGAATTTAAGACTGACTAATCTGTATTGATCTCCGTGCATTAAAGTATACTGGGATTTGTGGTGATGAGGTTTTAAGAGTGTTTATCCTGAGTGGTTTTGTTTTTGTTTTTTGTTTTGAAGTTGGATATTGATGGACAGATAGACTCTATTCACCTATTCCTGTCACCGAGGCAGGTGCACTTGCTTTTGGATATGTTAGCAGCTATTGCCGGACCAGGCAAGTATGGCAACGGGTTACTCTGTTATTATTTTTAACTTTGAAATTTTTTAGTTAAGATCAAAGATTCTATGATTTCTAGCTAGCTGCTTAAAACTACTGCATAGGTCTCTGATTAATATTAAATAGTGGTAGTTCTGAATTGACTGGCATGAAGTTGCTGTTAGTATTGAACAAGTGGGTTTTGGGAGAGAGATGATTAACTCCAGATTTAATTACTGTTTTGCTTTCCTTTCTATACTTCCAGAAAATTCTAGCAAAATAGGATTAGGTAATAAAGATAGAAAAAACCGACCTATGCAGCAGGAAGACGAATATCGAATTCAGATGGAATTAAACCGGTATTATTTGAGAAAAGATTCCCTCTCCGTGGGTGTATCTTCAGAGCAAAGCTTTTATGAGACAGAATCTGCTCGGACACCTTCTAGCCGTGGTAAGCAACTAAAACCGTTGACACTAGATTCCTACAGTGTCATCAAAGAGCAGAGTAAACAATTTGGCTGTTGTGAAATGGAGTTTAGTAATGAAAGAACAAAAGAGCTGTGCTATAAGAAGGTTTCAGTTAGTAAGTTGATCTAACCATGTCATTAATTACAGTGATGCACTGGCACATGGACCTTTTTTTTGATTGTGTAATCTTGTTTCATAAGTCATGATTTATTCTGTTTTTTTTTATTCTAAGGATAGTCAATTCACAAAAATGCATACACAAAAGATAAATTGGGGATAATTATTCATTTTGTCAAATTCTTACATACTTGTATAATGATTTATGGCAGATTCCTTTAGGAACCTTTCTCTACTCTTCTATCAATTATATGTAAATATAGTCTTTATCAAGTAAACCTGGCATTTACAGCTGTTTTACAATGTTTATTTAAGCACTAATACCTTAAATAATAAGAATCACTTTAAATACAGAAGAACTAAATAAATTAAAAACTAAGAAATTAAAGTGTATTCAAACAATTTTGGCCATAACAAACTTCATTCGCCTCAGGGTGAAACAACCTCCAGAAAGAAGAAAGTGAAAGGTAAATAGAATTCTAAATGATATATTCAGGTTTGTTTTTAAAGAAAAAGCTGTATCCATATGAAACCAGATATCGCACGATCTTCGTACTATTTTAAAGTTGGGTTTTAACTCCTAAACTGTCACATGACACCTAAAAATATACCATGTAGTACATGTCATATATTTGGAAAAAAAACAAAAAACCACAAACAAGTTCCCCAGTAGGATAGCATAACTGTGACTTGTATTTGGTCGAGTTTTTATTATGCCATTTATATCTTGGATCCAAATAAAGTACCCTACTGAAAGTAATGTAAACTTTAGGGCATCACCGTATTGCAGATAATCTGAAGGAAGAATATGACATTAATACATGTTAACTTACTATAAAGACATGAATTACACAATTGACAAGGTTTAATTCTCTCTAGAAGAAGAAGTTTTCTTCTCCATGGCCGATATGGACATGTCCCATAGTCTCTCTTCTCTTCCACCCCTTGGAGACCCTCCCAATGTGGACCTTGAGTTGTCGTTAACTAGTACATATACAAATACTCCAGCAGGATCTCCATTAAGTGCTACCGTGGTAAAGTATTATTTAATTGTTACTCTCGGCTTGAAAAGTGGCTTCTAAAATTCTACGCTTTATTCATGTGATTAAAAAAAAATTCTTTTACAGCTTCAGCCAACGTGGGGAGATTTCCTTGATCATCATAAAGAACAGCCAGTAAGAGGGTCAGCATTGCCATCCAACCTGGCACCCCCACCAGCTTTACAGAAAACTTGTACGTAGCATAAGACATTTGTTGATAGTGCCACTAGAATTTTAAAAAATTTAAAAATTAAACACATTGTTTCTTTCTTGAAAATGCCATTCTGCCGCTGCTTTTCTTTCCCTTCAGAAGATTTTCTTTTGATCTAGGCCATTTAACCAAATTTAGAAAGAAAATGTGAACTTGTAGTCTTTGTGTATTTAAATATTTTTATTAAAAAATGCGTGTAAGTTTCATATTATTATCGCAGCTTAGGCGTCTCACCCACCATCTGACGCTTTTCTTGAAAGAGAACCTCAGGTTTGAAATAGACACGAGGCTTACAGGAAAATTTGAGCAACTTGTGGTTGATCTGTGACTTTTCCAATCCAGTTTTATCACCGCAAAAGTTTTGTTTCCGTGTGTGTGTGTGTGTGTGTGTGTGTGTTTTTTTAAAGATTTATTTATTTACTTAGAGAGAGAGAGCACGAGCAAGGGTGGGACAGAGAGAGAGAGGAGAAGAGAGAATCCCAAGCAGGCTCCACTGAGCCTGATGCCAGGCTCAGTCTCACAACCGTGAGATCATAACCTGAGCCAGGATCAAGAGCCAGCTGCTTAACGGACTGAGACACCCAGACTCCCCATTGTTGTTGTTGTTTTTTTTAAGTTTTATTTATTTAATCTCTGCACAGCGTGAGGCTTGAACTCATAAACCTGAGATTGAGTCCCGTGCTCTACCGACTGAGCCAGCCAGGCATCTCCATATGTGTATCAAGGATCCAGGATATAAAATGCAGAGAGTTAACAGTTTATCTTGTTTAACATCAAATATCATTCAAACTGTCGTGTGATCACCTGTTTTTTAAAACTAACACAAGTAGGGGAGCCTGGGTGGCTGAGTCGGTTAAGCGTCCGACTTCGGCTCAGGTCATGATCTCATGGTTTGTGAGTTCGAGCCCCGCATTCGGGCTCTGTGCTGACAGTTCAGAGACTGGAACCTGCTTTGGATTCTGTGTCTCCTACTGTCTCTGCCCCTCCCCCACTCTCTGTCTCTCAAAAAATAAATAAACATTGAAAAAAATTTTAAACTAACACGAATAAATGTTTTATAATTTTGATACAGTGGATTATTTTTAAGTATTTTATGTATCTCATTTTAACCCATGTGTTCCAGCTCTCCCGTCTAGATCTGTTTCAGTGGATGAATCCAGGCCTGAACTTATTTTTAGACTAGCTGTGGGAACCTTCTCCATCTCTGTGCTTCACATCGATCCTTTGTCTCCACCTGAAACGTCACTGAACCTTAATCCATTGACACCTTTGGCGATAGCTTTTTTTACTTGCATAGAAAAGATTGACCCAGCAAGATTTTCAGCAGATGATTTGAAGTCTTTCCGAGCAGCATTTGCCGAAGCTTGCAAACACGATCACCTTAGGTAAATTCTCTCGTATTTATTAATGCTCCTTGGAAAAGAACCGGATGATGTGGGCTTTTGTGTCTACCTATCACCATTTGTTTTTCTAATTCCCATTTTACTTGGAAACGAGGGAACGAGTGAGGTTTCTTTCAGTGCTGCAGACATGCTTACCATAGAATCTCTCGTTCAGGTTAGATGCCACGTGAAACAATTCACATAGAAGATGGAGATAATCTGGAGTTTTCTCTGCTCTTGACAAGTTTTTTCGACCACATTTGCCAGTTAAAATAGTGACACCATTATAATCCTAAAAATAGTTCCTGCTGTCAGTGGCTCAGCAGAGATGGCAGTGGTGGTAGGAGTGGAGTGAGTTCGTGAGAAGGGATGTGCCCCAGTCCTCTGCCGTGGGGAGGGGGACAGCACCAAGGCTAATCTTGAGCCTGGATCCTGCACTTTCAACTTCTGCTTTAAAAAATTAAAGCCGTCCAAATAGCCAATGATCTTTTCAGTTGATTGAGTTGAGTCCTACTAGGTGAGGAGATAATTAAATTTGTAAGTATGATATTCTTAATATGTAAATATTGTTTAACAAAGTGATCTTTCATATTGTAAATGATAGTTTAGGCACATACATTAATATTTTTAGAAAACAGTTTGGCCTTTTATTTTAACTTTAAGTATTAACAGTTACTACACAGAGTCGTTTTTATACATAGCAAAAGAAACTCTATGGTAAGGACCATAGTATTTATAATAAAATTGTAAAAACCTCTCCCCACCCCCATTTTTGACAGGGTTTCAAATACATGCCAGTAGGAAATCTAAGAAAAGCAGCAACAACTGGAAACGAGCTTACACTTGAGATCCACTGACTGAAGTTTTAAAAATATTGCATGAGGCTTTTAGACAATTTTAAGAACCTATTACGTATATTTTACAGATATGAAAGTTTTTGTCCACTGCAGTGTAACTTTTAAAATGTCAAAGAACAAAGGTCAGTGTTGGGAAATAAATATATCCTGGATAATTTCTTATTGACGGAACTGCTTTCTTATGTCAGGGGATGGGAGATTTGAAGCAGTCTTGCTGGTTAATACCCTTAGGAATATTAGTTATCACTAACAACTTGAACCTGTCAGAATAGGTGGATAATTGTGCTTTAACAACCCTTGTGGACTCTTCTTTAACACGTTGGTTAATCTAGAAGTACATGAATACTCTTAAATGCTTCCTTTGTTATAATAGATTTATAGGTGCTGGCATCAAAGTGTCCTATGAACAAAGACAAAGATCAGCTTCCCGATATTTTAGTACGGATATGTCCATTGGGCAAATGGAACTTTTGGAGTGCCTGTTTCCAACTGATTTTCATTCTGTTCCTCCTCACTACACAGAGGTAAATGCTAGATACTTTTTCTTTAGATTCTTCCTTTTTTTTTTTCCTTAAAGTTTGAGAGAGAGGGTGAGAGAGCACGAGCAGGGGAGGGGCGGAGAGAGAGGAGGGAGAGCATCTGAAGCAGGCTCCATGCGGACAACGCATAGGGCTCAGTCTCCCAAACTGTGAGATCGTAACCTGAGCTGAAACCAAGAGTAGGATGCTTAATCGACTGAGCCACCCAGGTGTCCCTGTTGAACATTTTAATGTACGGCAGTCAAGGTCATTGTAAGAGTCTGTTAGACCTTTTAATTTAGAGTTGACTTGTTTTAAAGTGGCAGACAGATTATGAGACTGATGATTTCATTTCACTAACTTTCCAAGCACCATTAATTTCAGAAGATTTCTGCCATTCAACAAATACTGAATGCCTGCAGTGTGCTAAGAAGCACTGTTTAATACCAGCAAAATGTCTTTTGTTCATTTATTAGTAGTCTGATTTTTTTTTCTAATCCTAAAACCTGTTCTAGAGAAACTTTTCAAAGTTATTCATGATAACATTTATTGTTGTTACTTTGTACGTTATTTTATTTTCAGAGTACTTTCTTGGGCATTAATTTACTTGAATCCTCAGGTACATTTTGCAGATGAGATCCTAAGTATCCCAGGAGTGAACTAACTTGTCTAGGATTCACGCTGCTTGTAAGAGCCCAAAATGAAATGTAAACTCCTCTTTCTTGACTTCAAAAAGCTTAAGCTTTTCCCAGTATTATATTAGCACCTCTGTTACTTCATGAAATTAATGATAGTTTAATATCTTACATTTAATTTATCTTTGTCTTTCTTTGTAAGCTTTTAATGTTTCATTCCAAAGAGCGGACTGATTCCCATCTCCCTGTGTGTCTTCAGCTTCATTATAAGCATTCTGAGAATAAAGGACCCCAGGTAAGAGGCCTTTTTATGTGATTACCACCTGTAAATTTTCATTTGATATGTATTTTGTCACAGTCATAAGGTTTTCACTTCATTTTGTGGTATTAGTGGTTATATTAATGTTTTCCTTTTTTTTTTTTTTTTTTAAGGGTAATCAAGCAAGACTTAGTTCTGTTCCTCAGAAGGCAGAATTACAAATTAAGTTAAGTCCAGTGTTCTGCGAGCTGGATATCAGTATTGTGGACAGATTAAATTCCTTGCTTCAACCACAAAAACTTACTACAGTGGAAATGATGGCATCTCACATGTATACGTCCTACAATAAACCTATTAGTCTGGTAAGTATTCAGAACATTGCAAATACTAATCGTAAGTATAGCTAGCTAATGGGCTTATTGGGATCATTTCTGGGCTTAAGTATTCTTAATAGCTTAAATAGCACCTATTATTAAAACAGCATCATTCATAATAATGAAAAATGAAGACTTGAATGCCTAAGTGGTAGACTAGCTGAATACGCTTTGCTAACATATGGAGTCAAATACTTTCGTGGCCATTTTGAATGATGGTTATAAAGACGGGCCACATGAAGAAAGCTTATGAAGGAGTATTAAAAGTGGAACGTGTTACTCCGCATAAACTTTTGTGACCACTGTGCAAATAAACTTGAGGTATAGAAAAAGAATGGATAGAACTGAACCAGTTGGTAGCATTGATTATGTTAGAGTGTGGCATTAGATTCCCTTTCCTTTTCTGTGTTTGCCCAAATTTTATAAATTTCAGTTACAATATCTGTGCAAAACTCATTCACGCATTTAGCAAACTACTTGGTCTACCTGTAAAATGTAGCCCATATGATGAAAGATACACTTGTGAAGGTGGGAATTTAATTTATAGTATTGGGTTATTGGGCATCCCATTAGGTCACCTTTACTTAGATCTGTCTGGTGCTTGGTGTCTTTTCTAAGCAAGTAACTCAGATTTGCAAGAAATCGGTTAGGAATTTTGGGGCTGGAATTCGGGTGCTATAAGGACCGGGAACAGATATAGACAACTTTGGTTTAAAAAGAAAAGGGAAAAGCTATTTTTCTACTTACTTGTTTCTCCCTCAGTTAGTGGTGGGCATTCACATTAAATCAGCGTTCTTTAATTTTTGTTGTCATCAATTGCTAATTATTTGAAGTTCTGTGGGGCTAGTGTGCGTGTTTACTGTTGGCCGTAGATGTACCAAGATGATGGCTTAATCTCTCGGGTTATTTTTGCTGAGAATAGGGGTTAGTATTACAAAGTCCAATAGGGGAGAGAAAGGATAGGTGTGTTAAAAATCCAAGTCTAGGGGCTCCTGGGTGGCTCAGGCGGTTGAGCGTCCGACTTCGGCTCAGGTCACGATCTCACGGTTCGTGAGTTCGAGCCCTGCATCGGGCTCTGGGCTGATGGCTCAGAGCCTGGAGCCTGCTTCCGATTGTGTCTCCCTCTCTCTCTGCCCCTCCCCCATTCATGCTCTCTCTCTCTCTCTCTCTCTGTGTGTCTCAAAAATAAATAAACATTAAGAAAAAAATTAAAAAAAAAATCCAAGCCTAGGGTAAGAAGGGGACTTTCTAATCTGGGAGGTTAGACTAGAAGTAGGGGGGAGTGTTCTCACCTGCAGTGTAGTCTGGACTAAAGCTTTTTTTTTTTTTTTTTTTCTTTATTTTTGAGAGACAGCGAGACAGAAATGCAAGTGGGGGAGGAACAGAGAGAGAGGGAGACACAGAATCCAAAGTGGGATCCAGGCTCTGGGCTCTCAGCACAGAGCCGGATGTGGGACTTGAACTAAAAAACCACAGGGTCATGACCTGAGCCGAAGTTGGATGCTCAACTGACTGAGCCACCCAGGCACCCCTGGACTAAAGCTTTATAAGCTTCAATGCATTTTAGAAAAAAAACAAAAAAAAAAAAACCAAAAAAACCAGACTTTTATCTGAAGGGCATGTTCTTTGATACTTTTGTTGTAACTTGATTTTGAGTAAAGGGTGCATACATGTCTTGGTTTCTAAGAGCCATTTGATGGGCTTATACACTTGGGTTGGATGGGAGCTCACAGTGAGTCATCTGGTGAATATTTAGAACTTACACTGTGCCAGGCTCTGGGCTTCGGCCTGGAAATACAGAATTGAGTCAGGGATGGATGGGCCTTTGCATTTGGCTCAATGTATCTAATTTCACATTGAGCCTTTGAAGTAGCATAGTGGTAGACAGATTCTTCATATTGGAAGTTAAGTTGATTTTTAACTGTATTGGACTTATTGATGACCTACTTTACACACTGTCCTGTTTTAGTCTGTACTAATATATGTATGCATCTATAGCACCTGGGTCTTTGGTTCAGTTTTTATTTTGACTGATTTTATATGAGGATTTAACTTTTGCCAGTAATTTGGAATTTTGTCAATAGCTGTTACATTATAAAATTCCATTACTCTAAATTAACATGGTAGTAGTTAATTTGAATTTTATTTTAATGCTTTATACTGAATGAGGAAGTAGTGATTATACATATTGTTGAATACTAACATCATTTGTGCTTATTTACTTAATTTGACATTTTGGCGTATTTTTGATGTTTTGTGTTTTAGCACAAGGCTTTCACCGAAGTATTTCTGGATGATTCACATAGTCCTGCAAATTGTCGGATATCAGTCCAGGTTGCCACACCGGCATTAAACCTTTCTGTCCGCTTCCCAATACCCGATCTTCGGTCAGATCAGGAAAGAGGACCGTGGTTCAAGAAGTCGCTTCAGAAGGAGATCCTTCATTTAGCATTCACAGATCTAGAATTTAAGACTGAATTTATAGGAGGATCAACCCCAGAACAGATTAAATTGGAACTTACCTTTAGAGAACTAGTTGGTAAGATTGAACGTGCCTGTAAGAGCCAGACCAGAAATAACCGCTACTGAAACAAACATGAAAAAGTCTGACAGTCCGCAATATTAGTAACATTAGACACCGTTAGAAAACAAGAGGAATGGCTTTTTTCCAGTGTTGTATACCAATATGGGATACAATTATTTTTTTGTTTTAGTTACTAAGCATGATTATTCACTTCGTTAAAGTACTTTTCTACAGGGGAATGTTGTAAAGTTTCTTTTCCCTTGTTCTGAGTTTTACACATCTTTACAGATATTTACAGTTGATTTGCTGATTATGACTTCATTAAAGGGCCTTTAGGCGTTATCTGATCTAATCGACAGTGGTAGGAAACTCAGTATTCTGGAGGAAAGTCATTCTTTGTAAAATGGACTGAAAAATCACGCATTGGTTATTGTGAACGGAGGGAATTCTTACAATGCTTGGTACAAAGCGTTTAAGAAATATAGTTATTATCCCTGTGTTCCTAGATGAGCTGCATAAACTTTTGTGTAGAATAATCATTGAGTGACACTCACTAAGTGGCACCTGCTGTATTTACTGTCATGATTATGTACCTTACACATTAAACTTGGTGCCTTAAGAATTTGAGTTTGGGCAGAAAACATCATCTTTAGTTCATCTGCTCATCCTGTCTCCCCACATGTACCCATGAAACAGGGACAAAAGAATAAGTGCTGTACAACTTAATGTTGCACCGTGTCCCTCATCCAGAGGACCTTTGCTTATGTAAGGAGGAAACTACTTTTACTCTTAGCACTTGAAAAGAAATGCATTTTAGTGAATCAGTCTTGTTTTATTAGGGTCATTCCAGGAAGATAAAGGAGAATCATCTGTTAAGTTTTTCCATGTGTCTAGTGGGGTAGATGGAGATACAGCATCATCAGATGACTTTGACTGGCCACGGTGAGTACCAGATGTATATGATAGACATTTAGTGAGACTATTGTTTCTAGAATAAATTGCTGTAGCACTTTTAATTGACATTGTGGCTATGAATTTAAAAATACTCTCCCTAGGGGCGCCTGGGTGGCACAGTCGGTTAAGCGTCCGACTTCAGCCAGGTCACGATCTCGCGGTCCGTGAGTTCGAGCCCCGCGTCAGGCTCTGTGCTGACAGCTTAGAGCCTGGAGCCTGTTTCAGATTGTGTGTCTCCCTCTCTCTCTGCCCCTCCCCTGTTCATGCTCTGTCTCTCTCTGTCTCAAAAACAAATAAATGTTAAAAAAAAAAAAAATCCATATTGAGTGTATTACTCTATGATGAAAGGTGTCTGTTTTTATTGTGAGAGATGAAGTTTAAAGTGTATTCCCTGGTCTCAAGTTACCCAGTTTAAGTAGAGGGACAGAAGAATCCTTAACTGTTTTAAAAATCATTCAGGGCTACAGGCGAAGAGTCATGTGGCATCATTTGGTGAGTCGTCAGATGAATCTTCTAGTCCGTGATCTCTTTTTTTCAAAAAAAGTCCGTGACAGTGTTTTACCAATCTGGGGAGCTTTTACAAGATACTGATTCATGGACTCCACCCTGAGATTTTGGGATGGAGCGTGGGCATCAGGATAGTCCAAAATTACATTAGGTGATTCTAGTGTACAGGTGGATGTCAAAAATTACTTCAGGATTTCTTAGAATTAATAAAATAATTATATTTATTATAGGCTACTGATTATTCATTAACACACTTGTTACTCAGTAGATATTAGAACAAGATTATTATTTAACTTAATGGCCTGATAGTGGGCTTTGATATGTTTGAAAGGATGTCATTTACTTGAAATAATGACTTTTTATTATATTGAAAACAGTATTTGAAACCTGAGAATTAAAGCGGTCTTTTCTTTAGCGCCATTTTTACCTGCCCCCAGTGTATCAGGCCTTGCAGGCTTTTAGGCGTGATCAGTTCGTGCCTGGTAATGAGCAGTTTACCGTATGAGTTTCCAGCATAAGAAATGGATCTACTTCAGTTAATTTGGAAGCACATTTTCTATTAGAATATCAAAATTAGGAAACATTGGTCACTGTTCATCACTAGAGCCAACCGGCACCACCTACTTCGGGGAAAACCCATTATAGATGCACGACAGCTGTTTTGCTTGAGGGCATCAGGCCTCCTCACAGCGGTGTGGAAGGGCAGACTGCGGATCCTTTACTAGTGATGAGCAGGGAGGAGGAAGGGAGGGGCTGAGGGCATCAGCTCCTTTATTCCAGGTCTGTAGCTTCCATACAACGGCAACCCTGCAAGCCTTTCATGATTGAAATTCCTGAAGGAAAGAATTACTTCATCGTTGCAGTTCTAGGTTATTCCCTTATCATCTCCTTTGCCACTTGAACAGTTTCTAGAACGTAAGGTCTCTTAGGTAAGCAAGTATTCCATGATAGCAGAACCCCAGAAGCATTTGGTTTCGTGATACTAAATAGACTTCTTAGGTAAAATTCGTTGGCTCTTAGTGAAATTTACAGATCACCTTGTGTCCTCAAAAGATCAGATTTGTCTGTCAGCCAAGTATAAAATGGTAATGCCCCTGTTTTATTTACTTCTGTACTTCGAAGTTACAACACACTCCGAAGTGGTTACGTGTCAATAACTAGACTTCGTAGAGAAGCTGAATCCTGTTGTCAGTGGTTTTTGTGTCAGTGTGCAGAAAAGTTAAAGCTTTGCCGTTTCCACCGAGACCTTGAGTTTTTAAATTGTCTTTGCTGTCAGAATTGTACTGAAAATAAATCCGCCAGCCATGCATTCCATTTTGGAGAGGATAGCAGCCGAGGAAGAAGAGAGTGATGGCCGCTATCAGGAAGAAGAGGAAGGAGGTGCTCATTCCCTAAAGGATGTTTGTGATCTGCGAAGACCAGCCCCATCTCCCTTTTCTTCTCGCAGAGTCATGTTTGAAAATGAGCAGGTAAAATAAAAGTGAGCAGGCAATGAAGGGATTACCCTCCATCACGTACCAATCATTTTCATTCTTTATTTTTAAAAAGTACTTCGTATACTACGTTTACTAGGTTTTTAACTCCAAGACTGAATAATACCTATTTCTTTCTTGGTTAAAAGTGATTACGTGTTTGTTTACTTGCTCACATACCAAGTCCTATGGATAAGGTGAGAAGATGCTACTCTTAATTCTAAATACGAAATGGTCATTTGATGCTTTTTTTGCGCCCAACTATTCTATTTTAGATGGTGATGCCAGGAGACCCTGTGGAAATGACAGAGTTTCAGGATAAGGCAATCAGCAATTCTCACTATGTGCTGGAACTTACGTTACCCAGCACTCATATAACACTACCTAATAAAAGTTTTTATGAGAAGCTGTATAATAGGTGAGTTTAAACGCATTCAGTTGAGTCTTTGGGATTGGACGTTTCTGCCTCACTGCCTCCCTGTTTCCCCACTTCCCCCTTTTCTTTCCTTGCTTTAATATTATCTACCGTCTCTGGGTACCTTGTGTGCTGTTGATTATGAAACTTAACGTTACCGTGGGCTGTTGTCATAGCAGAGTTTCCTAACCGGTGTGCCTGGTAACTCGGTTACTTGTGTGTGAAATGTTTATTTCCTCCACCGTCGTTAGCTGGCTGCTCTCTGTCACCTTACCACAGGGTACTGAGAAAATGTGTCTTCTGTGTGTGCAGTGACATGAAGAGAGTTGGGAGGTCCTGGATGGAGGGCCAGCAGGTGCTAGGGTGGAGTCAGAATCCTGGAATCTTTGTGTAAGGAGCATCTTTTTTCAGAGTTTAAAAAAGCATCTTGTTAGAATGCCACAATTCAAACTTGTCAGTTTGCATGTAACAGTTTAAATTAATTATAAATATCCTTAAATATACATACCAAGCAAATATGTTGAAGTAAATGGGATTCTAGAGTTGAAATATCCTAGCCTCGAAGACCTTCCTAGCTTACCTGGCCTCCCCAAGCTCAGTTTCCTCATCTATTAAAAAAAAAAAAAAAAAGTGGGTGATACCTATACCTGTCTCAAAGCGTTGTTTAGAGGATTAGATGATACAGTACTTGGAAAGTTCTGAGAATACTGCCTAGCATATAGTAAGCACTCAGTAGTCCTCTTGTCACTGTCCTCGTTCCTATACACTGAAGGAATCTCTTCTATAGCATACCTGAAAGATGGTCTAGAAAAAGACGTTCTTAGTGTCATCACTAGCTTCCCATATGTAAACATGCTATTCTCATTTTTACTCTTTTATTATTTTATTTTCAGAAGCGCCACCTTTGTTTCTGCTACACATTTACTTGCTATCAGATATCCCTGGCCCTTTATTCCTTAACTGTTACTAATAAGCTCTGGATCTCCTTATTGCCTACCCGTGACCAAGACTGTTGATCTTAGAAGATTTAAGTTCAAGAAAAATCCACCAAGTTCAGTTGACTTGATGATGAGATAGGTTCATAGGACAGTCCATTGAGATGCAGGAAGAAAATGTTCTTCTGTTTAACTTTTTAAAAAGTCTTATAAAGGGGCGCCTGGGTGGCGCAGTCGGTTAGGCGTCCGACTTCAGCCAGGTCACGATCTCGCGGTCCGTGAGTTCGAGCCCCGCGTGGGGCTCTGGGCTGATGGCTCAGAGCCTGGAGCCTGTTTCCGATTCTGTGTCTCCCTCTCTCTCTGCCCCTCCCCCGTTCATGCTCTGTCTCCCTCTGTCCCAAAAATAAATAAACGTTGAAAAAAAAAATTAAAAAAAAAAGTCTTATAAAATTTATATATTTGCTTTATAATATTCATAATGTATAAATTGAAGCATATAATTTATAGACACATCAGAAGGCTTTTACAGTTTTTTTTTTTTTTTTTTTTTTTTTTTTTTTGCTGTTAGGGGTTTACACATGATCTAAGGTTTGGAAACCACTGATCTCTCAACCATTCTTTTATAGTTGCGAAATAACTAAGAGCTCACGGATGTGTAAGGCTGAGACAGAAAAATGAAAGATTAGTTCAAAGTCCAGCCCAGAGGTCAGAGGGCTTAGTCCATTTCTTACACTTTCTGCATTTGCTCAAGCAGGTGGCTGTTGGTTTAATTGGGAGATCAGAACAGAAATATGCATCTTAAACAAATTCAATTTATAAATCTGTTCATTTACCACATTTTAAATACAAGACCAGGTTTTTTTTTTTTTTTTTTTTTTTTTTTTTTTTTTACCATGAGTCCTTGGTTGGAGGATTTACATAAATATAACCCAAAAGGTTTTGTCTACAGTTTTTAATTTCTGAATAAACCGTTTCAAAGTAATCTGAGTGCAGAATCCTTCTTGGATTTTAAGATTTTTTCAGTCTGTATGCTTAAAAGTCATCTGCTAGCACAATATTTTATTAAAATCTACTTACAGCAATAAATACATCTGGGATGAGCACATTTGAGGCCAGACACAGTGACACTTGGTGAATACACAAAACGTCGAGCTCACCTGGTGGGAGCAGCATTCTCCGGTGTGCTGGAGGGCAGTCCCAAGGAGCCAGCAGTGAGCATATGGGGGACATCAGTCAGCATGGCACGTGGGGCAGGTGACTGCTCCCATCGGGGTGCTAGAGAGTGTTCTTCTGAGGATGGGTTACATGGGGGGTTGCCGAAGAGCATTTCTGTCGTGCCTCACTCTGCCCACTTCTGCTGTCAGATGCCTACAGTTATGTAAATACTGAAGTGTTCCCTTACCTTGTGGATCTTCTAAGTCACATATCGAAGCTCTCCGGGCTGTGAATTCTTTGCTCCTTATTTGGCTGTGAATATGTATATTTTTATTTTGAAGTTAATATCAAAGTTTTCGAATATTCTCCAGCTTAACAGAAAATGGCACAAAGAGCTTTTTTTTTTTTCTCCTGAATCCTTTGAGACTGAGCTGCTGGCCTGAGGCTCTCTGAGCACTTGGGTGTGTACTGCCCACAAACAAGGACATTCTTCTACATAATTGTAACTCAGCCATCAAAGTGAGAAAATTGATACTTGGCGCTACCTAGTCCTCAGACCCCATTTGAGTTTTGCTAAATGTTTCAATATTGCCCTTTTAATTATATAATTATATGTTCTGTATTATAGTGTTATGTATTCTATAATATATAACATAAAATACATATATATTGTATAATACAATTAATGTATTATATAATGTGTATTATATATTATATAGTATAACTTTTATTTTTATTTTTAATTTTTGTACATCTAAAAACATAACTCTGACCAGGAGTTATAACCAACTTTGCCTTAACTTCACACATTTAAGATCTTGGTTTATTCCCTCAGTGCCTGGGTCATCGGGCCCTGTTTAGACACACAGTCTCAGGTACAGGACCGTTTTTTCTATTTCAAAAGTCCTTTAGAATAGAATGTAAAAAAAAGAATTTTCACTAGCTTTTTAGACCAGATATTTATTGAGCATCTTATATTTTAAGCTCACAGCCACAGGCCCATGGTGATATGTCCTTAAATATCTTAGGCGTCTTCTTTCTTGGTATTAGAAACATCACCCGTGTTTTGCAGTATTAATGGTACCAAGACTGTGTTTAGACCAACATGTAAATTAAGGAAAATGTAAAGTCATATGAAACTTATCTTTACAGGTCACCTCCCAGGAACTCCAGGTTTTAGATAAAGTGATGGTTTCTCTTTAACCTATGAAGATAAGAGAATAGTTGCGGGGAATAAGTAAGAGAAGAGTTATTTCCCGAGAAGATTCTTCATTTTTTTTTTCCCTTTTATATCTTTGTTATTTATTTACATAGGAGTTCAAAGTAAGGTCAAGGTTTAGACTCTTTCGTTTCTTTGTCCTATAAGTAATATACCCAAGAGAAGCCAGCAAGCCAGTGAGTACCACACAGTTTTGGGGCACAGCTGTCATTGTGTCTGAGATGAGACCTATTTCTGGCCTGTGTCACCGGTATTCTTCACCTATGACGCTTCCCAGATGGGGAGCTTTCAGGGTGGGGATTTCAGTCTACTGAGGGTCACAGTACTCCGTCCTGGTGTATACTTTCTAGGGCTGCAGAAGCTCAGGAATTGGCCCAGAAAATTCCTAGACAAGTGGTTTCTCAGAGGAAGGGCCAGGGCTCCATCATGGCTTGGCACCTTAGCTGGTATTCACACTAGGCTTTACGATGAGTCTGTGCTTTTGGCAGTCCTTCCATGTGAGTCATCAAACCCTTGGTGCCTGTTACGTGACAGTCACTGTGTGAGGCACATAGAAGGGTGCCCAAGACCTACGTCCCTCTCTCTCTGAGAGGCTGCAGTCTAGGAAGGGGAAGCAAGAGAATAGAGTGTTGTAGGCGCCATGATTGAGTTACATCTGTGAAGGATTTGCTGGGGGTCCAAATCGATCAGAAGGCTTCAGAGAGGATGTTGTAAAGTCTGAGTTTTCGTGGAAATGTAGAGCATGGGTGATGAGGGTGGGGGGAGGAACAGAAGGGCATCAGAGTAGGGACAGAGATTTCTTTGAAAAAGTAGGATGTGTTGGTCGCCTGGCTTGACACGAATCAACCCGTCAGTCACCGGTCTTGACTTGGCTGCGCAGCTCGTGAGAGGGTCTCATGTTTCGCTTGCACTCTTGGTCTCCTGCATGCTCCCCAATGAAGCTGCTCTTTCTGTGGGAGGGAACGCACTTATCTAGGGACGGTGAGCGATGGAGGAGAGAGCTGGACGAGATGTGGGCTGTGGCCCCAGTTCCCCCGCAGATCAGCTGTGTGGCCTGTGGGAGGCAGCTTCTCCGAGCGTGAAGTGAGGGTGATGGTTCTTCCTTGGCTGCCCCGTGGGATGGGGTGGGGGGGAGCATCACACAAGACAGAGCGTGCTGTGTTGCAGCTTGCAGAGTGCTCTCCTGTGGGAGCAGTTTTCCCTTGTTCCTCATGGGTTTTTAAATTAACTGCCTCGTTTAAAATGCATTTAGATGTATGCACACCACACAGGTAAAACTAGGCAGATAGCTGATGAGGTCATCTCGTCGTACGGATTCCTTTCTCACGGCCCCCCACTAGCACCATACCAGTGCTTTTTCCTTTGGAAGAACGTAATGGATGTTTAAAAAAAACAAAAAACAAAACTTTTTTTTTGTAGGTTCTAATTTCTGTGTCACCATTTAGAAAAATTATTATTCACGTGACTTCTTAAAGGCATGTTCTGTTGTGTACCTTCAGTGGAACTACGAGTGATGTCCTTACTTTTCAACTTCTGTCTATCATAGGATCTTTAACGACTTGCTGCTCTGGGAACCAACTGCCCCTTCGCCAGTGGAGACATTTGAGAATATTTCATATGGTATTGGTCTTTCCGTAGCCAGTCAACTGATTAATACCTTCAACAAAGATAGTTGTAGTCAATTTAAATCTACAGTTCACTATGGTAATGTATTTTAAATTTGTTTGGAATTAAAATGCCTGCTTTATCAGTAAATTAGCAACCCTTTCTCACTTGGCATTAAAATATTTCTTGGCTGTTTTCTACTCGTAATATATTTTATAATATCTTTTAGTAACTTACAGTATTTCCCCACTTTCATCTATATATTAAGAATATTATCAATGAAACGTGTTGCCTTTATAGTGACAGCATACACGTTGTCTTAAGTTCATTGGGAAAGAGAACAATATAGTAAGTACGTTCTTATTGTGAGGCCAGATTCTTGGTGAAAAAAGCCAAAAAAACAAAACAGGTTGTAAGATAAGCATTGTGATAATGTTCCAGTTACTGTTTTATTTTAATAACTGTCAGAACCGTAGAATTATGACATTTGTTTCTCGCAGATGAGGAAAGTGGATCCGAGGAGGAGACGTTGCAGTATTTCTCTACCCTTGATCCCAACTATCGTTCCCGTAGGAAAAAAAAACTAGACTCTCAGAACAAGAACTCACAAAGTTTTCTCTCAGTTCTTCTGAGTGTTAATCATGGATTAATGGCAGTGTTCACAGAAGTAAAGGTGAGGATTTGCAAATGCAAAGTGTTTCAAGTGTATCTTATTTCAAATCTCCCCTGATCCATACATGCAGTCATCGAGGGAGTGGGAGGTTGCCTCGGGCCTGGGGAAGATCCGTGTCGTGAGGCTCTTGCTCCGCGGTGACCTGGTGACCGCAGCTTTGGGGAACGAGCTGTCACTGGAGATCAGAAGACAAGTGTTACATGGTCCTTTTGGCAAAAATGCTGGTTCTGCTCCTGCAGTGATCGCTAGAAATTTTATCTGTTACAAAGGCGGATGAAGGACAGGGATTCATTTGGCAGAAGAGGCCCCACCAGCATTTATTCATTCAGTTTTTAATACCACTGTGGTGGGTGGTTCCAGAATCAGACCAGTTTGCCACCACATGGGAGGAACTTCGAAGCTGAATCAGGAAGGAGCAACCCAAGGGTCATTCTTCCTTTTCTGCATGTAAGTAATGACTTCTGTGTTTTTCTGATCTTTTTTTTTTTTTTTTTTTAGCAAGATAATGGAGATCTGTTGGAGAACAAGCATGGTGAATTCTGGTTAGAGTTCAATAGTGGTTCCTTGTTTTGTGTGACAAAATACGAAGGTTTTGATGACAAGCACTACATCTGCCTTCATTCTAGCAGTTTCAGTCTATACCACAAAGGTAGGACACGTTTCATGTGTGTGTCGTTCGCTTCTGTTTAGACCGGTTTAAATTTTATTTCACAAAATCTATTGAGAACAGAACTCTGATAATAGAAATTATTTTCTGTGGGGTGTTCTGATTCCATTGGCAAAGTGATGCTTATTGTACATTAGGAGTTGACTTTATGTTTTTTGGGGCAACAACTTTATTGAGATACAATTCATGTACTATCCATTTCACCCATTTAAACTCTACATTTCATTGGCTTTTACTATTTCACAGAATTGTTGCCACCATCATCACAGTCAACTTTAGAATGTTTTCATCACCCATAAAAGAAACTAGGTACCCCTTAGCTGTACCCCTCCCATAGCCTTCACCCTGCCCAGCACTAAATAACCTCTGATCTGCTTTGTGGATTTATGTATTCTGTATGTTTATGGAATCATTCAGTATGTGGTCTTTTGTGACTGGCTTCTTTCATTTGTCATGATGTTTCCAAGCCTCATCCAGGTGTGACGGTGTTTTATCCTTTTTCATTGCTGAATAACACTCCATTTTATGGATATACCGTATCTTATTATCCACCGATGAGTTGATAAGACTTTATGGTCGTTACTCTCAAACAGTATCTCCTTGTGGTAACAGATATAGAATTTACCATCCTGTGAGCACATTCCCTGTTACCTTGTCAATAGAAGATATTTGCAACATTCTTTTTTTTTTTTTTCTTCTAAGTGTAGAAAACAGTACTTGGACAGTCTTAATGTTTATCAGATTTTTCTGTTTAAATTTAATTTTCCTAGCATTTCCTATCTTAATTTTTTTCTTGAGTACTGTCATTCATACCAACATTAGCAGAGATACAGATTATTAATGTCAAGCTGGTTCTTGGTCATTATAGTCAATGGAAGTATATAGAGTTTTGTTTTGAGTTGTGAAAGTCTGAACTAATTTCAGATGATCATTTCGTTATGTCGTCATCTCGTTGTGGATGTAGGCATAGTGGATGGAGTGAGTCTTCCCACAGAAACACGACTGCCCAGTTCAACCCGCCCGCATTGGTTGGAACCAACTATTTATTCCTCTGAAGAAGATGGCCTCAGTAGAGCGGCTTCAGATGGTGTCGGAGGTGACACTTCGAATATGCTCTCTGTCGCAGTTAAAATACTGTCTGATAAATCGGAGTCCAATACAAAGGTTTGTCTTTTGTATTTTGGTACCATTATGTACTTGCCATTCCTTTGATTCCTAGCTCCAAGTGATTGCATAAAAGGCAACACATTTTTTCCCTTAGAAAAACTTTTCAAGTTTTGATTTAGAGGATTACATAGGTGGTAAATGGAATTCTTCGTGTTGTTGTGTGTAGGAATTTCTCATTGCTGTAGGATTGAAAGGAGCCACACTCCAGCACAGGATGCTTCCTTCTGGGCTTAGCTGGCACGAACAGGTAAGAGAGTTGTTACGTGCGTATTGGTCTCCTGACTTCATACTGACATGTAGTACACACACTGTGAAGTCACAGATCATAAAGGAGCAGTGCTCACTGAGTTTTCCCTGGAGTAAACACTCCCAAATAACCACCTCTCAGGTCAGGAAGTGGAACGTCATCACCACTCCAGAACGAAATTGATTTTTTTACCTTAAAGTTTGGACCCTAAATCTCCCACAGACAGAGTTATCGTGTATGTCACTTAAGGGAAGGGATTCTGTGACCCAGAATGTTAGAGCACCTGGTATAGAGAAGAGATGAATGGTGTTTTGACTTGCACTTCTAACCCTGTATTCCTTAAGGTATATTTCAGAGTGATTGCAGAGTGATTCCCTAGGCCAGTAACATGCTTTGAGGCATTTAGAATGATTTTTGTAATTAATTTCCAGTGCAACAACTGTTTGATTAATGAAATAACAGTTGGTTAATTTCTTTTCTATGTGAGAATTGTACAATGATTCTCGTTCATTTTCCTTAGAAAGGGGAACTTTTTCCTTTCCTCTGAAAATAATAAATTAGTTCATACTCGAAAGTTTTCAGAGAGCTTTCATAAAAGCATTTAGGGAACACAAGGAGGCTTAGAACAGTGTGGTGAGGGGAAAGAGACAGTTGGGGTGAACGCTGAACTCGGCTGTAAGGGGGAGGTTAGTCTAACCCTATTTAGATAGAAATATGGGAGAATGGATGTCAGTAAGAGAGACTGAGACTGAGTGAGGTATAATGTAGGGAAAAATAACTTTTCCCAAAAATGGATTATGTAGAAAACCAGGTGGAGCGTAAGCAATCTTTAGCAAAATTTATTTTTTTCAAGAATTGTCCCTGGCAAAATAATGTAAAAGTATATCATACGTACTTCAGTTTCATAAGATAGGATTTTTCCAAGACTTCTGTAGCATTGCAGTTGTCAGATGGGCCTCTCTCATCATTTCAGACCCTAGTTTTGCAAATACTTTTTTGAAATGAATTCCTTCAAAATGATGATTTTCTACTTTTAGCTTTGATTTTTCCAATAAACGGTTGCTTTTTCTGTGAGATATTTTATTTTACATTGGTATTAAGGATATCCTATCAAAACTTTTTTTTTTTTCCCTCTAAAGCAGGGCATTTAATATTTTTGTGATTATAGATTTTATACTTCTTGAATATTGCTGATGAACCTGTCCTGGGATATAATCCTCCAACTTCATTTACAACTTTTCACGTTCATCTCTGGAGCTGTGCACTTGATTATAGGTTAGTTCACAGATGGACTAAATAAAATTCTATTCAAAGTAGGTACTGAGTTTTGAAAAAATACGTAATTCAAATTAAGGTTCACGCTGCTCTTTTAAGGGAGTTTGTGTTGTTGTAGCCAACTGATGTTTTTTGTTTCTTTTCGGTATTAGGCCTCTTTATTTGCCGATCCGATCTCTTCTCACTGTGGAAACATTCAGTGTATCGAGTAGTGTGGCCTTGGATAAATCATCATCTACACTCAGGTGTCTATGTGAACTTTGCTGACTACTAAATTCAGCTGGTCCAAACATGCTGACTGATACTTAGCTAAACTCGATTCAAGTCCCAATCTTTTGTTAAAACCAGCATTCTTTTACTCATAGTCCTGTCTCTCTGTCCAGGTTTTCAACTTTGAGATTTCAGATGATTCGTCCCATCTCTTCTATTTATCACTGTTTTTTATTTTTAGGGAGGAAATGAATTCTTGAGATTGGTAGTTTACTTCTTAAAGCAGAATATAAACTTCCCATATGACCTAATACACTTTATTTTCATAATTTAGGTCTTGTGAATTTGGGCATCTATTAAAACATGCTGAAAATTTACAATTTGAGCAGATGATTCAGTCTTACTCTTTACACAAATTAAATATTTCTAGCACTCAGAAGCAGTGAGTTTTAAAGAAATGTCAGATGGCACTTGTAAGAAACTGTAGATGACTTTGATGACTTGCGTATCAGAAGAACGATACACCTAAGTGTGCCGTGATCACGTGTTAGGTATTCCAAGTTAAGTGTTTAGAGGTTGATTTTATCTTTTTTCCTCAGAATAATCTTGGATGAAGCTGCTTTGCATCTGTCTGACAAGTGTAATACTGTTACTATAAATCTGAATAGAGGTAAGAGTTGAAAAACAAAATCTGGGGTTAGATGAGTGCTCTTTATTTTTTGTACATGAATATTTTAAAGCATTTGAACTCTGAAATGATGCCGTTGAACTAAGGATCTTGTTAAATACCAGTTTGAAGTTGTAATGTCCTTAGAATGTCAGTTAAGTGCATCAAGTTATGTATACTCTGTTTACTTAGTAAAAGATTAATTTTGTTTCCAAATAAAGGGAATTGTAGGACTTTTAAAGGGTGAAACCATATTTCCACTGCATTTTAAATATTTTTAGCACCAACTGCCATGAATTTTAAAGAGATGCTAGCTTTAATACATGTTGGTTGGATCAGCATTTTTTGAAAGCTTTGCTCAGATATTTTGTTAATTTAAAAAATTTTAGATTATGTTCGTGTGATGGATATGGGGCTTTTGGAATTAACCATAACTGCAGTGAAATCTGATTCTGATGGAGAGCAAGTAAGTTATTAAAATAAATGGAAATTTTTATCTAAGTCCTTTTTATAGGAGAGACTAAAGAAGTACCGAATTTACTGTAAAAATTGTTTTGGTTGGAAGTAGATAAAATGTTTTAAAATTGGGATTTAGTCATTATAAATACACATTTCCTGTGGCAAGAATAATTATATTCTACTTTATTTAATGTAAACCTATGCAACAGAAGAAATTCTTATCTCGTTTGGAAAACGTTTTCTTAAATTTTTTTTTTAAGTTTATTTATTTTTGAGAAAGAGCATAAGCTCGAGCAGGGATGGGGCAGAGAGAGAGGGAGAGAGAGAATCCCAAGCAGGCTCTGTGCTATGCGGGACTCGAACTCACAAACCGTCAGCTCATGACCTGAACTGAAACCAAGAGTTGGACGCTCAACTGATTGAGCCACCCAGGCGCCCCTGGAAAATGTTTTCATCCATTTTCCCTTGTGTGCGCCCAGACTGAGCCGCGCTTTGAGCTACACTGTTCGAGTGACATTGTCCATATCAGAACATGCTCGGACTCCTGTGCTGCGTTAATGAATCTCATTCAGTACATCGCAAGCTATGGGGACTTACATGCGGCTAACAAGGCGGAGACGGAGCCTGGAGCCCCTGAAAGAAAGACAAAGGTACAGTCAGCGGTATCGTGCATTACAACTAACTCACCCTGACCCGTTGCAGCCACACGAGTGACAGGTGTAGTCAGTGAGATCTTCGTGACCGTCACGAGGTAGAAAAGAAATTTTGAAAAATCCTCTATTGTTTACCATCAGAGTGATGAGGTCTGGAAAGGTGGTTCTAGGGGCCTTTTTGGAAAACCGTTTTGCTGTCTGATATTCTTTGTTTCAAAACCTTAATCTTCTCGGCCAACATAATACTTTTTTCCAGACTTGAGTTATTTTCGTCTCACCTCCAGGAAGAAAGAAAACATTTAGCATGTAAGAGCTTGCGATGTGCAAGTCGTGTGTAAAACTGCTTCTGAGAGGGGGAGATGCAGGTGTTCATATTGTTTCCAGAGGCCTCTGTTCTCCTTCATGTTTTTTACGTGGGATTCTGTTCAGTTTTCAGTCTATGTTCTCCCGTGTGATTTCCCTTAACCCAGTGTGACAGGGTAAAGATTATCACCTCTGTTTCATAGTGAATAAATTAAAACCCAGAGAATTAGGTGATTCGCCCAAAGTAGTAGCCAAAATGGCAACAAGATTCAGGTATTTCGATTTCCGGTTCAGTGCTTTCTTATGCCCCCGTACATTACCTCTCTGTCCTCTCTTATGTCTAGAGTGAGCAGTGTCGAGTGTGTTTAGCATTTTTAAGTGTTCAGTGTTTTTTCATTCTTTTTCATGGTCTGGTCTGTGAACAGAATTCTGTCTCTGGTGATGGAGCCTCTAGTAAGGGCCTGATGGACCTTGCATTCTTTTGTTCAGGGGATGCTTCTACCCTTCATTTGTGTTACACTTTTGTTTTTGACTCCTTGCTCCTGCTATATTCCCACCGATAAGAAGGTGATTCGTGACACTCCCTCTCTACTGTTTATTCTCTTTTTAAAAACATTCTCCGGTTTACTAAAAGTTACTTTAAATTATCCCTTTCAAATGAGATCTTTCCAGTTCAGAGTCCTGCTCCCATTTGAAAAGCGTGATCTGGATGTAATGAATGCACAGTTCACTGACCAAATTGGTTAAGCTCCCTGCTGGAGATGAGCCCCCAGAATCCCCATTCAGTAGGTTTCCCCTCCTGTGTGCCCCCTGCTGTCCTTGGACAGATGTCCATTCATCCCAAGACCTGAGTCTCTGATCTGCAACGGCTTTTGGTGTCAAAGGGGCGAGCCTTGTTGTAGCTGCCAGATCTGAGCAGATCTAACTCTGCAGAGACACTCCCTCTCCCCCAGCCTCACTGTAGTATTTTTATCCTGTCTCTTCTAATGTGCTGTCTCTTCACGACCCCAGTTCACTGTGCTGGCTGGGACGTGATGGCATATTTATTTCTGTTTGCCAGTAGTTGTCAGGGTGATGGTGATGATGCTAAAAACGTAAGACGTAAGCGCTGCCGAGCAGAATGTGGAACACTGCCTGCGTTCCTGCTTCCGGTGTGTTTGTAAAATGTAGTGTATTTCCGGGACAAAATCATGCTAAGTCTTTTGCTTCTTAGAGCATTTTCGGTTATTTTTAATTAGGCTTTTTGGCTGTAGGTAGATTCTGGTGGCCGCTCATCCTCACGAGGCCCAGTACTTCCAGAAGCAGATCAACAGATGCTACGGGATTTGATGAGTGATGCTATGGAGGAGCTTGACCTGCAGCAGGCCACTGCGTCTTCACAAGGCCAGTCTAACGGTAGGATGGGCCCGGCCTTCTTCCCCCGGGAACTTCGGGGCCGTAGTTGAGCCTTACGTTATTCGTACGCATATACATTCTTCAGCAAGTAACTTAGTAACGAAAAGACAAGTCTGAGTTTGGGTGGATATTTATTAGTCAATCAGCTTGTGTTTATCGAGTGTCTAGTAGATAAACGACACTGGCCGGGGTGTTGTGGGGGACACAGATTAAACGGAAAACGGAGCTTATCTTTTCTGTTGGCGTAGAGTTTCGTAAAACAGATCGGCACTAAACCAAACTGATGCTCTTACTTAGAACGATTGAGAAACGACATGAGAAAGAGCTTCAGAAAGTGTCACCATCCCCCAACTGCTGTTCAGGAGGGATGGGAACCATCTCATTAGACTTCAATGCAAGTGACATGAATTGGCTTTTCAAGAGTGGATGGGGTTTAGGTATGTGGAAGGCAGAGGAGGTAATCTTGGCAGGATCATGAACGTTGACAGAGGCACGGAAGCATGCACAAGCCTTAATTATCTCACAGCCCAGGCGGTTACTGGAGCGCAAGCTCCCTTCTCATTGAAAAGAATTGGCCAGTAAAGGTGGAGAGGCGGGGAGGAACCAGCCGGTGAGAGAGCCTTGATAGCCAGACTGAAGCATCTAAATACTTTGAAGCATCCATCTAAAAAGTGTTTGTTTTCTAATTGGATGAACATAGTCATTTCTACATATTCTAAAATCTTAATTTTAAAAGATTATCTCCTGGTGTTAGAAAAGTTTAGTATTAAATGTTGCTTTCGTTCTAATTTAGAATAAATTAGAACTCAGGAAACAAACAGGAACTTTTAGCTTCCTGTGTGTGCTACATTATCTGTAATAAACATTAGCAGCTAAACCTCCTTATGTGGGAAAGAATATTTCACGAATATTTACTGGACAGCTTCCGTATTCTGGTGCACAGGCACTTACAAGGGATGAGTAACTTAGAAGAATTTAAAATCTGGTCTGGGAGCCTCTTGAGGCTAAAATGGCACTTTCTCCATCTTCGCGTTCTCCATCCATCCAGTGGTTGGAATGACTGAATGGAGAAAGATACGTGGGAGAAATGCATAAAAACGTACGTTCACATTCAGGTTTGGCGCACGTGCGGTCTTTTGTGAACTTCACGTTGACAGGGCTACCTGAGAACAGGTGTCCCGTTGGGCTATCCAGCACTGGATGAAGTAGCCCGTCCGTCACACGGCACCACTCCCTGGCCGAAAACCACGTAGCCGCTGTTTCCAACCCACCCCCCTCCAGAGGGGAAATCTCTGCTCCAACAGAGATTTCCCTCCCCTTGCGTTATTGTCCCAGAAGCTTCTTCCAGAGCTCCGCCCACAGGACAGAGCTGTTCATATGAAAACTTCCAGTCAACACTAATCAGCTGCTGCCGAATTTCTGAGCTTCACTGATGCCAAATAACTAAGAGGAGACTGTCTATGACTTTATGAGACCGTCGTTCACTGTTTGCTTGGAGAACATCAAACTTATTGTCAGTTTCCTTAGTAGTGGCCAGAGGGTTATTGTCAGACAGAAATGAGATATGGCCGGTGAAAACATTCAACACAGTGTGCAGCTGACATGTGGTTAAAATGGTTACCAAGCATTATTGTCGATGTTTCAAAATGTGCCAAAATTGAGTGTTTTTTTTTGTTTTTTTGTCTTTGTTTTTGTTTGTTTTACCTAGGTGTTTTGAATGAAAAATCTCAGATTCAGGAGCCATGTTGTTCAGACCTCTTCCTGTTTCCAGATGAGAGTGGGAACGTGTCTCAGGAGCCCGGCCCTGCTTACACCTCGTTCACACACCACCTGATCAGTGATGCAATGGCAGGTGCTCCCACTGAGAATGACGACTTTTGCATTCTTTTTGCACCAAGAGCAACTATTCAGGTAATAAATGGATCACGTAACTGAGGCCTTAAGGTAGTGTTACAAGTAAAATTGACCAAAGGGTACCTGAAAAAGAGTCTTTAGGTTTTAACTCTTTGTAGTTGAGAATGACTTCATTTTGTAATTATTGAGGCTTTGCAAATGTTTCCTATACTTTACTCTTTTTATGACACATTTCTCAGAAACTCAGAGAAGAACGCTCTATGTTTGCAAAATTTTCTACATAGATTATTAAGCTGCAGATGTTGTGTGTAGTAAGATAGCTCTTCAGAGTATTAAAGTGGCAGAAAGGAGTGCTATCTAGAGTTGCTAGTCCAAGAATTGGGAAAGATAAGATCTGGTTTGTGTGAAGGCTGATGGATGGTTGATACGTATCATTTCCATGTTAGAGTCATGCTCACATTAATGTATTTATTTTTAATGTTTGTTTATCTTGAAAGAGAGGGAACGAGTTGGGGAGGGGCAGAGAGAGAGAGAGAGAGAGAATCCCAAGCAGGCTCTGCACTGTTAGCTCAGAGCCTAATGTGGGGCTTGATCTCACGAACCGTGAAATCATGACCTGAGCCAAAATCGAGAGTCATAGGCTTAAGTGACTGAGCCACCCATGTGCCCCAGAGAGTCATGCTCATATTTAAAAAGGATGGTCTGGATTTAATGAATCCACAGTTTACTAAAATGGGTAAGCATTGGTGCTGAAATGGAACTTTATGCATCACCATTTAGTGTATATATGTGTTAAACTGCTCAGTAGTGACTTGGCAGGTAAGTGTATTTGTTTTACTACATCCTGGGAAATTAAAAAGCAGTCAAACTCTCAACAAGTTCATTATTAGGATCATGGTAATTTGGTCAGCATGTTGAAGTACGTTAAGTTTGAAATGTAATATTGACTTTGAATTAGAGAACTATACAGCCCCCTCCACATACACACAGATAGACACTTGCTATATCTGTGCCTTTTTTATTATCAAACAAATAGTAAAAGCCAAACTGAAGACTATAAAAATTTTTTATGGAATGATTTACGTAGAACAGAAAGTCCATTTTATGGTTAATGCAGAGTATCCAACGTGGTGATTACTACATCGTAACTAGCCCCGTTTTGTATATTGAAATTATTGTTAAAAAGAATGCAGAATCAAGAAATCTTGAGATAAGCAACGTAATCAGTGGTTTCTACTGCGACAAGATAGGATGTGTCCCGTTTCTTTGTTGTAGGAGAAGGAAGAAGAACCAATTGTAAAAATAATGGTTGATGATGCAATTGTAATAAGAGAGAATTATTTTAGTCAGCCCATCAAGAAGACAGATACAAGCAAAGCCCCATTGCACTTTCCCATCCCTGTCGTCCGGTATGTTGTTAAAGAAGTCTCTCTTGTTTGGCATCTTTATGGAGGAAAGGATTTTGGAACAGTCCCTCCTACTTCTCCGGCTAAAAGTTATATGTAAGTTGATTTCTACAAGAAGTTTTCTTGTTTCTACAAGTTTCTACAAAAACTTACTAGAAGTTTTTGTTTTGTTTTGTTTTGTTTTTACAGGCCACTATGTTCTTTTCACAGCATACGTAGAATTTGTCATTTTAAGGAGTATTAATAAAGGAGTATTGAAAACTGTAATTTAAGTTACTCCTTTAATATAAAAGCTCTTCATTTGTAAACTTATTCACATTGTTTGTATGTTTACCAAACTAAGGCAACTTAAGTGATTTCCATTCAGCACAATTTTGGGGCACCTACCCTGTGCCAGAGCCTGTGTTAGAGGCACGTTCACCAAAATGAGTAAGACCCAGGCCCTGGCCTTCATTCAGAAGGACCATTATGTGAGCAGGTGAGGGCAGTGCAGTAAAGCCTGTGCCTCAGGAGGCAGGGACCATGTGTGCCCTTGACTCTCTCGGGCATCCCGCTGGGTGCTAGGCTAGGGCTCGAGGCTCCTGAAGTACTTGTTAAACGTGTGTTTGGCTTTGACACATAGAAATACAGTTTGTGGCAACATGTTGATGGTTCTATAATCTTAATTTTCTCTTTTTATCTTACTGTTTTTCCTGAGGTCATTCATTGCCTTTCTTTGAATATTCCTGCAACAAAAGGTTTTGTTGTCGTTGCTGTTGTTCGTTTTTTCTCCATTTATAGCAGTCCTCACAGCTCACCTTCTCACACACCCACGAGGCATGGACGTAACATGGTGTGTGGGGGAAAAGGAAGAAACCATGACTTTTTAATGGAGATACAGTTAAGCAAGGTGAGATGGCAGTTTGAAGGAAAACAGCCCCTGAAGTGGGAGCACTAATGGGGGTTTGGAGTCACGCCCCCACCTTGTGGTCTTGAGCCACCAGCCCCACGCCTCTGGATTGGAAAAGTGCAAGGGGTCCTGTAAAACTTTTGCCTCTTTTTCTTTCTTAAATGTTCTGAGAAGTTTGAGGGGTTTTGTGTTTTCCCAGGCTTTCCCTAGAGGAGTGTCTCTCAGAGTTGAGCAGGGCTCAGAAGCACCTTGAGGGCTTGTTAAAACACGGGTTGCTGGGCCCCAGAGCTTCTGATCCAGTAGGTCTGAGGTGGGGCCCGTGAATTTGCATTTTTAATGAGTCCCCAGACGATTCTGATAACTCCCTTTTCCAGGCTCACACTTGGGGAACCACTGCCTTTGAGTGTCTGTCTATGTGAGAGGGCCTGCCGTTGGATGGCACCTCTGTCAGTCCCTCATGAATGTCAGGGACCTGTATGTTCAGGCCACCAATGACATTATATGCATTTAATCCTTTCAGCTTGTCTGGGATTGTGCCCAGTGTCATATATTAGGGTACTTAACATAGGAATATTGTAGTGAGGATCGTCCCCCCCGCCTCTCTCTTTGGGACTTGAACCCTGCATGCATTGATTCCCTTTCAAGCAATTTCATAGGCATGCAAGGTGCTGATCGTGTGTGTTACTCCTGTTGAGGGTTTTGCCTGAAAAGGATAGGGAGTTTGCCAAGATCAAATAAGAAATGTCAGTCAAGCTTATCCTTGTCGGGGACACATAGATCAATAAATACGTGAACAAATAAAGAACTGTTATGTTCTCCGAAAGTGAGAATTCGAAAAATGGTGAGGGATATTTTGCATTTGAAAGAGGAATTCTAATCTGAATAAAAAGTAAAAATTGCCGTGTGTTCCTTCTTGGCTGTGAAGGTGAAGTTTCAACACGAGGTCTACCCCCCTTGCCAGCCGGAATGCGAGTCCAGCCTCTTAGAGCACCCGGTCTCCCGGCAGGTGTTCATCGTGCAGGATCTTGAAATTCGAGATCGTCTGGCAACATCACAAATGAATAAGTTTTTGTACCTGTATTGCAGTAAAGAGATGCCTCGAAAAGCTCATTCCAACATGGTAAGATTTAAGACCTCCTATTTTCTGTCATTATATTAGTTTTGGAAAAGTGTTTTTATTATATCTAACTGCAGAAGATTTAGACTGGGGAAAACTGCTGGGTTGGTTTTTTTTTTTTTTTCATTTTAATATGAAAATCCCTTTTAAATATGCTGCTTAAAGTTTTATGTTTTAAAAGTTATTTTACACGTCACTTGGAGGGTCCGTTAATTATAATTGCCAGTATATTGATGCCTGAGGAAAACCGGAAGTCCATAGTGATCTACACAGAATACTTAGTGTTGCCGGAAGCCGGAAATGTTCCGGATTTCGAACACTTTGCAAGTTTTAGTGGAATAGAAATGATTCGCTCAGGCTCGCTGGAAGAAAACGTCACAGCAGCCGTCTTTGGAGTATGGCTGTAGTCAGCTTCAGGGGCCCAGCAAACCCCCAGGAGACGACACCGTCACCCGCATCTTGTCCACTAAGGAGAATCCATACCTCTCATGAGATTCTTCAGGGAGCGTGTGACCCAGAAAAGTCTGAGTCAGGCTCTTAAGGGAAAAGGTCAACAACTCCACTTCTAGTTCTCGTGTCAGAAAGAGAAATGGGATTTTTTTTTTCTTTTCTTTTCTGTTTGTCCTTTTTAAATGAAAACCAGGTTGTAATGTCATGGGGGGTGGGGAATGTTTTTCTCCTCTCGTAGTTGACAGTGAAAGCGTTACATGTGCGCCCGGAGTCTGGCAGGTCACCGCAGGAATGCTGCCTAAGAGTGTCACTGATGCCACTTCGCCTCAATATTGACCAGGTTTGTACCGCAAACATTCTTGAGGGAGTTGACATTTTAAAAATGTCCCGCATCCGGAAGAAGAGGTTCAGTTTAGGAGAATTAAAATGTTTACGATTTCACTTTTACGGAAGTAGCGTAGCTGAAGCAGAGTTCTGCTGGTGAGGAGCAGGGCGGACTCGTTAGGCGTTTGGGACCTGCTCTGCTGGCGGGTAAACGTTCGATGTTGTTCCCTGTCTCCTCGTCGCGTGCGTGCCGCTGCACTGAGTACCTGCTTCCCACGCTCTCATCCTCACGCACACACGCTCGTGCAGGTACACGGGTGCTTTCAGGGAGTGTTAAAGGACTCCCTCCTATCTGTGATTGAAAGACAAGAGCGGTTGTGTCTTTTTTATTTTTTTTTAATTAAAATATTTTTTTAATGTTTATTCATTTTTGAGAGAGAAATAGAGTATCAGTGGGGGAGGGGCAGAGAGAAGGAGACGCAGAATCCGAAGCCGGTTCCAGGCTCTGAGCTGGTGACACAGAGCCCCATGCGGGGCTCGAGCTCAAGAACCCGCGAGATGATGACCGGAGCCAAAGCGGGCCGTTTAACTGACTGAGCCACCCAGGCGCCCATGAGCGGTTTTGTCTTAACCGCAGCACCTGGAAGAGAATTCCTACTGCCCTGGGCAGAGTGGCAGATCACTAAATTGGTACCTAAAGAGATCACACGCAGCAGAGATTTGTGGAAAAACACAAAGAAATGCACTTTGCCGTGTTTTAGCAAGCATCCCATCAAATTATTGCGGGTTTTGCGTTGACTCGGCTGTGTAAAACCTGGCCGGCACCTCTTGGGCACACTCGTTCAAGGTGCACGACCACGTGGTGCTTCAGAGGGATGCGGCCTGGCCGTGCGGGGCCCAGGCTCGGGGTTTGCATCTCGGTTCTCTTGTCCTGGTTGTGTGGCTCCGGGCACGTTGTTTCTCCATGCCTCTGTTTCTTGGCTGGTAGAATCCAAGTAACAGATGTAGCATCAGTTGTAAAAATGAAGATTGAATAAGATAGTGAGCGTTAAATATTTAACTTCGTGCCTGGCGCACGGTGTTAAAGGTCTGTTGTTCTTGCTAACCGAAGCACGTGACAACAGAGAAAATAAATGGAGTTGTTAGAATAGCCTGCTTTTGAAATAACAAAACTGTCCCGTCCCAGCCTACATTGCTGTGAGCTCAGGTTTGAAGTAGAGAGTATGTGGGACAGCATTATTGGTTTGCTTAAGTAGTATGGATTGAATAATGGTGACTTATCTAAATAAGTAGCAGATATTTCAGGAATAATGTATCAATATTTATATCATAAAATACAGGCATTTCTCAGAAAAGTCTCGTGAAGCGCAGAAGTTCAGCACGGCTTTACATCAATACTGGTCGCTTCTGAGCTGGGACGGTCCTGCTGATGTGCACTTGAGATTTATGTTCTCTCGTTAGGAGAAGAATATCTTTGCATACCCGTATTTTAATTTGGTCCATCCATACATTGGCCTGTATTGGAATAGGAATACGATGAAGTATTTATGGGAAGTTTGATCCGTGGAACTCACCAGCCTGAGCAAATTTGTGCGAGATGCGTCTTTATAGCATGACTTTGCCAGACTGAGCCCGGTTTCCTTTAATATGCTTTTTTCTTTAATAGTGGGCTTAATTTATTACTCAGAGCTATAAAGCATTGTGATTTTGAAATGGGAGAATATTAACCGTTGAGAAAACAGAAATAACTGTTATGGTGTAACTGAGGAGTAGCAGGAAATAATTCCCCAAGATGTGAACCCTAGGAGAACACAGCCATGCTCCCAAGTGTTGGGGAGGGATTCACTGCGCCGACCCCCCCCCCCACCTTAGTTTGAGATAGCAAATGGTCATCTGGATAGAAAACCAATTACTCGCATTCTCCGTGTTTTCTTTTGAAAACAAATCGGTTGAACGACTGTGCTTTGAGTAATATTTTTCTCAGCGAACATATCTCTGACTTTATTAACTGGATCAAGTATGAAAGCCACACACTGTTTTCTCACGTTTTCAAAAAGCTGCATTGCCGTTGAAGTTCAGTGCCATTGCTTCCAAAGCTCGGTGTACCCGTAGGGCAGGCAGGATACCAGGCGGAAGGGGTGGTTTTCGTCTGGGGGAGGGTAAGTAGATGATGACGGTCGTGTAAGTAGGCAGTTTGGGATCTGAAATATGAAGAGGCCAGATTGCCTGACTCTCTTAGTCTGGGATCCATTTCAGTGTCTCACTGCCTGGAAATCTGCATAGGGAAGACATGCTTATTAACCCCAGATCATCTGCTGGATGCCAGCCTTGTCCCAGCTTCTGTGCTAAGATGTTGGAGATACGAAGCTAGGCAAACACCCATCCTCAAAGACCTCTGTACGGGGCGGTGGGGGTGGGGGAGGACCAACATAAAACAGAGGACTTTTTAAACACCCTGTGGTGAGTACAAGTGGTAAAGATAGGCAGAGCATGTTACACCCCAGCAGAAAGGGCTCCTTAGCCATCTGGGAGTTTAGAAGAGTGTGGAGGGTAATCAGGAAAGGCTTTCTGGAGGAGGTGACACTTGAGGTGGGTCTTAAGGAACGCAGTGGAGTTAGTCACACGAAGCTTTTTGTAAAGGCATCGAGGGTCTAGTTCAGGGTGTGAGAGGACGTGTGAGGCCATTCTGGTAAGGTGAGTTTGTGCTTGGCTGAGGTTGGAAACGGTGAATACATGGCAGGGCCAGTTTGCATATTGGTGTTTTTTTTAGCATCATTGCTTGGTTGCCTGAGTCTGAGTATGACATGAAAATTAATTATTTTAACGCTTTAAGTCATATTGTACTGTTAATATCTTGTATCATAGCACCTTAAAGCTAGGATAACTATAGTCTGTTTGCAAAAATAATAAACCAAGTTTTTTTTAAACTTTTAAGAAATTGATTGTATGGAGGTATAATTTGCATACAGTAAAATGCCAGGATATTAGGTTTACCGTTGGAGCTTGACTAAGATACACACGTGAGTAACTACTACACCAGTTGAAATAGAGCACATTTTCTGTTCCCTTCAGAGTCCCCCGGGCCCCTTTGCAGTCGGTCTCCACCAGTAGCCATTGACCTCCTTCCCGTCCCCGCGGGTCAGCCTTCCTGTCCCCCTACTTCGTGTGAGTGGAAATGTATTTGGCTTCCCGTGCCACGCGCTCCCTCTGTGCTGAGGCAGGTCTGTTCGTTTCTGTTCAGTCTGTTCCCCTTTATTGCCGAGTACGGATCTCACCGTACGGCTGTACCACAATTTGTGTATCCGTTTACTTACTGATTTACATTTGCGTGGTTTTCTCGGTTTTGGCTCTGATAAATAGAGCTGTTATGAAGTTAGTGTACAAATCTTCTTGTGGATCTGGGTTTCCATTCGTGTTGGGTATTGTAAACAATTTCCAGGTCACGAGGCAGATGTGTGTTTAACTCTTGTGAGAAGCTGCCTGTTCCCCGCAGCGGTTACCCCATCGTATGCCCCCGCTGCAGCAGGTGAGAGCTGCCTCTTCTTCACACTCTGGCCAAACTTGGTGTTGTGTGTTGAACTGTCTTATTTGGTGTTCACTGTGGTTATAATTTGGATTTCCCCTGATGATGGTGCTAAGCGTCTCTTCATGTGCTGCTTTGACATTTGTACACTTATTTGTGAAGGGTCTGTTTCTGGCTAGTTTTAAAATCAGGTTTTATCGAGTTGTAAAGAGTAGCATAAATAACAAAATCAAAACTTCTGAGAACATTGAAACGCTGGTGATTAGTACTCCTTTTCTGTTTTGTGCATTTGTAGTAAAAATGATAAAAGCCGCTGTCTCTGTAGTCTTCCTTTTTAAAAAAAAAATGTTTATTTTGAGAGAGCGAGAGAGAGAGCACGTGGCACAGGGGAGGGGCAGAGAGAGAGAGTGAGTCCCAAGCAGGCTCTATGCTGTTAGCACAGAGCACGACGTGAGGCTCAAGCTCAGGTTCTGCGAGATCGTGACCTGAGTCGAGGTCAAGAGTCAGATGCTTCACCGACTGAGCCGCTCAGGTGCCCCTAATTTTAGAGCATATTTTTACCTAGAGTTTTCTCTTACTAGTATTTTTTTTTTGAAGGCAGTCATGGAGTCAAAGCATTTATAGTGTTAAAATATCGCCATCTAGCGGTCCAATAATGACAGGTAACATTTAGGTTAACTTTGTTAACATCTAGTTCTCGATACACATGTATATTAAATGTGTGTATATATACATACGTGTATCTGCATATTGTTATGTAGTGTAAATAACAAGAAGTCATATACATGTGTGAAGCGTAATAAAATAATGAACAAATCATGAACCGACTACCCTACTGCAGAACCAGAATATTTCCATAAGTAGCTGCTTATTCGTCAGCCCCATCCTTCAGTCTCCCATATGCCATGTTACCTAGGAAAATACCTTTCTAACTTCCATCATTTACACTTCTGGTGAATGTGGTTACTAGTTGATCAGATCCCTTGGAATTACCAAACTTTTGGTATGCCACCAAATATTGTGCCCTGTAATTGACTGTCACATCGCTTTTTCTGGTGCGATATTAACGTGTTATATTTATTTAGGATTTTTCCAAAGGCAAGGGAAGAATTAGAAAGAAGAGGCTCAGGCATTTCATTTTCATATTTTCCAAAATGGATTTGTTGGTTTGAGGGAGGGAGGTAAAATGTGGCTGCTAATAATGGGCAAATACGGTTTATTCAGATGACATCAAGACAGGCCTGTGCATTTTTGTTACTATATAATTTCAGAAGAGACCATACTGAGTGGGCTTACTGATTCCGAGTGCCCTGTTCCAGGAAGAACATGTATTAAGGCAGCATAACATGGCAGTAAGGGCAACATTAAGACAGTGAGAACTTGTGCGGCCCCAGCTATTGCTCGTGTCGGTATTACCACCACCGCCGGCTTGCGGTGAGAACTAGTGTTGAAGACCGAGAATGCTGTATTTCCAAGAAAACTAAAATTTGTTTTGATTCAGAAATAGCTATGTAATTTTTAACCCCTCTGTGTCTTAATTTTCACATTTGATTTTCTCAGGGTTGGGAGAATTAACAGAATGTGTGTGTGTGTGTGTGTGTGTGTGTGTGTGTGTGTGTGTGTGAGAGAGAGAGAGAGAGAGAGAGAGAGAGAGAAAGAGAGAGAAAAAGAGAGAGAGAGGGAGAAAAAGGAGCAACGCCTGACACAGTAAAAATTGTAGATGAATAAGAAGTCAAATATGGGACTGTAAGACACTTTGCTTTTTAGTTTTAGAATCCATCTGCCTTTCCCTTCCCTTTGGTTATAATTGCATCTTTTCATTTTAGGACGCTTTGTTCTTCCTGAAGGATTTCTTCACGAGTCTTTCGACAGAAGTAGAGCTTCTCATGGCTCCAGATCCAGAAGGTATTAAATATGTGTAGTTTGAAAATGTCTATAACAAGTGCTTGGATTGATTTGTTCTGAGGCCTATTTGAGAGTGTATTTGCAGTCTTCGTTCCGATTTATATAAGTGTGTTTTGTGTGTGTTTTTCATATTTCGCGAATGTAGTATATGTGAAAGTGACATCTTAAAAGGCGGAAGTCCGTTTTCTCTGTGTTTATTAAGTGAAATTGTGTTTATTATTTATTATTTATTATTTATTTATTATTTATAATTTATATATAATATATATATAAATATATAATATATATAATAATTTATTTAATAATTATTTATTATTTATTATTTATTATTTATTATTATTATTAAGTAATTGTGTTTATTAAGTGAAACATAGCAACGCAAGTTACAGCTACCTGGCTTTTAAGCGGGTGCTCTGAAGAAGCACAGCGGGTCTTCAGTGTGCACGTTACCTTTGCAGTTAAGAAGTCTCCTGGAGCTGACGTCACCTGCAGTTTGCCGAGGCATTTAAGCACCTCAAAGGAGCCAAATCTCGTTCTTTCTTTCCCTGGGCCGAAGCAGCCTTCCCAGAACACCAGTGTCAGCTCCGTGGAAGTGGGTAACAGGGAGGAACAGAAGGACTTCTCAGCTGAAGAAGCAGCAGTTAGTGATCAGCCTGTGTTTTTTAGGTAAATCACTTAATTTGGATAACAAGTAAAGCTATTTCAGACTTTTGAAGGTTTATTATTATTATTTAATGTTTATTTTGAGAGAGGGTGCGAAAGCCGGGCTGGTGGGGGTGCGGCAGAAAGAGAGGGAGGGAGAGAGAATCTCAAGCAAACTCTGTGTTGTCAGCGCGGAGCCCGATATGGGGCTCAAACCCACGAACCGTGAGATCATGACCTGAGCCAAAATCAAGAGTCGTACGCTCAACCGACTGAGCGCCCCGCCCGCCTCCCCCCGTGCCCCCCCCTCCCCCATGTCTCCCCCCCCACCGCCGCCAGGTGCCCCTGCAGGTTGTTCTCGAATGTGTTCGTGTACCACTCCCTAATCGTGAGATTACGCCAGCTTTTCTGTGCCTGCCAGACCGTCGACTGGTGTGTTTATTTACAGGCGGGCCTCGCGCATCCCGCACCCCTTGATTACACACAGCAGGCCTGGCTCAGGAGCCCTTCCTCCTGATCTTTTCTGGAGCAGGAGTGTCCTTTTCCTCTTAGCTGCCGCTTCCCCCTCCTCGGCCCTCTTCCCAGCCCCTGTGATGGCACATTTGCACTTCCTCAAACATGGTGTCCTTTACACACCTTGGCTTCCTGCGCTTCCTCCTCCCACGTGAGAACTTTCTGCGGTTTTCCGTCTGCCCTTCCCCAGCACCGTCCTGTCTCTCCTGACCCTTCGCTCCCCAGCTCAGTCGGCACTGTCAGGAAAGTCCGGTCCCCTGCGCAGCCGCCGTCTGCTGGAGTTACTGCCCCACGGCCCAGCCAGCCGCTCGCACGTCGCAGTTTGTCCTTGGCTTCCTGACCCGTTCGTTCTCCCCGTCTTCCTTCTTTCCCAGCCCTTGATGGTGGGCGTGGAGCCTTGGCTCTTTGAAAGGAGCGAGGATGATGACCAGGCCACCTGCGTTGTGAGGGACTGTCAGCTACTCCCCTCGTTTTCTGTACTCCTGCTGACATCGATGGTCCCCAAGTTCTGTCTTTCCACGTGGACTTCAGGTTACACTTTGGCTATGGCTCAAAGCAGGCAGTGTAACTATTTTAAAGTGCTTTCATGTTTTACATATCTTCTGTACTCTAGGAACTAGGGAAAAAAATAACCGAATATGAGAATTGAAAAGATCCTGGGAGAGATGATCTCTGGTGGTTCCAGACCTTTCACCATGAAAGAAGGATCTCTTTTATTTCGTTTCTACCAAGAAATTGTGTACCCGAAGTAATCATTTGAATACCGGTTTGTTTTTTTGTGAACACTGGATAACCGGTCCAAAAGAAATTGAATTGTTAACAGTTCTGGCCTAAAAGCAAAGAGGTTGGATGCTTTTTATTTAGTCAGCTTGTGTCGCCTTACTTACTTAAGCAGATGTTTATTTTTATCATTAGACTATTTAAAATTGCTTACAGACTTCTGTGTATACACTCAAAAGCTCCTAGAGGGCCTAGGACCCTGGGGTGGTAGTTAGTGGTATAACCCAGATTTCTCCCTTCATAGACGAGGAAGTTAATGCCCAGAGAAGTGAGTTGACTTGCTCAAGACCACACAGTTAGTGGCCAAGTCAAGACCAGAACACAGGTCTTCATCCCAAATCCAGTGCGTTTTCTAAGTGGTGGCCTAATAGCTCCCCCTCCCCCAACCATTCCATAATACTTACTGAGCTCTTGCTCTGTGTATGCCAGCTCTGGTCCTAGGCACAGTGAACAAAGTAGAGAAAAATCCCTATACAGTTGACATTACGAGTAAATAAAATAGATGATTTGTCATATTCTGTGCCATGGGGAAAAAGGTGCGGACGGAGGAGGCAGGCGTCAAGGGGCTGTTGCCGAGAAAACCAAATGGAGAAACCACATGGAGATGTGTATTTGGAAGACGGGGGATGACCTGGGGTCCCAGGCTCCTTGTAGTGACTGGTGGAAATACCGCACTTCCATTTGACTGTGGGTTAAACTGGGCTTTTGTGGAATGGCTTAGGATATAAAGGCAGACATTAACTCTGTAGAAAAATTGTGTTTCAAGTCCATTGTGCAGTCTAGTTTGGGGAAGTCTGCTTCTTCTCTTTGAGGTATACCATCGGTATATAATTAGGACTTCATTGTCACAGAACTCCCAGTGTCTGTATGTTGATACCCTGTTTATCAGCATTAATTTCAAGAATGCTCACTAAAATCCACCAGCGTAGGTGGCATTTTAAAGATTTAGTGACTTGGGGTGCTTGGGTGGCTCGGTTGGTTGAGCGTCCCGACTCTTCATTTCGGCTCACGTCATGATCTCACGGTCGTGGGATCGAGCACCCTGTCGGGCTCTACGGCGAGTGTGGAGCCTGCTTGACGTTCTCTCTCTGCCCCTTCCCCCTGCTCCGCTCTGTCTAAAATAAAAAGTAAAAAATAAAAAAAATAAAAATTTACTGACGAAGATGTTTAGGTTCAGAGTTTAAGTTCATTGCCCACGATCGCATCACATATAACTGGTAAAACTGGAATTCGTGGCTGGGTTTTCTGGCACTTTCTGCTTCACCGTGGAGCTTAAATCCCTTACTCTTCTCTTTTTTTACTTCTTGGTAATGATTGTATCATTTGGTTTAATCTTGAAGGTTGCTTTTATCAGTTTGTTCCCTGTATAAATGGAGAATATCTGCCAGAATGAATTTTTCTAAAGTAAACATTATTTAGTAAACTAGGAAAAGATTTTTGTGAGGAAAATTTAAGTAAATCTAATGTAGAATATGATAAACATCAGTTAAGTTGTTATATTACCTTAAGAAAAGGTAGAGCTGAAAGACATTCCCCTTTGTTTAGGCTTTGAGATGCTTATATCCACATTATTTTGTGGCTTCGTTTTTTATTCTCCAATTGAATAAATTTAACTTCTATCTAATTTCAGCTGTTAGTACTTTCGAATATAAATAACTCCCTTTCTCTGTCTTTAGAGAATTTAGATTCACATCAGAAGTTCCTATTCGACTTGATTATCACGGCAAACACGTGTCAATGGATCAGGTTTGGAAACTTTGTATAAATATACTCTACAAAATTATCTCCTTTGTTTTTTTGTTTTCTAATTATCTCTTTGTTTTTCTTTGTTAGGAGTTAATTTTTAAACCTTTCCTGTCATAGTTTATGTGTGTTTGAAATGATGTGCAAGATTTTAAAATTCTGTTTTTAAAGTAAACGTCATTTAAGAACCCATGAGTACAGTTGTTAGAAGTTGTGTCATATGTCCTATTAAGTGTGTATTTTTTTTGTTGTAAATATTTTAAGTGTTCTAGCTTTATTCGTGAATGAATGTTACTTTGCTTTTCCCAAATAACAACTATTTTAAATGTGAGGTCTCTCAATCTACACATTAATCTGTTTTAAATCCTAAAGGGCACGCTAGCAGGGATCCTGATCGGTCTGGCCCAGTTAAACTGCTCGGAACTGAAGCTGAAGCGCCTTTTCTACCGTCACGGGTAGGTTGATTTAGTACATGAGACTTTACGGTATGGTTACTACAGTTAGTTTACAACAAATTGAATGTTGAGTTTTCTTAAACAAATAATTTAATTACTTTACACTATTGTCTGCAGAGAGCTCGTTTTTAGAGGACGCGTCCCAATTAGGGACTACTTTTTATTCTGAGAGAGTACTAGGAGTTTGGACAGAGGAGGATTTTTCAAAAACAGCTATGGTTATTTTTAAATAATTTCCCAAAGTTGTAAATCAGTTTATTTAGCAAAAAGACTGGACATTCATAGCGTGATGGTTCTTAGTAGCTGGGAGCCCTGTAGCAATTTATAGACATTGAATTAATCTGATGCCAGAATAAAATTAATCCCTGGATGCTCAAGAAATTAGAGCAGTGGAAGAACACACTTCTACTGGTTACCTAAGCCTCATAGAAATTACTGATGTTAAACCAGATTATATGTGTGTACATACATCCGTGTGTAATATATTCAGACTGAATATCTACAATATCTGAACCTGCAAATCTCTTTTCTGTATACTAATAGTCATTTGCTCTAGCTTGCTAGGTGTTGACAAATTGTTTTCGTATGCCATCACCGAATGGCTCACGGACATTAAGAAGAACCAGCTACCGGGGATCTTGGGAGGCGTTGGGCCTATGCACTCTCTAGTACAATTAGGTGAGTTTTCTTTTTTAATCAAAAGATGATTTCTTTTGGCTGCTCTGTGATTCTTAACCCTTTTGGAGTTCGTGGATGCCTCTGAGAGTCTTTGTGCGGACCATCTTTCTAGAAAATTCACATGCGTGGTCATGCACACCTGTAAGAACACTTGGCCTCCCATTTCAGGTTAAAAACCCCAGGGTGAGAGTGATAGCAGGGACCCGGGCTCCATCGCTCCTCCTGACTTCCCTGTACTGACTGTCGTTCTAGTGCAAGGCCTGAAGGACCTGGTGTGGTTACCCATTGAGCAGTACCGGAAGGACGGGCGCATCGTCAGAGGGTTTCAGAGAGGCGCCGCCTCCTTTGGCACTTCCACAGCGATGGCTGCTCTAGAACTCACAAACAGAATGGTTCAAACCATACAGGTATCTCCCCACAGCCTGCCTTCCTCTGTACAGAGAGGAGGACTTATTATAAAATGGTTGGGGTTTTTTTTGTTTGCTTTTAAAAGGATATTGTGAAACTATACAAAATGCTGGAGTAGGTATTTTATTTATGATGAGTTAATTTTTTATTTTTTTATTGCTTAGCTTTCCAGTGTTAAATAATTAGTAGAATAAAGAAGTGGAACGCCATGTCAAATTTGTTTGCCTGTTTCAGTTAAATTATGACCTTTAAGGTAGTCGAGGATTTATTTTGCCTCATTTATATGAAAAGATCATAGCTAAACGTAAAGAAATCATTGCAGATCAAATAGCAGATGTATTAAGGTTTGTTGCATTAAGTATTGAGCTCTAGTTGACCTTGTCTAGTTGTTCACAGACAGGGCATTCTTGACTAGCCTGGTAACATGGAGAGTGTTCTCCGAGGACAGAGGAGCCACTGAAAAAGTCTGATCAATCCAGATATTAATTTTTTTAACGTTTATTTTTGAGAGACAGAGAGAGAGAGAGACAGCAAGAGCAGGGGAGGGGCAGAGACAGAGGGAGACACGGACTCTGAAGCAGGCTCCAGGCTCTGAGCTGTCAGCGCAGAGCCTGGCGCAGGACTTGAACCCACAAGCCGTGAGATCATGACTGAGCTGAAGTTGGACGCTTAACCGACTGAGCCACCCAGGCGTCCCCTAGGAATTAATTCTTAATGTGCCCTTTGATGTTCTTGTTTTTTTTGTAAAGAACTCAGCCCCTGCAGAAGTGCCTGTGTTAGAGCCTGTGGGTCCCTGTGTTCTTTTGGCCCAGTACATCATTGGGGCGTGTGCAGACTTTTCCTCTGATTCATTCTTTCTGATAAAATGATCCAGGCAGCAGCAGAGACTGCTTACGACATGGTGTCTCCTGGGACCCTTTCTATCGAGCCCAAGAAGATCAAGAGGTTTCCTCATCACCGCCTAGCCCACCAGCCAGTGGACCTGCGGGAAGGTGTGGCCAAGGCCTACAGTGTTGTGAAAGAGGTGAGTGGTATCTGAGAGGATGAGGCGGAAGCAGCTGGCGTGCTTTCCTGGCTTTTGTCTCACGAGCGTTCCATGGTTGGGATTTGTTCCTGAGAATCCCCGAGAGCGGACTTCGAACTGCTCCCAGTAGCGAGTGCAGATATCTGCATGAGGTCGGAGACTGGGGCCCTGTCGTGATGGGCTCACGAGAGGGGTCATGATCCAGAGGAAAGACCGATTCTCCTTACGTGCAGAAGCCGGCTGGGTCACGGAGACCAGCGCGTGCCCTCCCCAGCCGGCTGTGACACGGGAGTCACGCCGCGCTGTAGTTGCTCAGCTTTGTTGAGAAGTGCAGCTTTTACAGCTTTTCAAGTGAGCCGCTCACTCTCGTCCCGATCCCGTGCCTCCACTGTCCTGAAGGCGGTACGTGGGTTTTTGTACACGTTTTTACAGTTTTATCATGTATGTATTCCTCAGCAACACGTACTGTTGTTTATATTTTGAAAGTCGCCATAAATGGCATCACTGTGTATGTATCGCTATGTAACGGCTGCCTTTCAAGATCAATCCATGTTGGTATGTGTACATTTAACTTAAACTGTCTTACAGCATTTTACTGTATGACCGTATTTTCCTGTTGGTAGACAGTTGCCATTTTTTCCCCTAAAACACTGCTTTAGGAATGTTCATGTAAACGTCCCTTTATTTGTGCAAGAGGTTATGTGTAGCTGTTCGAATCCTGACCCTTATTAAGTATTTGCCAAATTGCAGTTTAGTTGCGCCAGTGAATCCCGGTTCTTTATGGGCCTTGTTGGGGACATTCTTTTTAATATGACATGAAGTTTGAGGTTGTTGTACTCATGATGCATATATTAGGATTTCATTAAAGATCTTTTTTTCCCATCATATTCGGACAGGCACATGTGCCTAGGACAGTCTTTTCCCTGACAAAGTAGCCTCTGTGGTCCCGGACAGTCGGATGACCACTGAGGTAGGGCCCCCAGGACATGTATTAGTGGGATAAATAAGACCACTTGCCTTTCTTTTTTTTCTTTTTTTTTTTTTTTTAATTTATTTATTTAAAAAAATTTTTTTTTCAACATTTATTTATTTTTGGGACAGAGAGAGACAGAGCATGAATGGGGGAGGGGCAGAGAGAGAGGGAGACACAGAATCGGAAACAGGCTCCAGGCTCTGAGCCATCAGCCCAGAGCCCGACGCGGGGCTCAAACTCGTGGACCGCGAGATCGTGACCTGGCTGAAGTCGGACGCTTAACCGACTGCGCCACCCAGGCACCCCCACTTGCCTTTCTTAAGAGGAGATTCATTTGGGAGAATAGAGAGAATTATTGGTCAGACCTGTTCCTGTAGATATCAGGATGGACTAGTTATCTAACATGTAGTCATGTTAGAAATCAGGTTTGCAAAAATGATTCTGGGATTCAAGGCCTGGTGGGGGCCGTTGAAAGCCAGATGTAATGGCACTTGGATATGGGGCACTTTACAGTTTACACAAAGCTTGACCAACTTAATCTGTATTCATTAAAAAAAAATATTTATGTGCTTACTTTGTCCCAGCTGTATAGCGACCATCAAAGGTAGGTGGTGTTCCTTGCTCAGCCCTGAGGACCGGCTCTGTGGGAACAGTTCCCCAGTGGAACAGGGCAGGTCAGAGTGGGTCAGGATTGGAACCTGGGTGTTCGCTCTGCCTTGTCCTCTTCTTTCTCTCAAACTGTCAGGATGAGACTGGGGGAGGGAGGGTGTGAACAGTGAGCACCCTGTAGACGGATCTCAATTCTGTGTTAAAAACTTTTTAAATAGAGGCACCTACATGGGGATAAACATGTCTTTTCCCTTTTAGATGTTAGTAACTCAAAGATTGAGAGAGAACACCCCGCGTATTTCACAGAAAGGCTGCTCCTCTAGATCTGGGCTCTGCGCACCATAGCCTGTAGGGCAGATCTGGCCCCGGGCTGTTTTTGTGTGGACCTTCTAGCTCAGGGTTATTTTTACAATTTTGAAGGATCGTAAAAAGAAGACAAAAAGAAAAAGCATATACGGTAGAGACTGTGTGGCCCACAAACATTTGCCTTCTGGCCCTTTCCAGAGGAAGTCGGCTGACCCCGGCTTACATAACTCCCCCTCTCGGGAGGCATGTAGCTGTGATGATGGTGGCGGTGGTGGTGGTGACCCGGAACACGCTTAGTGAATACGCGGTTCCTGCCGTGCCGGTGTCGTTAGGTGCGTCGTGTCATTTAATCTCGACAGTCCCCACACCGTGGAAATTCCCCATTGGAAGGACTTGGTGAAGGCAGCGCCTAAGTGCCGAAGCTGAGATGGAATTTACTTCTGTTGTCTCCACACTTGCTGGTGGGGCTTGCTGGGTGACGTCAGCTAGTACCGGAGGGGGAGCCGAGGGAGGAGGGGGGAGGTGGTGGGGCGAATGGATAAACCGAGCCTTTTCTCTCTTGTATGTACTAGATGGTTGTAAAAAATGGCACTTAGGTGGTTGGGTTTTTGTTTTTGTTTTTTCTTCTTCTGTACTTTCCCTGCTCCGGTGTTCCGTGCTTTTGCCTGCTGTGCCGGGTGGGAGGGATACTCTTGCTCGCCTGTCAGAGTGATGGCAGGATTCTGGGTTAGGACAGCTTCCTTGATTTCCCCGGAGAGCCCGCAGTTCCTTGCGCTGTGCCCCTCCTGAAACGGCCACACCGGAACAGGGACTCGTGTCCCCTGCGGGGAGGGGTCCGGAGTTAGACAAGTGCTGGATTCAAAAGTCGTGCCTGAATTTTACCAGCTCGGTTTGATCAACACCTTTACATATTCAGCTTTAAAGGTTAACAGTCATTATTTTAATGTTTCACAGTTAGAAGAGGAAAACATGCTACAGAAACTTTGTTTTTAATTATTAAACATGTTCCTGCTTTATGTTCTCAGATTTTTTTCTGTTTAATCCAGTAAGATGTTGTATTTCGCCTTTTCTCTTAAGTGCATGTTCCATGGTTATCTTTTCTAGTAAATAGATGATAACTTAAAACAAATTAAGTAATTTTCTGGAGTTTCGCAGAATTAGGTTTTCTTGTTACGGTTGGATCGGAAGAACTATCACCATATTTCTTTTGAGATTATGTTATTCCGGAAGCTTTGTTTGCTAAGTTTGATTTAACTAGAGTGACTAATAGTGCCAGGAGAGCTCCTCTTGGCTCATTAAAGATTTCTTTAAGCTTCCCCATGTGAAATTCTAGTTTAGCTGTGTTTTTTACACACACGTGTCACGACAATATACTAAGTCATAATAATTGCCTTTTATTTTCCCTTATAATTAGAATTTTGTCATTAATATAATTATCCTGGGTTATCTCAAAAGCACAGTGGGTATTTTTTTTGGTCTAGTTGCAAGCATACGGTTGATGAACTCTGCTAACGCTGTGTACTGCAGGGAAATTTAGAGATTTTTCTGGCCTTCTCTCCTCTCTCCCTTTCAGGGACTTACAGACACGGCTCAGACTATTTACGAAACTGCAGCTCGGGAACACGAGAGCAGAGGGGTCACCGGCGCCGTGGGCGAGGTCCTGCGCCAGATTCCTCCCGCGGTGGTGAAGCCTCTGATCGTTGCCACAGAAGCAACATCAAATGTGTTAGGTGGCATGAGAAACCAAATTAGACCAGATGTTCGGCAGGACGAGTCCCAGAAATGGCGCCACGGGGAAGACTGACTTTTCAGACGTGACTCTTCGTGAAGACAGCGCGGGGGGGAACGAGGAGCATAGTGTCCCGTCGGCAGCTTCAGAGGGAACTCATTTAATTTTGTTGTGCTCATCTCAGGAACAAAAGCGTTTCTCAGTTAAATAATTTAATATCAAAAAAACACGCAACCAAAAACTTGTGACGTTTCAGGGCTCGTTTGGTACTTGCCTGTAGAAATGTTTGGCGGCTGGTGTCAGAAGTCCTAAGCGTTGGCTGCTGAGTGAGTGAAACGCTTGCTTTTATCGAAACGGCTACAGTTCTCCTTGCTGGAGACGAGAGAGCGTTGGAAGCCGCCTGTTACAGTGGAGCGTTCGGAAACGTGTCGCTTTGAAAGGACCATTTATGTTGCCCCGAGGAGCTGATTTTTCTCAAGGTTGAAAAAGAACCACAGCTTCGAAACTTTCATTGAGAACGAGAGACCGAGGCTCCAGGGAAAAAGCAAAGCAAATAGGATCTTAATATAAATATCACTGAGGAATAACTAACCTAGTCGGTTGGAGTTAGTGTCCGTGCACTTGAGAACACGATTTCCATTTCCTCAGAAAACCTTTCTGTGGGAGTTTGAGAACGTGAATGTCGCAGACGTGTTCTGTTTTGTTGCACTTTATCCTCTGTGTGTGTGCGTGTGCGTGTGCGTGTGCGTTTAGGTTAATACAAGTCGAGATACATTCGTTATGTAATTTACAGATTTTCACAAAATATAAAGAGGAGTAAACTGAGTGTTTTTGGCGAAGGAAGCTAATAACTCAAACATAATAACTTCCATTTATTTGAAGTGTAAATGAAAATGTGCACTCTATAATGAACTGGGGCCCATATGATTGTTTGTATGTTCAGTTTTCAGCAGGGATAGTGCAGGCTTGTGAGGACTGTGTGGAGAGGGAGATTGGAACTGATTTTTACTCTTGTGAAATTAACCAAAAATCCTCCAAATATGCCCTAGTCAGCTATTTCGAAGTACCGTTTTTACTTGGTTAACGATGTACGTTTTGATAACCTGTCAGGAATGAATAAAGTATTTTTATTTAAAGGTAAAATTGTTTTATGCTTCCATGAATATTTTGCTTGTCTTAGAGCATATTTATAGATGCAGTACTAGGATCCATCCCAAGATACCTGGGGCACTTTCTCAAAACTGATTTTGGTTCATAGCAAGGAAATCCTTACCTAGGAGTGAGAGGGAAGTTGTCCGCGAGAACTCCATTTTTGACTTTCAGTTGATCTGGCAGAAAGCAAGTGGGGGACTTTGTTTGTCCAGTGTTTACAGCTGCATGATGGGACTTCTCATTTCCCAGAGCGGGGAGACTCACGTCTTTGATGTGAGTTTGGATTTCAGAACTGCTTCTCAGCAGTTCTCAGTTGTTTCTCAGTTGAAAAATGATGTGGAATTGATTTCATTCTCTAGGGCAACGTAGATCAAAAATCTGGTGGGCCTTTAACATTGATGAAAGTTGTGTTAAACAGTGTTTAATTTTTATTCTGTTTTCCTTTGTACTGTTGAAAAAACTCAGAGAAGCGCCTGTTTAAGTGTCACGGAACTTTCTTTTACTTTGTGCCTGTAAAATGCAGTCTGTGTGAAATGGGATCCCGAGGAAACACTAGCCACACCCGTTCATCACCACGAAGCCTCAGCCTGCTTTGGGGGCACGTTCCGACCACCCTGCTCACCGACCCCACCGTGTTCCAGGTTCCTTAAAACAGAGCATACTGTGTATGTTATCTGTGATGATGAATCAAACAAACTGGATTAAACTTAAAATATAAAAGAGCTTTACATTTTCCGTAGTTACACCGATTATTTAAGTTCAGTTAGATACAGCATAGGGAGAAATAATCATCCTCGTCTTTGTCCTCTGAGTTGTAAATAGACTGGTTTTTCGACACGTTCGGTTTATAAATCCTGTTTTGACCTACATCTCCATAACGTCTCCACGGCCCGTGTCCTGTGCTCCTGCACCTGCTGTCCGCAGCGTCTGTTGGGGAACCAGAAACCTGCCTCAGAAGGGTCCAGTTGCGAGGTTCTGTTCGTTGCCTCTTTAATCCACACGGTCTTTACTGGAGATGTTTATGTAGGTCATATCTGAACCCTTCTGCATAATTAAGTATCTTCTATTTTTTCTCTTAAAAAAAAGTCTCTTCCAGCTTTTATGTCGCAATGACGCAGTAAGAAGATCGTTGGGCAGGGCCCTTGGGCTGCCAGGTCCGCACTCACTAGGCAGGTGACGTGGCCAAGACATTTGATTTCTCTTCAGTCTCAGCGTCTGCCTGTAAAGTAAGGGGGTTTTGGGTGACAGAGCCCAACAGAGATTTTTGGCTGATGAGGGCGTGTGCGCGCGTGTGTGTGAATGGCGGTGTGGGATGTGGCGCTCGGTAGAGGGCCCCAGTCCTGCGACACCTCGCGCTGATGGCGCCGAAGGAGAGCGCCCACGGCAGCCGTGGGCTCCCCTAGATCTGGGATCTCTCCGAGTGCTGCATTTGAGTGGCTGCGGTGGCCGCGTGGTTGACTTTTGAGGTGCGGTTCTGAACGGAGCGGACTGCGTCCGTCTGCTTGGTGCTGCCTGGCGGCCGAACGGGCATCTCCCCAAGGAGTCCAGCGAGCAAGCTTGACCGAAATCCGTCAGCGAGTCTTAGAATAGACAGTGTTACAGAGACGTGTGAGGACCACTCGATTAAGACCGCGAAGTCCATGGAGGTACCTTCTCTTGAACGGGGACTGACTTGCACTCCCAGTTGCCCTCTCTGTCCCCAGATTGCTGTTATTTACAAGTAGGACATCCACTTTAAGATTTGCCTTTTAGGATAGACCTAGTGTTTCTTCTAGAGCAGTAAACGTCCATTTTAGCCACGTTTGAGTCCAATTTGGATTCCCGCTTATGCGCACGTATTTAACATCGATGTTTTTATAACACAAAACTCGCTTTAAGAAATCTTTCCAAGCAGCCGTGTGCCTAAAATGGCAAAAAATACTAAACACCAGTGTTTCCTGCCTCCTGCTGTGTGTGTCACTTTTCCAGTAAAGTCCTGTTTACTTTGTAATCGTCCCCTTTTGAAAGCTGCGTTCTGTAGGCTTGGGGCCTCTGTTCAGTTTCTAAGCCGTCTAGACGACTCTGTCTCTCCCGTGCGGGGACCGCGTGTCCCGGCGTGTTTGGTTCGGGTTCTGTGCGCTGTGCGTACTCTCACCAGAGCGCGGAGACAGCGGGCAGTGCCGGAGTCCGGCAGTTTGCAATGAGAACACTTGCGCTAACTGGCTTCAGGGTTGGCAGCTGTGGAGAGCTTCGGGCCTCGACTTGAATCACTGGCCTTTGTTTCCGTTTTCTTACACCTGCATTGGGCGTCTTCCCTCAGAATCGTGGGGAGGAAGCGTGGCAGGGCTGGTGTTCCGTGGTGAGCAGTTACTCTGTTTCCCCTCCCATCCTCTTAACCTGCTTAGGACCTTAGGGACCAGGTCGAGAAAGTTCTTTAAGCTCGAAAGGAAGGGACTGTCAAAAACTCGTGACCCTCTTTGTATCTGCAGGTGGATGAGACAAGCCAGCTGATACCAAGTAGAATAAATCAAATACGAATTTGTGAGTCTCAGGTGTAACGAGGAAGGTTACGTATATAGTGTAGAGTTAATGTAGGGGAAAAAAATCTTTTGTCGAGCAAGCCCATTTCTGCTAGTCTTTTCATATAACAATAGCTGAGTGCTTTGATGCCAGTGTAAGTCCCTATTGTCGGGGTCAGCCAGGCACACCGCTCCCCTCAGTAGACTTCATAAACACAGCTGTCATCAGCCCGCTTACACGGGGAGTATTTTCCTTTCATTGTAGTCTGCACACCAGAGGTAGAAAAGGTGTTCTAACACCCACGATGGGCTGCTTTTGGGATGAGAAATTTGAGTGCCAACGATTCCCATTTCCAGATGTCAGCAGTTTTCAAAAACATTGGTGTTAGAGATCTTTGCCTCCTGGGCCAACCATGGGCACCTTGGTTTCGAGTGCCCCCTGCTGACGGTCAGGAGGTGGCAGGCGTGACGCTGGCTGGCTCCGTGACCTCTCTCCAGGGCAGTGCGTTGTTGACGTAGCAGCCCCCCCTTTAAGAAATGTGTTTATCTTGCTGTTCGACACGTATTTTGTATATATGAAATGGCAGCTTCTAGTTTCTAGTTGGATTCGTCTTCTCTCGTTTCTATAGAACTCGCCGATCACCCAGGACCGGTTGCTTTTTGATGGTGGAATTTGGAAGGGGCGCCAAGTTCGGCTCTTCTGTGAATCCATCCCGACTTCAGAGATTGAATTTAATCTCACCACAATGTTGTGTACTCGTTGCTAAGTTTCCTAGTTTCCCCTAAGGTAATTTTGGATGTGAGTACTTTAAGAATACCGATGCTGTATGAGTATTTTTGTGGAAATGTAACTTTTTGTCAGTGTGACTGTTGAAAATATTATGAAGAGAACTCTCGAAGAAAATTAAAATATTTACTCTTTGGAGTTTGCTTTAAACACTATTGTCTTTCGCCAAGAACTGTTCCCAAAACCTGTATAAAATACGTTTGGGGGTGGGGTGTAGGTCTGTGTCAGATCCTGTTTACGAGAAACAGTGTTCCTATGATCTGGGTCCTCGCGATAGCAAATCGTGTATCCACCTGCTCTCAGATATGTAGGGCATGTAATTTTAAAATGTGCCACTCCTGCCTGCTTTAGGGCATGAATCACTCTATTATCCCTACAATGTGGACTTGTGGCGAACATACCTTGCTGTTTTGGTCTTAGGGACCTAGTTAAATACTTGATAACTCTGTTCTATTTGGAGGAATATTTTTAGCTTTATAAAAGATATTTTAAAGAAACACTTTGATATGTTTATTTTTGAGACACACACACACACACACACACACACACAGCACAAGCCAGGGAGGGGCAGAGAGAGAGCGAGACAGAATCTGAAGCAGGCTCCAGGCTCCGAGCTGTCAGCACAGAGCCCGATGTGGGGCTCGAACTCATGAACCTCGAGACCATGACCTGAGCCGAAGTCGGACGCTTAACTGACTAAGCCACCCAGATGTCCTGTTAAACGCTTTTTAAAGGCAACGCTTTAAAAGAGGTTTTGATGTGACAGATGTCACTACATCACCATCCACTTTGAGCTGCCAGGGGAAAGTCCCATCATGCTCCACACAGGGCTCTTGTGAAGGAAGGCCAGCAGCCTCTGTGAGATGCTTTCTGTGACCCGGGGCTCGTGGCGCCTGGGCGCTCTGTCACCCTCAGGGCCCCTCGGAGAGGCGCTTGTTACAGTCCCTGGTTTCCAGAGGAGGAAGCAGGTTCAGAGAAGTCCAGACCACCTTTCCCAAGGTCACACGGCTTGACTCCCAGACCCCATGCCCATCCTAAGACATCACTGGAGGGGAACTTGCACAGTCGTCTGAGTTAGTGAAAACTCGTCACTCGTGAGGAAACTAAGAAAGGAATTTTGCTAGAAGATGGAGGTCCGCGACCCTTTGAGGACTTGAGCCCAAGGCAAGAACAACTTGCTTCTCCTTCTCTCCCCCGCACCTCCAGCTTCTCTCCCCTCGCCTGGCTCAGCACCGGCCGCGCTAGTCATTCGGTTCTGCCGCATCCCTGGCTGCAGGGGTTGGAGCCACTTGGAGATTTTTTTTTTTTTTTTTTTTTTTTTTTTAATGCTGAAGCTCAGGTTCCACTCTGCACCAGTTAAATAAAAATCTGCGAGGGCGCCTGGGTGGCGCAGTCGGTTAAGCGTCCGACTTCAGCCAGGTCACGATCTCGCGGTCCGTGAGTTCGAGCCCCGCGTCGGGCTCTGGGCTGATGGCTCAGAGCCTGGAGCCTGTTTCCGATTCTGTGTCTCCCTCTCTCTCTGCCCCTCCCCCGTTCATGCTCTGTCTCTCTCTGTCCCAAAAATAAATAAACGTTGAAAAAAAAAAATCTGCGAATGGGGCTAAGTCAGGGTCTCTCCACCTTAGCAATCTTGACATTTGGGGCTGGATAATCCATCGTTGAGGGGGCTTCTTGGGCATTTTAGGGTGTTTGGCAATATCCTTGGCCTGACCCAGTAGATGCCAGTAGCACCGCTCCCCAGTTGCGAAAGCCAAAGACGTCTGCAGGTATGGCCAAGTGTCCCCTGGGCGGCAGAACCCGCCTGGGACAGACCGCGGGGAGGTCATGTACAGCCTGGAGTGAGAACAGGGCCTAAGAGCCTTCCCGCATTCCTTTCTAGAATGCTCTGCCTGCTTCCTCCTGATCACAGCTTAAAGGTTACCATTTTCAGACCGGGCCAGCCACCCTACCTACTTCATTCTCCGTCCCCGCACACCCTCCTTAAAACATAACAGACGTTTGTGGTCCTTCTCACGAACCCACACGGACTTGTTTCACTCATTGACACCCTCCGTGGGGGCAGGGCACACATACACCTGGTGCCTGGCACAGGCCTTGCCCAGAACCAAGGCATCAGGGCCTAGTGAATGGATGAGCGAGCAAACGAACGAATGAACCTTAGGGGTCATATAACCCTCTGGTCACTGTGCCGTTGAGAACGAAGCCGAGGGGCAAAGTTAGGCGCCCAAGATCACACGATTTAGTACTTGAAGTCCTTTATTCGATGCAATTTTACTCTTTTCCTGATTTAGCAGTATTTAAGAAGTAATACAAATATATATGCAAAATAGATGAAAATGCGATTTCTGTTCGGTATTCACTATGTGCCGACTGTGTTCAACACTCAACCATGGGGCGTCCACACTCCGCGTCAGCCGGGGGTCCTGGCAGGAGGCAGATGGCCACTCAGGGCACCCAGGAGGCTGTAAGGAAGGGACTGACTCAGCAGAGGTGGGCAGGGGCTGGGGAGACCCACAGGGACCTTGGTGTCCCTTTCACTTTCAGCTCTGGGTCTGTCCTGGGCCTCAGCCAGGAGGCGGTGGTGATTTCTCGCTTTTTGAGCAACACTGAGGCAACATGAAGCCTCACTGCGGGCCTGGAGGGAAGAGGGAGAGAGAGGTTCTCAGAGCCTGCCTCCGAAGGAGAGGGGGTGCCCGACAGCAGCGGTGGCCTCGCACAGCCAAGTAGTCAGAGGGGCCAGAGGGACAAATCACCCCCCCCCCCACCTCCCATCTGCTGCCGGAGCCCCTGGGTGGGGGGCAACTGTGAGCCACCGGGCTTTCCAGCATCCTCTCACCTGTATCCGTGCTCTGCAGGTGACAAAACCGATGCTTAGGAGAAGTGACCCACCCACAGCCACACCGTCTGCTAGTCCGGGAACACTGGTCACTAATGACAGATGAAACCCCCCCAAATCCCAACCACTTTTCATTCACATCAAGTCCAGCAGGTGCTCCCGATGTCTGCCAGCTCTCCTCTAGGATACTGGAGGACCCCCGGCTCCCCCCATCTTGTGGCTCTGCCTCCCCTTCCCCGCCCCCCCAAGGCGGGGATTGAGGAGGCCAGCCTCGAAGCTGGGGACGTTTGCCCGCAGGCTATTGGTCCGAATCCTGTCACGTGACCACCCCCAGCACGAAGCCAACCCGGCAGTGTGGCCTTGCTGTGAGCCTAGGAGGGAAGAAGGAAGTCGGGGTCTGGGGGCTGGGGCGCTGGCCACACCGCTGCAAGAATGTGGCTGCAGACCCATGTTGTTAGCGCCTACCGATTATAAGCAGTTAGTTGCATTAACTTTTATAAGTTATAAGCAGTTAGTTGCATTCCAACGTTAATTTGCCGCCACCGGAATTGGATTTTTGTTTTCCTCCCTGGCTTGTTTATATTCCTGAAAGCGGTTCCACGTGGTGCGGATTGAATTCAGCAGAAAGATGTGCCGAGTAATGAGGCAGAATGGCGTCATGTAACGGTCCTCCAGAGTCGTCCGCATCACTGGAGGATCTTTTAAAACTTTTAAAAGAAACTCAGGCCACATCCAAGACCAATAAAATCACAACACCTGGGGCTTTTTTTTTTTTTTTCACGCTTCCCGGGTGACTTGTGTGCAAATTTGGGAGCCACTGGTATAGTGGCTAAGAATGTAGATTTTATTTTTTAAGTTTATTTATTTTGAGAGAGAGAGAACGTGCGGGGAAGGGGCAGAGACAGAGAGGGTGGGGCGGAACTGACAATCTGAAGCAGGCTCCGTGCGGACGGCAAAGAGCCCCACGCCGGGCTCGAACCCACAAACCGTGAGATCGTAACCTGAGCCAAAATCAAGAGTCGGACACTTAACTGACTGAGCCACCCAGGCTCCTCAAGAATCTAGATTTTAGAGAGTCAGGCTGCCTAGGGCCGAACCCAGGCTTCAGTACTTGTTAGCTGTGTGGCCTTGGGGAAGTTGCTTGACCTCTCTGGGCTTCAGTTTCCTCCTGTACAGCGATAATAATATGGTTATCATGAGGATTGTGTGAGGTAATAGGCGCAGAGTGCTTAGAATAGTGTCTCACACACTGTGTAAGTATCATGTGAGCATTAGATGTTTCCTGAATGCCTCCTATGTGCAATGTCCCAGGCTAGAGATGAAAGATGTCCCCTTGCTCTTGGGGAGCTCAGAACCCAGTGGGAAGACATCGATCAGACACAATCATTCCAGCCATCTGTCCCTTATCAAATGGAAATCAATGTTTTGCTCTTGAGAAATCAATAGATCACAAAGCCAAAGAAAGGAGCAGACGCTACCCAGAGAGGTTTTAGAATTGGAATACCCGCTTCTGAAGACACCACTCGGGTCTCTTTCCCCACAGCCGTTCAGAGACCTGGCTTCCCCAGGCATTAAACACAGATCAGATCTGGGGAAGCCTCGGGATCGCTGCGGGGAGCCGGCTCCCTTTTTAGCCTCGTGTTCAGGATTGCCTGGTTACGGGGGAGTTTGACTTGAGGGGTGCATCCTGGGTGGCATTTGGAAATAAAAGTCAAGGAGGGTGCTGGAGTCAAAGTCTTTCGGGTTTGGGGACAGCCGAGAAAAATGAAACCTCTCACGTCCTTAGAGGAAGAATTCCTAGGCTCTCAGCAGAGGGCAAAATATGCTTTTAAATTTAGATTCCACTGAGGTATAAAGGGAAACATGACCGCTTGGTGCAAGGTACTAGCCTTTTTTGTTTTGTTTTTTTAATGCTTATAGAGAGTGAGCATGAGCTGGGGAGGGGCAGAGAGAGTGGGAGACACAGAATCTGAGGCTGACTCCAGGCTCCAAGCTGTCAGCACAGAGCCTGACAAGGGGCTTGAACTCACAAACCGTGAGATCGTGACCCGAGCCGAAGTTGGACGGACGCTTAACCGACTGAGCCAGCCGGGTGCCCTGCAAGGTTCTGGTTCTGCCTCCAAAACCCTAATGGGAGCATTTGTCAGCCCAGATGTGGCCCAATTAATTTTAGAGGGCTGGAGACCTCAAGGCCATTACTCCAGAATGCCTTTAACATTTGGGACAAGTTAGGTGCCATCCCCCTCTCCACTCCACTCTATTTTCATTTCAGTATCAGTGGCAACAACTCCACAGTGAGAAATCTCCCTTCATTTATGAGGGACGCTCCTGGAGCCCCATAAACACCCCTCTTTTCCATTTCAGTATGAACCAAAGTTTTACTTTCTAAAATTTTCCCCTTCAGCACATACTATTTTCTTCAAAGCCCTTTTTATTGTTTTCTTTAAGTTTATTGATTTGAGAGAGGAGAGAGCACGAGCAGGGGAGGCGCAAAGAGAGGTGGAGGCAGAGAACCCCAAGCAGCCCCCTCGATGTCAGCGCAGAGCCCGAGGTGGGGCTGGAACTCACAAACCGTGAGGCCGTGACCTGAGCTGAAACCACGACTCGGTCGCTTAACCGACTGAGTCATCCAGGGGTCCCTTCAAAACCCTTCTTAATAATCTTCATACGGGCTTTCACTTTGAAAGCCATTTTCTTAGCCTTTATGTCTTACTTGCTGAATCGGGGTTTTAGCCACTCTCCATCCCAAAGACTGACCTTGAGTAAGTTATTTAACTTTGCTGCGTCTCAGATTCTCCGTGACTTATCTGTTCAACACCTCAGACGAGGGGGAACAACCGAGTCAATGATATACCCATTTAAAATTTGGGTGTCTGTTTGCCAATTGCTGTCTGATTGAAGTGGTACCTACTAACATATACCCGCTAGCAAGGTTAATCATTAAAACATCTTTTTCTTCCAAAGACGTCTTTAAACAACCGCGTTCCAGAGAAATCATTGCCTGTTCCCATTTCTATATTCTGTTACGCTTTGGAACTGATCTGTTGTAAGTAACCCTTTAAAACAAGGGCTGTGAGGGGCGCCTGGGTGGCTCAGTCGGTTGAGCATCTGACTTCAGCTCAGGTCATGTTCTGTCCATTCATGAGGTTGAGCCCCGTGTCGGGCTCTGTGCTGACAGCTCAGAGCCCGGAGCCTGCTGCGGATTCTGTGTCTCCCTCTCTCTCTGCCCCTCTCCTGCTCGCTCTCTCTCTCTCTCTCTCTTAAAAATAAGTAAACATTAAAAAAAAAAAATTTTTTTTTAAGGGCTTTGGAAATCTGTGCAGGATCCCTTGTGGGGAAAGAGCAAGCCTCCCCCTCGGCCAGCAGGGGGCGCCCGCTCCCTTCCCGAGTGGAACTTCGGTTCAGCAACTACCGAGTTCGGAGCCAGCCCGCATCGGCCGAGCATCTGAGCCTGCGCGGAGTCCGACCCCTTCGCCCCGTGGGAAGGTTTGGGAAAAATCCTAACTATCCCAATCGTTTCGCCAGGCTTGTCCCGTGGCAGGCGTCCTCTTGGTGGAGGGCACTGCTTAAATTAAACACGAAAATGGCTTTTTATTTCACAATTTCTCCCTGGAAATACTCCCCTCGGTGGTAGAACACACCAGGGCCAACTCTCAATGCCTGGGGCTTGGTGTGGTTGTCACAACAGGCTGATTAGGGAATATTTAGGGCATGAAATAATGGAAATGCGTTTTATATTCAGATAAAGATCTTTGGTTGTTTTTCCCGCAGGGGTATCTAAGGGTGAGTCTGAAACAGAAGCCTGTTTAAGGTTCATTTCTTTGCTGGAAATGCAGCCCCCTAGCCCGGTCACCCCGCCCCTCGGGGCTGGGAGGCGGGATGCGCCGGCCCTGGCGCATGAGTAATCAAGATAATAATTTAGTGCAATGCTTTTAAAAAGCACAAATGAATGCACCAACATCCGTGATCAACAAAACATCGACATTTTAGTTTTAGTTTTTAAATAGGTAATGCCTTTATATTTTTAAGTAAGCTCTGTGCTCAACGTGGGGCTTGAACTCAAGATCAGGAATGGCGTCCTCCACCAACGGAGCCAGCCAGGCACCTCAAAACATTAGCCTTTTAAAAAGCAGGCTCCATGCTGTTGGCGTGGCTGGAACTCACAACTCTGAGATCGACACCTGAGCTGAGTCAAGAGTCTTGACATTTAAACAGACCGAGCCATCCAGGTGACCCCCGAAACATCATCATTGAGTTTTAATTTTATTCTACTTTATTTTTAAACATGTTTGTTTATTTTGAGAGAGAGAGTGTGTGTGAGCAGGGGAGGGGCAAAGAGAGAGAGAGGGAGAGAGAGGATCCCAAGCAGACTCTGTGCTCAGTGCAGAGCCCCTCAAGAGGCTCGATCCCATGACCCCGGGACCACGACCTGAGCTGAAATCAAGAGTCGGACGCTCAACCGACCGAGCCACCCCCCAAATATCAGCACTTTAAATAAAGATCACGTTCCGCATCTCTAAGCTCTTCTCCATCACCTAACCCTTGGCCAAGTCCTGTCGGATCCTGTCTTTACTTACAGGGTTGATCCTTCACACATTATAATTGAATCTCATTCTTCGCTTCCTTTGTTTCCCCTTTTCCGGCCTCAGACCTTCCCCCCACCCCAAGGTTGGCTCTAGGCTGATGGAGAGAAAATGACTTTGGGAGAAGCCACAGGGCTTGACTGGAGGAATTTACTGTTGAGCACCAGGGAATGATGCCCAGATCTGTGGCGCGCTGCTATAAACCCGTGTCACTATTTGGGCTGGAGGAGAGACAGCTGTAATGATACCAGCAAATATTTACTGTGTGTGCAATGCATGCCGGAGGTGGTTCTCAGTGGTTTCATATGCTCGGCTATTTAATCTTTCTGACCTGTTTGTGCGGACCTGGCCCCGAGGGCTGAAGCCCCACCACCTCCGAGCAGTCCCCCCAGATCACCAGCCTTTCCTTGAGGCCCTTGCTGAATAACTAGGTCACGCGAGTTAAAATGTGGTTCTCAGCTCGGGGTAGGGGCGATCTCGCTCCCGGAAGACATTTGGTAATTAACATCTTAAGACATTTTGGTTGTCGCACTGGGGGAGGGCTTCTGGAATCTAGTGGTAGAGGCTGGAGGTCTGAGATGCTGTTGAACACCCTATGATGCCCCCCGACAACCACCCCCCTCCCCCGTACCACAAAGAACTGTGTGGCCCAAAACATCCATATCGCCAAGAAACCCCGGACCAAAACTTGCTAAGGTATTACCAAGGATTTTGTGAACACTCTCTCGGGAATCGGATTGGCATTTCGCCATCGGGCTTTCATGGTTTTGCCCAAGGAGTAACAGATATTTGGAATTTGAGTCCCTTGGAGGAAGAGATGGGCAAGATAATAGGAGCTGGGGTTTGAGGACAGTTTTCCTGCCTGTTTGGAACTAAGCGAGGCAGATTGGAGTCAGGGGATGGGGGCCACGATGTCACCTTCATGACTGAGGAGGGCACGGTTGGGTGATGTCACCTAGATATATGGTATCAGTGGGCTTCTTAATTCTTTCTTTTATTTTTTTAATTTTTAAAAATATTTTTATTTATTTTTGAGAGAAAGAGAAAGAGAGACAGAGTGGGAGCAAGGGAGGGGCAGAGAGAGAGGGAGACACAGAATCCGAAGCAGGCTCCGGGCTCCGAGCTGTCGGCACAGAGCCCGACGTGGGGCTCGAACCCATGAACCGTGAGATCGTCAGGAAGCGTTTTCTGGGGAGCCACTGTACGGGGCGAGGGGGCTAGACAGGGTATGAGAGCTGGCCCCCATCCAGACCTCACACCGACCGGTGTCACCCTGTGACGGGGCAAAGCATGCTGGGCTTCAGGTGTCCCTTCCGTAGACCGAGCAGCCTGCCCTAGCCAGTCTCTTCTGCGTCCTGCGGCCTAAGAGAAGGACGGCGTCTCATTGTCCTCTGTACCCCCGCCTCCCACAATCCCCGGCATGTATGAAACACCCAGTAAGGGCAGTCGAAGCAGTGGACGATTCAGCGACTCTGGTTCTGTCTGAGACGGGGGAGGTCAGATTTGGGGGCCTCGGCCTTGCAGCCACGCACCTAATCTGTCGGTGATGTTTAATTTACCTGAGGCCGGCTCCGTGCCCGCCGTGCCCTCCCGCTCAACCCCCGGAAGCAGAGCTGGCTGGCTGGCCGTTTGCCCATGACAGGTGCACGCGTGAGCGCGGCCCAGCCCGGCAGGAGCCCGTATGGTCGACTGCAGAACTGTGAGCTAAGGTGGGTCTATTTCTGTAAGTTCGGAGGGGCAACGCATAGCTTATACGACCTGCAGGCCATCGTCCCTGTTCCACATATTCCAGCGGAGCGATCTCTCTAGAATGTGGGTCTGAACGGGGCACTCCCCTGTTTAGAGGCTCCGTGGACTCTCGTGGCCTAGAGGGAGCACCGACCTCGGAGCCTTGCAATAATCTCGAGCCTTGCCCTTGATCTCACTGGCTGACATCTTACACAAGGCAAAGGCTGTTGGGGGGGTGGGTGGTCAACGCCCTCACGGTCCTGTTTAACCTCAAGACCCAGCTCGGACTCACCTCCTCTGTTACCCCCTTGTTTCCTGAACTCCTCCCGGGCGGACTCTGTGGATTACACATCTCCTACCGAGAAACGACCTCTCTTCTTATCAGCCTCCCCTGCTCGCATGAGACAGCTCTATCAGAGAGCTCTTTCCTCAGCCAGAATGTGTTTCTCAGGATTTTTTTTTTCCCTCTTCGGTCCTATTGGGGTCACACTAAATATACTTGTTCCCCTTTCTCCACAGGTCTTCGCTTCTTCGGGAAAGCCCTCTCGGGCTCTCACTGTGTCATGAAGGTTATGATACTGAGTCCCTTTGCCAGTCTGATCCCTTTCTTCTGAATGAGCCAAAAGCTGGACACGATACTCTTCATGTACGTTGTCCAGTGCTAAGCTAAATGGGGTATCACCTCCCACATTTTAGATGCTGTGCTCCTATTAATATAGCCCAGGAGCCAGCAGCTATTTCAGCAGCCACTGAACTCCCTGTCAATGAAAGCCCTGAAGGATCTTCCTCTCGTACTTGCTGAGACCAACTGACCCTTCTAATACTTTCCTGTCTCCTGAAATTCCTGAAAAGTAAGCCTGTCTTCCCGCTCGTGATCTCAAATCCAGTCCCGGGTACAAGGAGTCTGCCACCAGGAGGACAGTTCCCATGGTGGGATCCCTGGCACTGAGCCCTGTTCTCTGACCTCGCAGTCTAGCTGGCATCCTTGGGTCTAGACAGAACCCTGTCCCAGGAGTCCGGCTCACTGGGTAACCTTGGGAAAGTGTCTGCCTGCCTCTGGGCCTCAGCATCCTTATCTGTAAAGTGGAAGGGTTCACCCTGATGGTATCTTCTTTGTTAAACCTTGTAGTAGATTCACAGAGAGATCCTCTGTGTTTTTCACTCCGTTTCCCCTAATCGTTACATCGTGCGTAAGTACGGTCCAATGTCAGAACCAGCGCATTGTTTCAGATTTTATCCAGATTGCCCCGCTTTGACACGCACTCATTTTAATTTAATGTGAAGCCTTTTCTATCTAGCATGTAGGACAAAGCTTCCTGCTTGCTCCTCGTCAAGCTCGTGACTCATCTCCGGAGGACGAGAACCCGCCTGTGTCCGTTGCAACACCCAGGAGTCTCCCCGGGCTGGGATTCGGGGGTGCTTAGGGCGACTCAGTGCCCGTGACAGATGGGGTAATGGGGTGCATTGGGAGGGGCCAGGGCAGCCGTGGATGTGCATGACAGGCCCGCAGCTGGAGCTGGATTTAGGGAAGAAGCTCCACGTCTCTACTGGGCCCTTCGCAGAGAGAAAGTGGGAGCCCACGGGGGTGCTGGAGCCAGGGACGCTAACAGGGAGGCGGGTCCGGCCTCTGCCCCGCGGAAGGGGGCTGTAGCCGATGGAGGGGTGCCCTGTCGTCAGGGCCAGAGAATCGGTGCCTTGGGGTGGAGCACCCGGAGGTCAGCTCCAGGAGGGCCCTGCTGTGCTCTCGGCGCCTGCCCCAGTGTCAGGCACAAAGTAGAGACTCAATAAATATCAGCCCCAGAAAGAAGGCAGACCCTGTGTTGTACATCTGCCAAAGGGAGTCCCCAAATCGGGACTTTAATCTGGAATTTAAATACTGGTAACCAACCCCCGAATATTTTTTTAAACACCGTGTGATCCAGGGGCGCCTGGGCGGCTCAGTCGGTTAAGCGTCTGACTTCGGCTCGGGTCATGATCTCACGGTTGGTGAGTTCCAACCCCACAGCGGGCTCTCTGCTGTCAGCCCAGAGCCAGCTTCGGATCCTCTGTCCCCCCTCCCCCCCCCCCACCTCTTCCCCACTCACACTTGCACGCGCTCTCTCTCTCTCTCTCTCAAAAATAAACATTAAAAAAAAGAAGAAAAATATTTTTAAAATAAATAAACACCTAAATTAAATTAAATGTGATCTAAATTAAACCCATGTGCAGGCTGGATCCTGCTTGTTGACGTCAATCTCTGCTCTCCAGGAAAAGCTCCAGGGGCTGGAGCGCTGGCCAGAGGGTCCTCGCGGATGGCCTACGAGGGCCTAGTGGCCCAGCGCCTGCCAGCCTCTTAGACCATCATCGCCAGGCTCCAGGAACACTGGCTTCTGGGTCTTTGCTGCTGCCCCGTGAGGACCGGCCCCCTGGCACCTGGCCCACTGGCTGTGTCCTTCCCAGACCCTTCCAGCACCTGCCTGCCTAGAGGACCCAGCGGGCGGCCATCCTCGACCGCTCCATTCCTTGACTGCCTTGTCACCGATGACCTTCTCCTCTCCTCCGTTCCAGCCACCCGATGCCGTGGCCACGCGGGAGATGGAATGTCCCATGCAGACACTCTCGATCTGTGGCCACAGCCCCCTGTTCCTTTGCTCTGTCACCTAGACGTTCCCCCTGCTCCATAACTGCATCCACTCTGCCTCCCTCTCCTCCTAAGTCCATTCCTTCCTTGATTCAGCCATTCTCCGTAGTCACAAGGTAGTACCCCCAGCACCCTTGAACTATGGCCATCCATCTGGAAGAACCCCAACGCTGGGGAAACCTAAGTGTCTACCTGTTTGGGAAATCGTTGCTCGAGTAATTCACACAACGTTAGATCAATGCCTTCCAGCTTCCGCCGGGCCCTAAGCACCCCCCTCCTCCGACGCCTCCATGCTTCCCTCCCTGCCCTTGAGCATCTTAGGTCTTCCTCAAGCCTCAAACCCCTCCGTGAGCACCTTATACCTCACCTTCCTCATCCTTCTCCCTCCTAACCTCTGAGCCTCCCAGCCTCTGGGTCGAGCATGTTTCTTCTATCTGGAACACACCTTTTTGCCGTCTGGTTTGGCCAACTGCTAGTTCTTTGGACTCAGCTTATATGTCTCCTCCTCCTGGAAGCCCTCCAGACCCATCCCCGCCCAGCCACCCATCCTGGGCCCAGTTCCTCTGTGCTCTAGCACCTCCTCTCATGCAGTGGGGGGCAGTTACCCTGCTTTGTGTCACCTCCTAATTCTTATTTTTTATTTTTTTTAAATGTTTATTCATTTTTGAGACAGAGAGAGAGAGAGAGGGAGACAGCATGTGAGCGGGGGAGGGCAGAGAGAGAGGGAGACACAGACTCCGAAGCAGAGGCTCCAGGCTCTGAGCTGTCAGCACAGGGCCCGACGCGGGGCTCGAACTCACGAACTGTGAGATCATGACCTGAGCTGAAGTTGGACGCTTAACCACCTGAGCCACTCAGGCGCCCCTCTTGTTTTCTTTTTTTATACTCTAATTATTTCTGCAAGTTCCTTGGGGTTAGGACCCCTAGCCGTATCATCTCTGCATGCCTAGCCGTCAGCGGAGAAAATTTTGGGCGGGCAAGTGGAAATGTAACAAGAGACCCTCACCGGAAACTTGTATGAGTTTCCTATGGCTGCTGTAGCAAATTACCACCAACTGGATGACTTAAAACAACACGACTTTATTGCCTTATGGATCCGGAAGCCAGACATCCAAAGTCCGTCTCCTCGGGCTAAAGTCGGGTGTCTACAGGGCTGGCGCCTTCTGGAAGCTTGAGGGGAGGACGCGTCTCCTTTCCCCTCTCCGGCCTTCAGCGGGTGCCAGCAATGGCTCGGGGCTCCTCACGACACTCCAGCCTCTGATCCTGCTGTCACGTGGCTTTCTCTGACCCTGACATTGCCGCTGCCCTTTTTACAAGGACTTTTGTGGCTCCGTCGGGCCCACCCAGACCGTCCCCTATAATCTCCCCCTCTCGAGATCCATGGTTCCATCACCCGTGCACAGTCCTCCCACCCTAATCACACCCACGGTCCCCAGGGACTGGGTCCTGGCCATTCGGGGGGCCCACTGTCCCAGCTGACCACAACAGGACTTCCCGATGTCCGAAATCGCGGATCCGGAAGCCAAGCTTCGTGACTCCCCGCCGGTTTACTTCTGCCAGAAAAGTTGGAGGATGTCTTTCCGCTGGGCCGGGCACACGGGACGAAGGCTCCTCGGGACGCACTGTTTGCAAAGCTCCCGCACCTTGGTCTTGAAGAGCCGGCCCACGAAGACGTAAATCACCGGGTTCAGGCAGCTGTTGGTGAAGGCGAAGAAGTTGGCGTACTGCAGGCCCAAGTCTATGAACTTCTCCCAGAAGCAGCCGCGGACGGCCTGCACCTGGAACAGGAAGTCCAGGAAGGCAAAGAAGTGGTAGGGGGTCCAGCACACCACGAAGGCAGCCACGAGTGTGAGGAGGAGCCCCGCGGTCTTGCCATCCGTGGAGCCCCCGCTCCGCGTGCCGCCCACCTCCGCGCGCCCTCGCAGGGAGGCCAGGATCTGGCCGTTGTAGAAGACGATGGCCAGCAGCGGCAGGAGGAAGCCCAGCACGTTCAACTCCACCATCCGCGCGAAGTGCCAGGCCCCGGGCGGGTGCAGCAGCACGCAGGCACAGGTGTCGCTCAGTTCCGGGACGGCGGCGAGGGAGCGGAACAGGAACGTGGGGACGCTCAGGAGGCCCCCCGCCATCCAGATGAGCGCGCAGGTGGCCCGCGCCCGCCGCCTGCGCCCCCGCCTCCGGCTGGCCATGGGGTGCACCAGCACCCGGTAGCGGTCCTGGCTGATGGCCACCACCAGGAAGATGCTGGTGAATAAGTTGGCCTTGATGACCCCGTTGACGACGCGGCAGAGGAGGGCTCCGAAAGGCCAGCGGAACCGGTTCGAGATGTTCTCCGCCCAGAAGGGCAGGCCCAGGACGAACACCAGGTCGGAGGCGGCCAGGTTGGCCAGGTAGATTTGCGCCACGTTCAGGCGCCGCCGGGGCAGGAGGAAGACGGACAACACAAGCAGGTTTCCCAGCAGGCCGCAGGCGCAGATGGCGAGGATGAATTTCGGCAGCAGTCCGTGCAGCAGGTCCCAGGCCTCCCGAGCGTCGTCACAGGACGTGGCGTTTGCGGGCGGGGCCTGGCTCCGGTTCAGGGACAGGAGCTCCAGGAGGGTCCGGGACGCCATCCGCGGCGACCTGCAACGACCAGCATGCGGCATCACCTGGGGGAGGCGGCCAGCCACAACCCGAGGCCTGGATGCAGCCCGCCGCCAGCTTTGGACAAGAAAGCTGTCTCGGCCCGCGGCCGCACCTGTTCACTTACGTATGGGCCGAGGCTGCGGCTTGCAGAACGGGAGATAGCTGCCGTCTGTTCCCTCTGGGGAGAAGTTTGCCACCCCTTGGGATGCAGGAAAAGACTAGGGCTTTGAACGCCGAGTCCAATTCCGAGTGCAGCCACTTGGAGTGAGCCACTGAGACCCGCTAACTTTTAGTTCCCTTTTCGAAAGGCAAAGCTAGTCGTATCCCTCGAAAGGCAAAGCTAGTCGTATCCCTCTTGTGTAACTGTGGTGAGGACCAGGGACAGGGTCTATGGAGAGCTTGGCACGGTCACCTGGTCTAGAGGAAGCACTCGGTCTCATTAACAACCAGATTACTATCGTTCGCTCTTTGGCGGACATCAAAGAGCACCCGCTCTGTGCCAGCACCTTCCCAGGGAAAGGACCCAGCCCCCAGCCTGAAGGTGCTCACCGTCCAGAGGCGATGCAGACATGGAGACAGTGGGCGAGGACCTAAGAAAGAATCAGGAAGTGCTAGCAAGAGGTGCAGACAGCGGGGATGTCTGTCCATTGGGTCCCAGACCAGTGGGGTGGACGGGGTAGGGACAACGGTGGGAGGTTTCCAGCACGAGAAGCCGGGCTTGCAAATTACCAGCAGTAAAACAACATTAATAAAGCAGCTAACATTGATGAGATGATTTCTAAGCCAGACACCATTCGGAGAGTTTGACATTGAAGTACTTTTTCATTTAATGTTCCCAGCAGCCCTGTGGGGGTAAGAGCCTCGTCATCTACATTTGCTCAGAAAACGGGGCGCGGAGGGACTGATCACTCGTCCATAGTCGCACAGGGGGCTGGAGTACAGAGGGGATTCAGCCCAGCACAGTCTGATTCCAGAGGCCGGGCCTCTGTCTCCTCGATTCTGCTACATGTTTGGCTCCCAGTCGGTAGATGAGGAAGCCAGGCTCGGAAGCGAACAGCCTGTCCTGGGAGCCCTCAGTCTGTGCTGACCCGAAAGGCCACAGTCCCAGCCACACAGCAGGCCTGCCTCCCAAATGCCCACGCGGAGTTTCAGTGGGGGAGGGATACGGTGGGAAGCAAGCAGACTGAGTCCCGCCGCCCTCTGGAACCCCACGGAAAGAAGGGATCGCATCCTGTACTCGTGGATTTATGGGCACCTGCCAGTCCAGCTGGCCACAGCTGACTCAGGAGACCCGTATGATCCCCACTCACACAGCGAGCAGCTTGTGAACCATTCTTGGCTGGGTGACCTTGAGCAATCGCTTGATGTCCCTGAGCACGACTTTCCTCAACCGGGGACATGATGACTTTCGAGTTTGGATGCTGTGTGTAACTCACACGCTGTGCCGTTCACACCGAGGTGTAATTTACCAGTTCCTCCATGCATTTTCTACTGAGCCAGTATTTATTGAGCACCTACTATGTACCTGGCACTGTTCTAGGTATTTGGGACAGCGCAGTGAATCAAACTAGCAAAGACCCCTCAGAGGCTTCCAGCCTCGTGGGAGGAGAGAGCCCACAACAGTAAACATACTGAATAAAATTATAGCACGGGGGTGGTAAGCAGGGGGAATGGTGAGATGGAATCAGTTTCCGGATTTTATATTGAAGGTAGTGCCGCCATGATTTTCAGTCGGATACAGGTGGGGAGAGAGGAAGGCTCGGATGATGCCAAGATTTTTGTCCAGAGCACCCGGACATATGACGTAGCCATCAGCGAGATGGAGACGGCAGTGTGAAGATGGGGCAGGGTTTGGCGGCGGGGAGATCAGGAGTTCACTCTCGGACATGTCAAGGTTCAAGGTTGAAGTATCAAGTGGGGACCTCAAGTGGGGATTTCCAGCGACTAGATATTCAAGTCTGGTATTCAATGACAAGAGCTGACACAGTGGACGTCCAAGAGTGGACGAAACCACCGAGGGAGAATGTAGACAGAGGGGAGAATGAACTGCTTGGCCACGAGTGGGGAGGTCAGTGGGATACACGGGGGATTAAGGGCTGGTGGCTGTGGAGTATCTGTGGCATGGAGAACTCTGACCGAGTGCATACGGAAGAGTCGAGACACTCTTGTGCTGTAAATCCACAGCTAAATATTTATCTGGTTATTTGGGAATCGTTTTATTTACTTATTTTTCTTTGTGGAATTCTTTTTTTTTTTTTTTTTTTTTTTACCCTGGAAACACTTTAAAAATTTGCAATATGCCCTTTTGGCCTTGATGAGCTAAAAGATGAAAGTTTCAGGAGGATGTAAGTACTGAGCTCCCTTTTCTCAAGGAAGTTGGCAACAAATTTGCAAGTTGCACAGACTGTTGATGTTTATTTACATCACTAGGCAGGGCTCTGTGGCGATTTCACCAACCACAAGAAAACCTAAGACCCAAAGCTGCTACTGCAGAAGTTAGTAATTTTAATTTTTTAAACCGTGTATTTTATTTTTGAGAGAGAGACAAAGTGTGAGCAGGGGAGGGGCTGAGAGAGAGAGAGAGAGAGAGGGAGGGAGACACAGATTCCAAAGCAGGTTCCAGGCTCTGAGCTATCAGCACAGAGGCTGATGAGGGGCTCGAATCCACGAACCGTGAGATCATGACCTGAGCTGAAGTCGGACGCTCAACCGACTGAGCCACCCGGGCGCCCCAGAAGTTAGTAATTTTAAAAGATCTGCCCTAAGACACCGATTGCACCCACATAGCTGCAGAAGGCGTTGTTACAGGTCGCTCTGGGAAGCGTGGATTTTCCATTCAGATCAAGCTACTATTCTGCCAATTAATTCAGCTCATTTTGGGTTCCAGTTTATCTCCTGGACAGGTAACAGTGGAAATGACAGCTGATCATGGGTCCGCTTCATAACAACTCCCCGCACAGAGGAAATGTTATCGGTATCTTCTGATTCTTCCACTAGAAAAAAATCAGTCGTTTCCAAACATGATCCAGTTCACGGACTCCAAGCAAAACTTCTGGAAGTTTCATCTGGGTGACTGGAACAACGACTTCTGGGGGATGCTATTCTAAATTCAGTTTCAGTTGTTTACGTTGGAACTAGAGTTATATTTTTGTGATGATAATACAAATACAGATTTTGCTGGGGTGTGGTGTCATAGTAACAGCGATGTTCTTTCGAAAACAAGAGAGCAGTGGAACAGAAATGTACTTTGAAGAGGCCACTGGTGCACACACCGTTTGCAATTGCATATGAATAAGTTTCAGGATCCTACCAATTAATTCTTTTTTAATGGTATTTATTTTTGAGAGTGAGAGAGACAGAGCATGAGCGGGGGAGGGGCAGAGAGAGAGGGAGACACAGAATCCGAAGCAGGCTCCAGGCTCCGAGCTGTCAGCACAGAGCCCAATGTGGGGCTTACACTCACCAATTGCGAGATCATGACCTGAGCCGAAGTCGGACACTTAACCGACTGAGCCACCCAGACGCCCCTCAATATTCTACCAGTTAAAATGGAGGTTAGAATTGACAAAGTTTAGAAAATCTAAAGATGGGTGCACAGGGTTACAGAACCACAAGCTTCTCGTAAGAAGGTCGACGATGAATTAAAAAAAAACAACAAACCCTAGAGCACGTATTTCCTTTCTTTGCTGCCCCATCATCAATCACTTTTAGGGGACCTTGAGCCTAAATGCCCGGAAATGTTACTAAGCTGTTTGTTAAAGCGGAACTCTAAATTTTGTTTGAATTTTGTTCCAAATCAATTGGATATCTTTAATCAAGGTACTCAAAGAATGGAGCACCAAAACACCTGCTTTTACGCTTTTAGCAGACTGTAATTACCTTGAAAATGAAGGCATCATGCAGAAAATAAAGGACATTTATTGCGAAAGGGAAAAAAATGTTTAAAGAAGGCGAGCTCGGTGGCACCCAAGATTTGATTTTAAATCTCTGTAGTGAGCTTCGGCATATCTCAGTTTGTGGGAAGAATCTTTTCACTCGGGTAAATTCCTATTCCGTACAACAAATGAGACAAAATTGAGAAAACCTACGATGCGCAGCCTCTAAGTTTCACAAGACGTTCAAAAAGGGGAAGTAACTACAACTTATTTGTAGAGTAAAAATATTACCTGGTAAAAATGTTTGTTGAAAGCCACTCTGAACTAGGGCTTAAAGGCATCACCTGTGAACGTACGTGGGCGAAAAGAGTTAGGTGATTTTGTTTGTAAAGAGTCAGACCTGAGAATAGCCTCTGCTTGGCACAATTTGCTCAGAGATTAGCAGGTACCTCGGCACTTACAGCAAGGACATTTTCTTAACTAAATGCATTCTAGTCTGGGGCGCCTGGGTGGCTCCCTCGGTTACTCGCTCGACTCTTGGCTTCTGCTCAGGTCAAGCTCTCACGGTCTGTGGGTTCGAGCCCCACGTCAGGCTCTGGGCTGACAGCTCGGAGCCTGGGGCCTGCTTTGGATCCTGTGTCTCCTTCTCTCTCTGTCCCTGCCCCGCTCATGCTCTGTCTCTGTCTGTCTCTCTCTCTCTCAAAAATAAATAAACATTAAAATTTTTTAAAAATAGGGGCGCCTGGGTGGCTCAGTTGGTTAAGCGTCTGACTTTGGCTCAGGTCATGATCTCACAGTTCCTGAGTTCAAGCCCCACGTTGGGCTCTGTACTGACAGCTTGGAGTCTCGAGTCTGCTTCGGATTCTGTGTCTCCCTCTCTCTCTGCCCCTCCCCACTCGCGCTCTCTGTCTCTTAAAGATAAATAAACATTAAAAAAGATTTTTTTTTTAAATTTTTAAAAAGAAGCTGGAAGAAGCAAGGATTCTCCCTTGGAGTCTCCAGAAGGAACACAGCCCTTCTAACACCTTGATGTTAGCCCAGTGCGACTGATTTTGAACATCTGACTTCCAGAATAATAAATTTGTGTTGTTTTAAGCCACTAAGGTTGTGCTGATCTGTTAACGGCAGCCAGAGGAAATTCAGGGAATTTCGCCCTCCCTAGGGAATCAGGGGCTGCCTCCCAAGCCACCAGCAGAGACCTCTGACTTCAGCTCGAATCTGGTTGGTTTAGCAGACACTGCCCTCTGTCCCAGTGGACCCAGCTGTGTCCGTGGGCCCCCCACGGACACAGCAGTCTGCTCAAGCTGGGCTCATTTTGAAAGGGTTTGTCTTTACCAGCTGTTGTCTGTGTTTATATGACGTCGGACAGAAAGGAGAGCCCTTCCTTCACCAGTTCTTAGTTTTAGCTCTGATATCTGCCTGGCACATAGTAGGTGCTCAATAAACAGCAGCTATTGCTAGTATCGGTAATACTCGATCTTATTTGAAAAACGTAGAGGCGATGTCGGGCAGGCCTGCTAGAGAAGATGATTCTGTAATTTCTACGTGATATTTTCTGAGTTTGCATATTTCAACCCTGGCATGTGCTACTCGGGAGACCACTTTCTTCAACGGATTGGGCCTCGTGGAATTCGTTCCAATTTCAACAGTGAGGTGAGATAAAGGCATTTGAAATACAGACACAGAGATGAATGAATCTCAACTCAGTCACATAATTAAGATATGATTTTCAAGCCACAAAGAACCCAACCAATTTATTGGCCTTATGAAATCTTGCAAGCAGTCCTGGGAAGACCGATTTGATTTTTATAAATCAAAATTCGTAGATTGAAACTGGTCAGAGTCCACACGGAGCCCATTAGGGGCTGTATTATTCAGCCTCTACGTGTTTCATGCGGCCTTGATGTCAAGAAAGAATTTCTGGGGCCTCCATGAGCTAGTCCAGACGCTCTCCTCCTTTGCTGCTGGAAAAGCAACTAACCCCTGAAGCAGGCACACAGAATACAATCTCTCCCACTGATTTAGAATTACGTTTAAAACAAAAAACAAAACATACACTTAAAGAAAACAGAAAATCCTGCCAGTATTTCATTGTAAGAGGAAGCTGGCTTTGTTTGTTTTTTCTAACGAGACGTGAATCTCCTCTTACACCTTGCTCTCGTAAAAGGAAAAAAAGAGACGGCTGTTTACTTACTCAGGGGATGAAAAAGCTCGCGACCTCGTCTGGGTTTTCTGATGGCGAGAGCTGCCTTCGGAGGTGTTTTCTGGGCTGAGAAGCACCGTGGAAACGCGATGGCCTTAAATTGCCCAACCTCCTCTCCAATGAGGTCACTGGAGGGATTGCCGAGAAAGTGAGTCTTTCGATGGAAGAAGCAAGCTGGGGTTTAAAAGGAAAATTGCTCTGTACTCTAAGGCTGGCAAGAGAGTATTCAGCTCCCAGCCCCCCTCTTTACTTTGGAGACATCTGGGGAGACCAGTGACCCTGCCAAAAAAAAAGTATGTTGGCCAAAATGCCCTTAAACCATATTCCGGCATCATCCAGTCCCTTCGAGCCTCAGTGGACATTGAGTGATGACTGTGCCCCGTTCACCACGGGGTCCCACATGCCTGAGGTTTGCTACAAAACCTCAGCTTTTGTGGGAGCTGACTTCAACGTCCTTTTGAGTTTCAGTCCTCAAGGACACACGGCCAAGAATCCGTTAGTGTGGACACCATTAAACAAACAGTGAGCTAGGAAAAAAATTGACTCCTGCAGCGTCCAGAACTGAATGGGATCAGATACACTTTTCCTCATCTTCCCCAGCAGCTCTGAAGCCTATTTGTCTGCACACATCCAATTGAACTGCTCAAGACCTCCTGTTCAGACAGTAAGAAATTTCTGGCTTTCTTGAGGGTCTGGCCTCAAGATCCTGTAACTGAAATGCTCCTAACCCTCCCTCTTAAAAATTAAGACGCTTCAAACTCCCTCCCTAAATGCAGGAGAATGCATCCATGCCTGGGGCTTGAATTGTGGCTTCTGGAAAGGTCATCCTCAAATCTCAGGGGCCCAGCCCTCCCCACACCTGAGTCCTGCCTCTTGGATGCCCCACGTCCCCTCTTTAAAAAGAAACTTTTTTTTTGCATTTATTTATTTTTGAGAGACAGAGAGAGACAGAGAATGAGCAGGGGAGGGGCAGAGAGAGAATGAGATAGAATCCGAAGCAGGCTCCAGGCTTCGAGCTGTCAACACAAAGCCCGACACGGGGCTCGAACCCACAAACCAGGAGATCATGACCTGAGCCGAAGTCGCATGCTTAACCGACTGAGCCACACGGGGGCCCCTCCATGTCCCCTTTTGATGTCACCTTGAACCCAACGTGTCTGGGGCAGAAAAATGTCCCCTTTGTCTTTAGCATCTAGCCTTCTCTGTTTCCTTTCTCTGTACTGACACCTCAGTGGGGACAAACTGCACTTTAGAACTTTCTAGCAAGTTTCTCCTATTGCTAGATATATTAAAATTGTGGAAGCAGAAAAAACAAAGAAGATTCCGAGACTCAGCAGCTGGGGAGCATTTGAGGGAGGAGACTGGAATTTGTCTTTGGGGACGGTCCCTTCACGTGAGGAGAGACCTGGGATGTTTTAGTCACGCAGACGTTAGGTGAATGTCGGCCAGCGTCTGGGTAGCTTTTCATCAGAGAAGGCCTCCAAATCCCAGGCCTTCCTAATTAGTAACGAAGATGGGGGTCTCACCAGTGGAAACCATTTGCAGAGAGTGACTGCGTTTTCTCTCTTCCATAGGAGTGGAGACTGGACTGCTTCTCACAGTGTCTGTCTTAGGAGATGCCTTCCTGCCCAGACAGGCATTGACTCGGGAGGATCCCTGAGACCAGCTCCGCGGGAGGTGAGCCACTCGGTTGGACCCTGGCCCCGCCTCACGTCGGGGAGAGACGGTGAGAAGGGGCCCGTGTGTGGCAGGACCCTGTGGCCCCCACTGCTGGTGGCCCACTTGCCACGTGATGGCTGATGAGCGGGGCTTTGGGATATGACTCTGTGGCAGCCTTGCCAAAGCCTTGGGGGCTCCCCCCGCGGGCGGGATGGAAAGTTCTTTTAGGAAAACGGATGTTCCTCCTATGGCTCACTCGGGGTGGGAAATGGAGTGGAGTTGCCCTCTGCCTCTGGGGCTGTGGAGAGAGGGGGCCTGAATTCCAGGGGCTGAGGACAAGGCGAGGGAACCCCGAGTGTTAGGGAGAGGGAGCCTGAATTCTGGGGGGTTAAGGGCAGGGCGAGAGAACCTCAGGTCTTGGGAAGAGGGGTCTGACTTTGGGGGGTTGAGGGCAGGGTGAGGGACCCCAAGTCTGTGGGGAGAGGGGGCCTGGATTCTGGGGGGTTAAGGGCAGGGTGAGGGAACCCAAGCCTATGGGTCAAGGGGGCCTGAATTCCGAAGGCTGAGGGCAGGGTGAGGGAATCCTACATCTAGGAAGGGGTACAGGCCCCTGTAATGTGGAGGCAGGGGGAGGCCAGGAGTGGGGTGAGGGTCCTCTGGGGCCGGGGGCCTGTGTGGGGCCTCTGTAGGGAGAACAGGACAGCAAAGAGACTATTCTAAGGCATGAAGAGACGGCTGGAAAGAGACCCAGGGCTGCCGTCTAGAAACAGGACACCTGGCCAGCGTGCTGGGACAGGTCAACCTTCCCTGGATTGTCCCTGATGCTGATGTTGGGGACTCCAGGCAGCAGGGCCTCCTGAGCTGAGGGCTCGGGCTATGCTCCATGCATATTCCAAGAAGGTGAGCTTGAGCTTAAGGGACTTGGGGACACACAGGTCACAGTCCCCACCATGGCACACACACAGTTCTCTGGTCACTAAACCCCAGAGTCACCCTGTCTCCTCTCCTAGTCACATCCAGCAGGTTCTGCAAGGTCACCTCCCTGGGCTCATCTCTACAGGTGACTTCTAGATGTCGGACATCTTCAGGGCTCTCGCTCAGTCCTCACAAGACACGAGCTGTCTCTTTTATCATCTTTACGTGTCGCCGCAGGAAAGGAACTGAGGCCGGCCCGCTTCTGGCCGGGACCGAAGGCCCAGCCGGCCGTCCTTCCCCTCCGTCCAAGCCTTCCTTCTGGCCGTAGGTGTTAGACAATCACGTGGCAGACACGTCTGCGACAAAGGACTCCCAACCAATCTCCTAGCTTTCTGAGTTTTGTCCTTCTGTCCATGCTTGTGCTGGATTAATATTCCAGAGCACCTGGATTTTGTCATTTCCTAGGACAACAGCCCAACCCCTTGGAATTCGGACTCCCCTGCTGTAACACGCGGAGCCACCCTCCACCCTGGGACATTTCCTGACGGGTGACTCCTGGGCTCCTAATGCCTCTGGACGCGCCTTCCTGTGAGCGTTTGCTGGAAATGCCCCCCCCCGCCCCTCTCTTTCTGCTTAATGCACCTCCATCATTCAAGGCCCCTTTGGTCCTCTGTGAGCACAGGTCTGAGTGTTCATCCTTCTATTCTGCACACACGTAGGGAGCACCTGCAAGGTGCCAGGTGGCTGCTGGGTGCCAAGGGGCAGGGAGGAGGAAGCCTGGCGCCCCCCCCCCCCTTGCCCCCGGGGGCCGCTCATGTTCCATGCGTCTGGCAAGCGATCGAGCCAACATTTGCAGTCAAGTGTGCAAACACCACTATATGAGAGCCCGCAGCGTGCAGCACAGAGGGGGTGGGGACGGATGGGGCCAGGGTCTGGTGTCAAGATGCAAAATCCTACAGTTTGTAGGTTTAACAAGGCACAGATACCTGGAAAGCGACAGGGCGACGGGGGCTGGCTTGAAGGTGTCCCGGGCATGCAGGCAGCTGGGAGCACTGCCCTGGCCTGAGCCAACGGCCATTTAGAAGTGAGGGGCGGGGCGCCTAGGTGGCTCGGTCGGTTAAGCGTCCGACTTCCGTTCAGGTCATGATCTCGCGGTCCGTGAGTTCGAGCCCCACGTCGGGCTCCGTGCTGACAGCTCAGAGGCTGGAGCCTGTTTTGGATTCTGTGTCTCCCTCTCTCTCTGCCCCTCCCCTGTTCATGCTCTGTCTCTCTGTGTCTCAAAAATAAAAATAAACGTTAAAAAAAAATTTAGAAGTAAGGGGCTCTGGGCACCGGCCACTCAGCAGAAAATAGCCCACTGGGCCAGGGGTTCCACAAACCAGTGCAAGTTTAGAAATTTGCACATAAAACGCTGCCTGGACAGTGAGACTCAGCAGGCCCTCCCTGAGGGGAGTCAGGAGAATCCCAGAGCTAATGCAGCCGGGGCCCGGGTGCAACACTTGGAAATGACCTGTGACCGGGGAGGGTCAGCCACAATCCTCTATGTTCTAAAGCCTGAGCCAGACCAGGTCACGTCTCTGCCTGAAACCCTCAGGCTCCCCTCGCAGGGACAGGAAAGCGCTGGGATCGACAGTGGCCCACCCACAAGGCTGCACAGCCCTGCTGCCTTTCTCAGTGTCCTTTTCACGCTCCCCACCCGCTCATCCACTGGCTCTCTGGCCTCTTTGCTCTGTCTCAGACGTGCCACGTCCTCTCCGCCTCAGGGCCTTTGCACTGGCCATTCCCTGTGCCCGGAGCACCCTTCCCGTAGACAGCCACATCCCTCGGGTCCTCCTGGCCCCCACAAATCCCCCCTTATCAGAGAGCCCTTCCCTGAAGTAATACCTCCTCCCTTCTGCCCGCTTCATTTTTCTCACCACCTGGCTACACTGTTTAGTTTTTACTTCCTGTGTCTCCATCAGGCAAGCTGTTTACCTCTTTTGATGAGAGTCTTACTCCGGAACTCCTACGACAGAGCCGACGTGCTCAATCAGCACGTATTTGCTGAATAAATTCATAACCCTATTTATTTATGCTGCATATCGGAATATCAATAGTTTGTCCCTATGTCAACACGCACGTCCTGAACCTCTTGGGGGCTCCAGGTCCCTTGTGGGCAATGGGAAGACGGAGGTGAACAAAGCCTTTTCCGTGTCCCCTTGTGGAGCGCGGGGTCCGTCTGAGGACAAAGACAGGCAGGCAGGCAGACAGTGACTGCACGCCTTGGAAGGCAGAATGGTAATGAAGAGCCAAGGTTACGTCCGAGTATGAAGGCCTAAAGAACGGAAGTCTTGGAAGAATTATGGCAGAGGGATATTTGAATGGGGTTTTGAGAGATGAATAGGAGTTTGGGAGGCAGGCCAGCCAAAACAAACAAACAAACAAACAAACAAACAAATGCAAAAACATTGTAGGTGGAAGGCCCAGCACGTGGATGTGCACGAATGTTGTTTGTGGAAGGCTTACTTGGAACTTAGGAGTCAGCCCAGGGTCAAGCCTCAGACCGCGTTTTCTCATTCCTTTTGAGGACCACTCAGCCCCTGCCCTGGCGTCCGCTCTGTGCAGATTTGCCCCCAAAGGTGTTGTTTTGGTGCAGCAAAGAGCACGAAACGGTTTCAGCTCGGAGTGAGTTCTCTGAGAGCGCAGATACTCCCCTGGCGCTGGGGGGGGGGGGGGGAGGGGGCGAGGGTGGGAAGAGAGCGGGGGACCCTGCGGGGAAGTCCCGGGAAGGCTCAGACCCTCAGTTTCTTCAATCTGGCAGCAAAGGTGCCCTGCCTGCTCCGACAGCTGTTGCGGAGATGAAACAAATCCACGGAAAATGTCACTCTTTCATCATGTGGACGTTCACAGGATGAGATGAATTATGCGTACGTATGTTCCCAGTTTTATGACCTTCCTCTGTGGAATCTGGCAGAAGCCGCCCATATGGAAAGCCTGTTGCCTCATCTTTCAATCAGCCCACGGGCCTAAATGGCCTACGCGTCCGGCGAGAAATGGGGGCGTGAAATCAAGTTCGTTTCCCACAGAAACCAGTAGTGCTCGTATGTCTTTTGCGGGGATGGGATTGATGCTGTGAGCGTGTATCTCTAACACAAGAAACCAGGCCGTGCCCCGTGATCAGAAATGCTCCTACGACCTGGGCGCAGGAGAAATGACACGCTGAAGACAACGCGCACCTTCCCTTGAAGACTTGGGGTCATCCTTGGCTGTCCCAGCCCTCATGGTGGCTACGGATATGTGACAGAGACAGATACGTTGACGGTACACGTGAAATACTTGAATGGGGTTCTCGACTGGGCATTCGGAAAAGATGCCTCAGAAGAGAGCTAACGTTTCAGAGTTTGTTGGCATGATGTGTCTCAGGCAGGGCTCTCCAGAGAAACCAAACCAATAGGATATTTACCTATTCCTATCTATCTATCCATCCATCCATCTATCTATCTATCATCTATCTACCTGTCTATCTATCTATCTACCTATCTGTCTATGGATCATCTATCTTCTTCATCATCATCATCTATCTATCAATCAAGATATTTATTCCAAGGCATTAGTTCATGTGACTACAGAGGCTGGCTATGTCAAAATCCATAGGGCAGAGCAGAGGACTAGAAACTCATGTACGAGTTCATGCAGCAGTTTTGAGGCAGCATTTCTTCTCTGGAAATCTTAGTTGTTGTTCTTAAGGCTTTCAACTGCTTGGATGGGGTCCACCACATTATTGAGGGTAATCTCCTTTACTTAAAGTAAGGGATGTTCACCACATCTACAAAAGACCTTTGCAGCAACCCCGGATTCCTGTGCGATTAAAGAACCGGGTGCTGGAGCCCAGCCAAGCTGACACGTAAGACTCACCATCACAGATGGCATTTAGAACCATGATCCTGGCTGGGATTAGTAAGGTGGCCCACGCAGAGAGAAGAGAAGAAGGCTTAGGGTTGAAGCCTGAGGAGTGCCAACATTTACATTTTAGGTGGAGAAGGAGGTGCTGGGCAAAGGGAACAGGAAGAGCAGCCAGTGGAAAACAGATTCCGTGCCGATCAAGTCTGGGAGACGTGGGGTTAGACCAGGCTTAGAGAAGCATGCCTCCTTGCAGGACTTCTCAGGGCCTTTAATACGCTTTTGAGCATTGTGAAGCCTCGCGAGGAAGGTGTCGTGGTTGCAGTTCTGAGACTTATCGGACCAATCGGGAGCCAGGTTTTGGTTTTGCTTTTGGTTGTTGTTGTTGTGGTCATTTTGTTTTCACTTTGTTTTGTTTCGTTTTGGAAACTTTGGGGAAAATCTTCCAAAGTAAACAGTGGCACCACAATAGCTTACGGAGTGGAAGGTGAGCCCTATGGCTCTAGGAGAAAATGATTTTAGAACTGAATTGAAGAGAAAGAATTCGGGCGGCTAATGGGGTGGGGGCACCCAGGAGAGACAACCAGTCCTCGCCGTGAGAGGGTCTGTTCTTCCCCATGGAGCACGAGGACAGGGGTCAGACTGCCCCGAAAGGCCATCCAGCAGTCGGGATGCCAAGGTCCCACTGCTTTGTCTTCCTCCCAGTGGACAGGTACTTTGGGGAAAAAATCTGACTTGCAAGCAAGGCCCCGGACCTCAGGTCTGATCTGGAATTCGGGGCGAGCGGGTCTGGGCCGCAGAGCCACATGCCAGGGAGGGTTCGGATCCTAGCTCCATCACTGAGGAGCTGGGTGACCTCGGACCGGTTTCTGCGCCGCCTCCGGAAGCCTTGGTTTCTTGGTCTGCGAAGCGGGTCCTTTCCCAGAGTTTGGGGATCAGGTGAGATGCTGTGGTGACGCAGCCAGCGGGAGCTGTCCTGGGTTATTGCTTTGTTCTTGCACAAGAAGGGTTATGTAAGCCGTCCTCTGTCTTGGCCGGGACCCCAGAGAGGAAACAGACAGACAGGGCTGGCCCTCGGTGTGGGCCTCGGAAGTTGACTCAGCGTGGACGGGGTGTCCGGGGAAGCTTCAGAACCCTGTCTTGGTTCATCTTGTGGGGTTGTCCCTAAACAACCTTCCACCAAGTCAGAAGCCGGGAGCCAGGCCCTGTGGCCTCTACTTAGCCTGGTCTGGGAGGCCCTGAATCAGCCTGGCTTTGGGGCCTGGGGAAGGAAGAGGGCAACAGGGCAGCCCCGGTCCTGGGCCAGCAGCCTGGGGACTGGGGTATTTAATAAACCCGGCTCTAGCAGGTCTGTGGTTCGTACACTCTGGGGGGCTTGGGTTTGCCCCTAACATCCTACATGACCTTGAGAAAGGCCTGGGGATCCTCCTTTGGAAAAACTCCCTCGAGCTCTGTCAGATGCTCTATCCTGCTCTTTCTTAGGGACACTTCTGTCACCAGCTGGCATCGCCAGCCCTCAGGAGACCTCAAGGAAGCTTCTGGTTGACTCCTGCATTGCTGGGGGGAAAGGGGTCTGTGTGGACCCCGGTGGGCAGGCTCAAAGGTGAGTGAGTGCGTCCTCAGAACGATTACAGCGCCTCTGGCCGCCTCCCGGGGCTGCCGGAGCCAAGTGCCACAGACAGGCTGGCTTCGAGCAACGGAAATTTAGTCTCTCACAGGTCAGGAGGCTAGAAGTCCAGGATCAAGGTGTCGGCAAGTTGGGGCCCTCCTGAAGGCTCTGAGGAATAGTGTCTTCTATGTTTCCTGGCTTCTTGGTGGTTCTGGGGAATCTTTCACATTCCTTGGCTTGTGGGACCGTCACTCTGATCTCTGACTACATCTCCTTGTGGCCTCTGTGTCTCTATGTGTCTCTCCTCCTCCTATGAGGACCCCGGTCCTTGGACATAGGGCCCACCATAATCCGGTACGACCTCTTCCTACCTTAATGACCTCTGTGAAAACCCTATTCCCAAATAAGATCCTGTTCTGAGGTCCCACGTGGACATGAACTTGAGGGGGGAACGGAATACTATTTAACCCACGAGAGTGCTTTGATCTCTGTTATTCTTCACAGCACCTGGATTCTCATCATATAGGTGAGAGAACAGAAACTCAGAGAACCTGACTGGCTTTGCCCGAATTCCCAGAGGCGGGAATGACAGAGCTGGCATGTGAACCAGGAACCTGGCTCCAAGCCCAGGGCAGTCGCTGTCACATTGGTGCTGCCCTCTACAGTTTATGGAGGGAGCCCTCCTTCCAGAGTCATTAGCTCTGGGTAAGACAGTCACACTTAGGGTGTTAGCTGCCTAGTTTCCAGATGAGGAAACTGAGGCCAAAGGCCGTTGGAGGGGGGGTGAGGGGTTGGCCAAGATCACAATGCGAGTAAGGTGGCATGGTGGGGCCCCAAGGCCTGGCCTCCAAAGTTCTCCCCCTACAATGAAATGTTACCTCTCAGCGTCGGGCACATGAAGGGAACCAGACACAAAAGGCACGTGGTGTTATGATTCCATCCGAACGAAATGTTCAGAAGAGGCAAGTCTGGAGACGGGAGGGTTAGTGGCTCCCGGAGCTGGTGGAGAGGCGGTGGTGGGGGATTTCACGCTGGGGTGATGAGCGTGTTCTGGAACTAGAGAACAGTGACCACACAGCTCTGGGGGCAAGCGGAACCCACTGGAATGGGTGAGCTGTCTGGCTTGTGAGTCATATCTCGATAAAGCTGCTATGGAGAACATCTCAGGGTAAGGTGTCAGCCTCTAGCCCCTGCTGTGTGTGTGTGTGGGGGGGGGGGGTGGATTCTGTAGGAGGTAAATACTCACGAAGCCTACACGATTCAGACTCTGTTAGGGCAGAAACAGCCCCAGCGCGGGCTCAGAAGCTATCCCTGCAGGAAGGCACCTTGAGGCCTTTCTGGGTGACCAGATTCGTAAACCCCCCCCCCAGGGAAGTCACAAGCACCCCTCCTGAAGAGCGGTGGGGTCTTAGCAAGTTACTTCCCTCTCTGGGCCTCAGTTTCCCCATCATGAACTGGCGGTAACGCAGGTGCCCACCTCCCTGAGGGGTCACGAGGGTCTGAAAAGAGGTCAGCGGAGTGTGAGACATTATCATGGGGCCATTTGACCTCAGCTAAAAAACAACAAACAAGCCATCAGGCTTCCAGCCATTCCCACTGCTGAATCGTGACCTCCTCGCCTCGCCCCTGTCCACCCCCCCCCCCCACTGCTCCCAGTCCTCCAGGGTTTGGCGAGAGGTCAGAGGGTGTGGCTCTGCCATGGGCTCAGGGGCTAAGAGCAAGGAGAGAGGGGACCACACTGCCGGTGGCTGCGGATCTAGACTTTGCTTTCCAAATCATGAAGACTGCACCAGGGACTTCAGAGATCGACGACGGCCCTCATCGCTAGCATTCAGTCCCACCAGGTCACTGGCATTCAGCTTGCATTGTGACTCCACCTCCTCACCCACTCGGCCAGGGCAGGCTCAGGGGCCCACCGGTGGGCTTGCGGGGGGGCCGCGGAGGGTCGGGAAGGCAGGGGCCGCTCATGTGGCTGGGCTGGCTGGGGGCAGGTGGGAGGGCGGCTTTCCCAGCCCGTTTCCACCTGCCGAGATCTCAGTTCACGCTTCCAGCCAAGTGGCTGGCTTCCCTCTGGGCTGCAGACATCCTAGAGTCACGCCTACCCTGCGACCAAAGTCCCTTAGAGGAGTGAGCTCCCTCGGGCAGTGGTGGGCAACTTTCTCCAAGCTCAGAGCTGCTGGGGAGGGAAGGGTGCAGGCCGAGTGGGAGGCGCGAGCACTGGAAGGAGCACGGAAAATCTGTCGGACTCTACCCAGTTGTGGACACCAGGGCCAGAGGGCAGAGAACGAGCCAGGAAGTGGAGAGAGGGAAAGATACAAGGCAGGGGCTGGCTCATGACAGGTCTTGCGAGCCACGTTATGGATGTAGAACTTTGTCCCGGGTGCCGGGACACGTTTGCAGGATTTCCTGTTAGAGAGCATGGTCCTCGCCCTCACCATCGTCTTCATCACAGCTGTCATCACCATCATCATCACCATCGTGGCCGCTCACACGCGTCGAGCGTGTACCAGGCACCGGGCTAGACGCTTTTCTGCGCAAATCCTGTCAGCAGCTCTGTAAGGCAGAAGCCCTCATTCGCCCCCTTTTACAGATGAGAAAACGTAGGCTCCGAAAGGATCGGTGAGATGCTCCAGACCACACGACAAATAGGAGCCCCGGCCGGAACCGGGACTGGAATCCAACCCAGGTCTGCCTCATCCCAAGCCTCGGCTCCTAAACGCTGCTCTTTCGGGGTATAGCCCCTCTACGGTTGTGTTTGTGTGAAGACACGTCATTGGATACAGAGTGAAGGATAAGAGCTGGCAGATGGTCGAGGTCAGTATCAGAGACGGCAAGAGCGGTGAGAGGATGCTCAGCCATAGAGAGAAGCACATAGGTCCCGGAAACACATGGGTGGAATCTGAAGGAAGTGCTGATCCGGTAGGTGGGAGGGATGGGGGAGAGGGTGTATTGACCGATGACCCCCAGGTTTCTGGTACGGGTGCGTGGAGGTGTAGATCGAGTAATGCCACTTCTGTAGAGACAGAATAGAAGTGTTCTTTAATGAACGAGTGAATGAACGAATACGTGAGTAATGAGGAGTTCCCCTAAATGAAGTGGGTAATGAGTTCCCCATCGCTGGGATTATGCAAGCAATGGCTACACAACTGTTTGTTTAATCTAGACATTGTAGAAGACACTCCTGCTTGGAAGGGGAGGTGAGAGGGAAGGTCCCCAGTAAATATATATTGCATGCATGAATGATTGAACTTGATGCCACCCCTCTGATTCTAGGGCCTCATGGGGGCTCGCTGGCACCTGGTGGGAGCTTGATGAGTTACCACTGTAGGAACATAGGACAGGGGAGACTATCAAACCCTATTCAATTTTCTTACATTTCTACTTCGGTATATTTTAGAGCCTGCAGTTTAATACATATTAATGAGTTTACACATTGGGTATGCATAATCAAAATTCTTTTACTTATAGGGATACACAATCACAAGAGCTTGGACACCGCTGTTCTGCAGGACAGAAGCCCTAAAGTGGGTTGAGCGGAAATAATGGCCTTCTCGCTGCCTCTTGATTGCAGTGTCCTCACAAAACTAAGGTTTTTGGAACCGTGACATGAAAAACCTCTGCAAAAAAACTCCTCAACCGTTTATTAAGCTGTATGGAAAAGACATATGTTTACACACTTCATCCATTTCTCATTGTTTGTGAATTGCTCCCTCCTTACAATGTAACAGCTCTCTGGGTCTTTCACAGGACAATGTTCTTTATCACAGTGTCAAAACAACCCACTGGGCGGCTGCCCTCCTGCAGACTGATGGCTCCTCAGGCCACGGGAGGACCCCTAAGCGACCATTAGGTGTCCAGAGCTAAATGACCATTTGGTGCCCATCACACACCCGCTGATGGATGAGTGCTACACATTTGCGAAGCACAGCCTCCTTTTTTATTCCACTCACAGTCTGCGCGCGGTTTGACTCCATTAAAATGTTAAACCCTTCCTACTTCTTCAACCTTTTCTTTCTCCAGCTACGAGTGTGTTTATTGGGGCAGAGGGGTGTGCGTGGCAGGGGCACAAAGGCTGGGCATCTTTTCTGACTCCTTTTGCTTTAAAATCTAGAGCTGGTTTGATGAGGATTTACGGCCTGTTTGCCATCCAAGATTTCCTGGTCTTTGGGGTTTCCATCTTCTCCGGAGAGGGCTTGCTAACAAGTATCCAATTACTTTGAGTGAATGAATGCTGTCCTGGTGTCGCTTGCCTTACCATCCTGGTAGCTCCCGAGCTCCACTGCTACTGAGCTGGCCCTCCCCGCCTTGGTTCTCAGCCACATGACGTTGGAGCGTTGGAGCCCGGGAGGTGCGTTCTCCTTACTCCCCATGGTGCCTGCCGGCCACAGCAGGCCGATTGGGAGCCGCGTAGAAAAAAAGAAATGAATCCTCCCTGGAGCACCGGGGGCTTGGCGATAGGACTGTCTCTTAAGCCTCTGGCCAAGGATGCTGGTCCAGCTTCCTGTGGCCTTACTCCTGGGACCCGCCCCGCTCCGCCCATCGCCCTGCCCACCGCTGCCCCATCGCCCCGCCCACTGCTGCCCCATCCAACCACTGCCGGCCCCGCCCAGCGAAGGCGGAGCCACAGCCTCTCCGCAGCGCCTGCTGGAGGCCCCTGGGGGAGGGCGTTCTCCCTTCTGGGTTCCTCGTGTGGGGCCCCAGGGCTTCCTCTTGGTCATATAAGACCAGGCAGCCACGCCGTGACTCAGACCCAGCTGGCCCAAATGAGGCGCTCAGCCCTGTAGGGGAGCTTGGTCCCAGGATCAGCGCTATGGGGTCCGTGACCCCTCGTGCCAAATCATTGGGCTGCTGTCCTCGGGTGGCAATTGGTTGGTGCCCTCGGTTGCTGAGACCGGGACAACGGTGGACGGGCTGGACTCCGCCTGAGTACTGCCCACCCCCAGTCTGAGCATGAGTCCCCGGCAAGTTCACTCAGACATCTCTCGCGGGCATCACAAATCACACATTGAAGGGGTGGCGTGTCCGCAGAACGCTCGCGTGTGTATGCATGTGCGGGGGGCGGGCGGGCAGCGTTACGGGAAGGTGGAAGGCGGGTAACGTTGTTGCGCACCTGCTATGAGGCCAACCCTGAGACGTGCTTTATTTACAGCACCGTTAGCTACAATACCGGTTCTCCTCTAAAGAGCTATTGTAAAACCCGAGTCCGTTTCTTTATAATAAATTTATTTCCATAGCACCTTTCCTTTTTCCCAAGCACTTTCGTGCCTGTTACGTCTTTCAGTCCTCCCAACAAGCTGATGTCACAGAGGACGAAACAGGCAGGGATTAAGTGACGTGCCACTAATTATCAGCAGAACTGGGGCGTCAGGCTCCTCCTCAGTCCTCTCCTCTGCACCAGCCAGGGTGCCTTGCTCCACCACGTCGCAGAACAGCCTTCTGGTCGTTGGAAGTAGTCATTCCTGTTCGAGTTTGCGAGTTCCTCAGAGACAGATTATGCTTGCTTTTTTCTTCCCTCTTGCCCGCGGTGCTCAATACTTGCCTATACAGCAAGTGCTAGATAAGTGCTAAGTGCTCATCGAGTTCTTGTTTGGCACAGACCATCTTGCCCATGGGCAGGGGGAGTGATGGGATCCTGGTCTCCGGGTTCTTACCAGGGATCCCTCAGAGTTCAACCTTCACTGATCTGAGAAATCATCCTCCGGAGTCCCAGCTGAGAGGATTTAAGAGACTGAAGGCAAAACTCCAGCCAGGCCCCCCGCCTGTGGACCCAGCCGTGGCCTCAAAGCTGGGGTGGCAGTTCTCCCGGAGATGTGATCTGGCACGCTGGGGCAGGCTGGGACACCATGTGGGAGGGACACTCAGTCCCTCCTGTCCCTGTCCCCAGGCCCTCTCCACTCCTGGGAAGAAGCAGACTGGCCCACGGGTGGCAGCAAATGGGAACAATAATACCGTCATGTTTATGGAGCCCTTGGCTCTGGGCACGAGGTCACCCCATCCTCGCGGCCTCGCCCGCTGCATCTTGGGCAGGGCGGGAATGAAGCGCCTGTTTGGCCAGAGATGTCGACTTACTGCCCAAGGTCGCATGCCTTCCGTTCCTGCTCGGGCACATCCTGAGGGGCAGCTGTAAGCGCACCCTCACCCACGTGAACCGTAGTCCTCGGGGCGGCCCTCACTGGCTGTTCCCCACCCACTCGGGCAGTCTGTGAATCTGGCGTTCCACCGAGATGGAGGTCCGTAGCGTGCCCATGGAGTTCTCCGTCTTGGTGGACTCCGACACGCAGCCCCCCTTCTGGCACAGTCCCCGGAACACCTCCCGTGACTTCTTGCGGAAGCGCTTGCCCACGATCACGTACACCAGCGGGTTGAGGCAGCTGTTGCTGTAGGCCATGTAGGACGCGATCTGCGTGAAGACGTCGACGATGTGCTCATCCCAGCAGCCGGACAGGATGTTGAGGCGCAGCAGCGTGTCCAGGAAGGTGCTGACCTGGAAAGGCAGCCAGCAGGTGACAAACAGCAGCAGCACGGCCAGGACCAGCACCGTGGCCTTCCTCTCCGTCTGGATCTCCTTGAACTTCTGCATCTCGTTGTTGCGCAGCACCTTCATGATCTGCACCGTGCAGAAGGTGATGACGACCAGGGGCAACAGGAAGCCCACGGAGTTCAGGAGCACGTTGGTGAACACCTCCCAGGTGCGCGACGGGTAGACGATGATGCAGGCCGTGACGTTGTAGCCCTCGGCCGCGTACTCCTTCATGGTCCGGAAGGCCAGCATGGGCGAACTCAGGAGCAGCGTGCACCCCCAGATCACCAGGCTGTAGAGTTTGGCCCAGCGCACCCCGCGCATCCGGCCCATGGACATGGTTTTCACCAGGGCCAGGTAGCGGTCGATGCTCACCAGCATCAGGAAGCAGATGCTGCTGTACAGATTCATGTAGAGCATGGTGTTCACCACGCGGCAGAGGACCTCCCCAAAAAGCCAGTCGAAGTTGTGGGCGATGGTGATGGCCCAGAAGGGCAGCCCGCAGGCCAGGATCAGGTCCGCCACGGCCAGGTTGCCCAGGTAGATCTCGGCCACCGTGCAGCTGCTCTTGTGCAGGCAGAAGACGCCGAGGACGAAGATGTTCTCGAGGGCCGCCAGCACGAACAGGACCCAGAGGAAGGGAGCCTGGATGGCGTTGAGCCAGCTCCACCACTCGGCATAGACGCAGCCCTGGGACGACGTCCCGTTGAGAGTGGACTCAAGCACCTGCGAGGTGATGTTGAGCATTTCGACGCTGAAAGAAAAGCGCAAAAGAGGCTGTTACACCTCAAGGTCACAAGAAGGAGGAGAGACAACTGACGCAGCAGGAGGGGGACTCAGCAAGCAGCTTCCGGAAGCGAGGTCGGGAGGGGCGCTCAGGCCCTTTCTGCCGCGTGCTCAGAGACCGGGGCGCCCCGGACTCCCTGGGGTCTTTCAGAGGGACCCCGTCTCCTTGGGCTGAGCCAAGAGCTCGTGTTCTTTGCCTGGCAGCTCCATTGGGATGTTTCCTTGGACGGTGTCCACCCGCGGCACCAACGATCAGTCTTGGGCCCTGGGCCTCCTCGAAGCTTCCGTGATGGGAGGATGCAAAACACATTCCTTCCTTATCGCGTGGGCCCCTCCCAAGGGAGCTGGGCATCTTTCAGCCTCTCGTGGCCTGGTCACGGTGAGTAATTTATTAGAGGAGAAAGATGATATCATGCCAGACAGTGATATTCCAACCTGCCTCCGAGACCACAGCCCATCTGCCCACACCCTGTCTCCTTCTGGCAGAAGGCAGCGCTGTGCTTCCAGAACCTCCATCAGCCAAGTGTTGACGACAGTCCGAGGTCATGTGATGGCAAGGGAAGGCAGGGGCTTTGGAACCAGACAGTTCATATCTCGGCGCGTTCATTGGCTGTGTGACCTTGGGTAAGTTAATTAGCCTCTCTGAACCTCAGTGACCTACCTTGTAAAATGGGAATAACAGAATCTACTCCTCAGGGCTGCGGTGGGAATCCAAGACAGTGGGCAAAAAGCTGTGCTCTTGGCTCAACAAGCACGAATAATTATCGACTTTTCGTGAACTTACGAGAACAACCGGCACCACTGTTTTCAGGTTCTGGCTCCTGTATTAGCGACTGTATCATTAACTCACTTCTTCCTCTTCCACTCTTGGGTGCGACTCAGACCATGGGGCGGTTCATTTTCTGGAAGTGTCACTGTTCGGGCTACTTCCCCTCTACCTTCTGCCAAGAGGCACGGGGGGTTGGACAGCTCCCTAGCTGTGTGGTCTTAGGCAAATTGCTTGACCTGCCCGAGCTTCCATTGTGTTTCCTTTGGAGGAAAACACTGCTCTCTTCTTGACCGGCTTTGTACCGCTGTTGCAAGGTCCAACTCAAAGCGCGGGCGTGAAGACACATCGAAAGCGGAGAGTACCACCAGAGGGCAAGACCGAGTAGATGTTTCCCTAGTGCCCAGGGCAGGGAGAGTCAGGGAAGGTGGTGGGAGGGGAGCTCTTCCTGGGGGGGTGAATCCTTCCGGGGCAGGCTCATTGGCTGGGAGGTGGGGGGTGGCGGGCTGAGCCACAGCTAAGGGAAAGCATCTGCTGTTCACCGGTGGGATTTCCTAGGAAAAGCCCCTCTGCTTCCGGGACCAGCTGGCTGGCTTTGAGCGGCCAGACTGGGCACCTGTGACTAACTCATTCCTCAGTGCAATTGTTATTTATGTATTTATGTATGTATGTACGTACGTATGTATTCATTTATTTAATTTTTTAAAACACTTGTCTTTTTTTTAATGTTTTATTTATTTTTGAAAGAGAGAGAGAGACAGACAGAGTACCAGTGGGGGAGGGGCAGAGAGAGAGGGAGACACAGGATCCCAAGCAGGTTCCAGGCTCTGAGCTGTCAGCACAGAGCCCGACGTAGGGCTCGAACTCTCGAACTATGAGAACGTGACCTGAGCCGAAGTCGGACGCTCAACCGGCTGAGCCACCCTGGCGCCCCTGCAATGGTCCTTTCAATGTGCTTTGAGCATCTTCCCTGTGCTGAGCTCCACCCTGTCTGTAGGGACCCAGAGGTGAGTGCCACGTGTCCCCCACGCCCTGCCAAAGCTCCTGGCAACTGTGGTCTAGAGTGTGATGGATGCCGTGGGGGTGTGGGGCACAGAATTGGGTGTGTGTGGAGAAGGACGGAGGTGACCCTGTGACTCTGGAGCTGGATCTCGAAAGACGAGGAACATGTCAACAGAGAGCAAAAAGAACAGTGTTATGTGGCAACAGAGGGTGGCTACATTTGCAGTGAGCACAGCGTAACATATAGAGAAGTTGGATGGCTATGTTGTACCCTGGAAACCAAGGTAGCATTGTGTCTCCACTATTCTCAAATAAGAAAATGAGAAAACAAGACAAACAAACAACACCAACAAGGAGAGAGGAAGACCAGGCAGAAGGAGCAGGTTGAGCGGAGGTGCAGAGATGCGGAAGCCTCCGGCATGTTCTGGAAGGCAAGGTGGCAAGTGGCCAGGGATGGGATGAATAAAGGAAAAAGGACAGTCATCACTGGCTGCTAAGAAAGTGAAGCTTTGTCCCTGAGAGCTTTAAGGAGGGAGTGATGGGATAGGAGAAAGGCTCTGGGAAGATTCTTCTGGCGGAGTGGTGATTTGGATATGTCCCCCAGTTTTTTGCTACCCTTCCCTTCAAAGGGTGGAGTCTAGTTCCTCTTGCAGTGAATGTAGCCGCTGACTTGCTTCCCACCCATGGTGGCAGTGACAGTGTGTGAGTCCGCGGTCTGTCATAAAACACATTGCAGTTTCTTCCTTGGCCTTGCAAGGGTGCTTGCTGTGGGGGCAGCTGGCAGCCATGTTGTGAGGGCACTCAAGCAGCGGTGTGGGAGGAACCAACTTGCCTCCTTGGAAGCAGATCCTCTGGCCCCAGTTCAGCCTTTGGTTGACCCTGGGACCCTAGCCTTGGAGTATTCCGGCTGAGACCCCAGATATCACAGAACAGAGACGGGCCGTCCCCACTGGGCCCTAAGTTCCTGACCTGTGCGAACTGGCAGGCTCCTTCCAGAGCCTCTGGATGTAAGGCTTCTCCTGGACAACCTCCTTGGTCCAGCCTTTGGCCCTGTTTTTGCAGCTACATAAAACCCATTTTCTCAGTGACCCAGGCTTGGACAGTTGTCTCTCAGGGTCTGGGTCTCGGAAGACGGAAGTATGGCCAGATGCTGCCTGTTAATTTCCCAGCAATATGGTCCTTTGCCAACGGGATGGCCCCTGGCCCTTAGCTGGCTCTGAGAAGCCACTAGATTGTCGGAGGTGGCCTGGGGAGTGCAAAACTGGGAGTTAAGTGCCCCGTGGCTGCCTGGTCATCTCCATGGTATGCTGCACCCCATACAGGGCTGAGAAGCCAGGCAGGGCCCCTCTGCCCTTTGTCTCGCCAGCCCTGAACCCTCAAGACCGACCCTCCCTTTCTTCTGCTTCCACTCGCAATCGGTTCTCTCTATGGAGTGGCTAGGCCTTCTACCAGACATCAGACATGAGTTGGAGACATCCCTTCTCCGTGGTGACCTGGTGCATCTCTGATTCCTTGGGTGTTGACTTCAGAATGTCACTCTCTTCATTTCCAAGTTCATTTGGGATGGGTCGCACATGACCATCACTTCTGTATCCTCCTCCCGCATCCCCGTACCCCACCAAACCCAACAGAACACCACCCGCCCTGCTCCCACCAGGTCCATGGGGGACTCGAACACGGGCCCTACCAGCCCTCGAGAGGTTTTTTTTTTTTCCGCGGATCCCACATTGCCTGTTGCTTTCACTGTTGCCCAGGAGATGGGGGTCACGTTCCCCAAGTCTTCTCCAGGCTGTCTGCCCCTCCCACCATAAGCAGTAAATCAAGGAATTCTTTTGACTTACCCGAAAGTGGCTGTGGTGGGCACGGGGTCCTCATGAAAAGACACGAACATATGTCTCCTCCAGGAAGAGAACATTTGGACTCAGAGGGAGATGTGTGTGAGGCGCCCGGGCTGATCGGAGGAGAAAAGACAGTTAGATCGTGGGCTGGGGACCATAAAACACACATGTGTTTGTCCACGAGGGAAGGGAAATCGAGCCCTTCACTTAACAAATATTTATTCAGCAGCTGCTGCATACTGGGTGCTAGGGACATAATGGCACAATGTCCTGTCCTCCAGGAGCTTACAGTTTAATGGAGAAGCCAGACATTACTGAAATAGTCACTAAATAATTGAAAACTGATGCAAGTGCTATGAAATAAAGGTCCCACGGAAGCATATAAGATGGAGTCCTAAACCAGCCTGGCGTGGGGGGGGGGGGGTTGTGGGAAATGGATATTTATTTTTTAAGAGCTGAGGGTGAGCAGGAGGAAACTGAGCAAAAAGATGGCGGTGGAGAGGAGGATGTCTACGAAGGAGCAGCGTTGCAAAGGCCCCGAGGCAGGAAGAAGCTTGGTGTGGATGTGTGTTAGGCCCTGGTGGCCACGGGGGGACGGAGGGTACGGGATTGTGGCAGGGACAGAGTGGAAGCAGGGAGACCGGTTAGCACGTTCAGCCCTGGTGTAAGGCTGGCCATGAGAGCCCAGGGAGGAGAGCGAGGGACGTGTCAAAGACACCCCCCACCACAGGTGCTGCCATCTCCTGTGAAGGCAAGAGGCAGAGGGCTGACTTGGAGAAGGGGTCATGTGTTTCGACTGGGACGTGTTAAGTTTGAGGTGCTTCTGAAACTCACAGGGAAGGGTGCAAGTAGCCGTGGGGCTCAGAGTGGGTCTGGAGCTGGGAGTGGGGGGCCTGGGCTGGAGGATCTCCAGGGGCTTCGAGCCTAAAGGCAAAGGCGGGTACAGAGGAGCGGTTCCAACCCTTCTGGTGGTGACTGCCACAGTGTGCTCTCAAGGTCTGAGCCCCGGGTGAGAGGGACTCAGAGCCTTTCTCTGTCCCTCTTCATGTTTCACTGTACAGCTGACCCTCGGACAGCACAGCTTTGAACTGCGAGGGTCCAGGTATGCGGATGTTTTCCAATAAATACGGTACACTCCTGTAAATGTAAATTTACTTTCTCTTCTTTGTGATTTTCTTTTTTTTTTCTTTAATATTTATTTTAGGAGAGAGAGAGAGCACGTGAGCGAGCATGAGCAGGGGAGGGGCAGAGAGAGAGAGAGAGAGACAGAGAAAGAGAATCCCAAGCAGGCTCTGCACAGTCAGCACAGAGCCTGATGGAGGCAGTGGGGTGGGGGCGAAAGCGGGGGGCTTGATCCCCCGAACCGTGAGATCATGGACCTGAGCTGAAACTGAGAGTCGCAGACACTTAATGAACTGAGCCACCCGGGGGCCTCCTTACGTTTCTCTTAATAACATTTGCTCCTCCCTAGCTCACTCTATTGTAAGACACTACATATTACATATGACATACAAAATATGTGTTAATCGGCGGGTTATGTTATTGGTAAGGCTTCTGGTCAACAGTAGGCTCTCAGCAGTTAAGGTCTGGGGGTGTCAAAAGTTAGATGCGGATTTCCGACAGGGAGGGCTGTCAGCACCCCTCCTCCCAGCTTTGTTCAAAGACCAACTGTACTCTCATCCCGGGAGGTAGGCATCTGCCACAGGCTGGCCTTGCCGAGGAGGTGGGGGTGCAGAGATGGGGGAGGTCACTCGTCCGGGTGCCAGTGCTAACAAGACCCAGAGGTGGGGCTTGAACCCCCCCCCCTTCTGGTCCAGATCTCAAGCTCGCGCTGGGATCTCACCTGCCCTCTTGCTCCTGTCCAGAAGGGGTGTGAAAACCAGGGTGCCCATGTGCACGTGCATGGAGCCGTGGATCTGCCCCGCCCCGGGTTTTAGCCACCCCTCAGCAGGCACACGGAGCTTCCAGAAGCCAGCTCTCCTAATCCAGTTGTAGGAGGTGAAGGGAAGGCGGCCGACAGTCCAAGAAACATTAAGGCATTAGAAAAAGAAGAGACTGAGTTAGTAAGCAGGAAACGAGGCAGAAGATATTTAATGAACATCTGGAAAAGGTTTTCCTGAACCCCTGAACTGAGTGGAGGTCAGGATTTGGAACTTGCAAGAGGAGGCCAGCAAGCAGCCAAGTCCTGCTGATGCTTCAGGGACGGAAGGGGTCTGGGGGAAGGGAAGAAAGGTCTAGTAGATTGCCTTTTGGGGAGGGCCTCCCTGCTCCCTGGAAAGCGGAGGGCAGAGGCCATGTGTTTGAATCATTCATTCCTCCAGGACCCTTACTGAGATGGGGGGGGGGGCGGGGGAAAGCAAGGTGAGCTTCCCCTGCCCCATGGGGCTCCCCTCTCCTGCTGAGGGACTTCAGTCTGTCCCAGGCCCCCCAATTCCACCCAGACAGTGACAACTGCACAGGTGACTGCGGGCGGGGGCGGGGGTGCTTCAGCTCAGTCACCCTGGGGAGTGCCCAGTGTTTCCTCGAGGCCCCTGGGAGTTGGGTGTTCCCGGATCTGGCCAGCTGATCCTAATTGCTGGCTAATGGCTGTAAACATTGCTCTCATTTTGAAAACAAAGCCGGGAGTTTCTCTGCAGCCCTCTGGAGAGGGGGTTTCAAGTCTGGAGAAATTGTAGATGCCAGTTGCTTCTCTGCCTCTGCTGGCGGAGGCATCCCCAGGAGGATTCTGCCTGTGGGAGCGCAGGCAGCTCCAGGCCACTCTCCCTGCAAGCCCCCCCACCCCCACCCACCCAGGAACCTCAGCAGGGCTGGCTTCCTTTGGGCTTGGCCAGTGGGAGCACCAGCAGGGCGGGGAGGGAGGAAGTACATGGAGCATCAGCTGGGGCGTGGGCTCCCAGTTCTCTGCCTCAGGGCCTCCAGGGGCCGAGCTCACAGCTCCTATCAGGGGCCCTTCCCACCTCGCTGGCCAGGATTCTGGAGACTGCCACCTGGTCCTGTTCAGTTCTCTGGGAGGGAGGGGGTGACCCGTGCCAGGACCTTGGCTGTGCTGGCTCTGGTGCCCCGCCGGCACCCCCACACGCCGTCCACACTCCGAAAATAGACCCTCTGTCAAAAACACCTCAATATTACCCAGTGTGAATGTGCCTTCTCTTTCCTCCCGGGACCCTGTCGAATAGGCCCTGGGATTATAAAATCTGATGTCAGAGAGCGATCGGAAGGAATGTGGGAGAGAGCTTGGGGTAGCTCAAGCTGGCACGGGGAGGGGGGAGCGGGGGGGGGGTGCGGTGGCCAGGCGTGCGGCACTCTCCGTGTGACCCTGAACGAGCCCCCTTGCCCCCCTGGGCCTCGATGTCCTGGTCAGTCCCCCCGCAGACTGACCCTCCTGGCTGGAGTAGAGGTAGAAGAGAGGGGGGTGACCCTGCGGCTGGGCTCTCCCCTCGTTGCTCACACTGATGTTCAGAAGGAAGCTTCCAACATTCTGATTCCCTTGTTCATCTGCCTCAGAATCCTGTCCAAGAAGGACTTGCTTTAAAAAAGATCTCCCTCCGTTGAGTCACATCGACACTGGCCATCCGTTCTGCCGGGAGTAAATTCCACCGGAGTCTCAGAGGGATCCGGTTTTGGTTTGTGTCTGGGGGGCTCTGAGGCTGCAGCCGCCACAAAACACACAGTGCCACTTCCTCAAGGGCCAAATCTCGCCTTGTGTGGGCCCCCCAACCTGGGATCCCAGCCGTGGCTGCGTTTTGTGGCCGCGTGCTAAAGCAGGGAGCTGTTGCCCGAAGCGAGGGTTGAGGGCTGAATGGCAAATAACCCCGTATTGTGTGGTCACTCTTCCCGCCGGGGCGTCCCAGCCCTGTTGGGGTGTTTTCAACACCCCTGTGGGATTTGCTTTCACCGAAGAGGGCGGGCCTCGTGCCTGAATCTCGTCTGACTTTAGTAGCGGGGCTTTTATACGGCAGGCCATTGTATTTATTTGTCACAGGTTGTTGTTATGACAGATGACACTCGTTTTCCGTTTAGTAAGAAGGTGGCCACGTGAAGTGACCGTTCAGAAGTAAGTCTATTAAAGAAGTAGCTGGACAAGTGGCAATAGTATTGCAGAGCCCGCAGGGGGAGTGACCGAACTGGGGGGAAACAACCCCAAAGCACCCTAGAAACTTGTGTCGCCAGCCAGGGGGCCCAGCGCGGCAGCCAGAGGCTTCCGGGATCAGAACCGGGTCCCCCTCTGCTGGGCTTGTCATTTGGGGCTTAGTGTAAAAATAGCCCCCACCTCGCAGGGCCGCGGTGAGCAGCGGATGAGTCAGTGCTTGAACAGGCACAGAGCATGCGGTCAACGTATTCCAGAATGTGAGCTGCCCTTCCCGCCCCTGTGGGAGGGCTGCTCTGCTTCGGCCACACCACGGGAGGCATGGGACTTCGGAGGGGACCCTTCCGTGGGGCCTGCTCTCCCACTCACACACCCAGCCTAGGTTTTCGGACACTGATCCCAAAGCTGGGTGGAGAGATGATGAGGGGTCACTGGGACATCGCCGGCCCCGCGGGTCTGGGGGGAACACTTGAGATTGTAGTTCTGTCTTCCATGTGAACAAAAGATGTGTGCGTGTGCGTGTGCGTGTGTGTGTGTGTGTGTGTGTGTGTGTGTGGCCCTCTACCCCATTATACTCAGCACCCCGAGTGGGAAGGGACCTCCCCCTCCACCCCGCCCCCTCCGCCCTGCCTGCACCGATCTGCACATCCCAGTCTCTCGAACACCACTTGCTCCAGGAAGAAGTGGAATGTCTCAGACCACCCAGCCCTTTGGAGTCCAGGCCAGAGCTGGAAAGAACCGAGGTCTCTTGAATCACATCTTAGAGCCCTCTGCCAGACACATCATCTCCAGAACAAATGCTTTCCTCTAGAATCGGATCTACATGAGTGCCGGGTAAGGATGCGGCTTACAGATAAGCACCCAGGGAAACTTCAGGCCACAGTAAATACTGGGGGGCTGGGGAAGGAGGTGGGCTCATGCACCACATGGGCCTCGGCAGCGGGGAAAAAGTGTGGCCTGGCCACAGAATTTCCAAAGGACTTTTTTTCCTCTTTGTCCCTAAAAAAAGGCCATACCCGACTATGGGGAAGGATGGGGTTCTGGGAAGTCCTCCCGCATTCCAGGAACTCCTAGAGAGCTGAATTGGAAGATCCAACCCAATCATGTGGGTCCTTCCGGCATTTGGACACTTTATGGGCCTGGAATGTTTTGGAAACATGTATAGAGAATGTAAGAGGAGCAGAGACCCTCACCCACATGCTTTCTGCCTCACAGGGTAGGGTGCACTCACCCAACTCTGCCCGCCCTCAGATACCCCAGGGCTGGCTCAGTCTTTATGCTTTGCCTCCTTATTATGGAAGGTTCTTCTGTTCAACTTGTTTTGACTCTTTTCCCCACATTGGTTTTTGGAGGTTTTTTTTGTTTTTTTTTAAGTTTATTTATTAAAAAAATTTTTTTAACGTTTATTTATTTTGAGAGAGAGAGAGAGAGGGAGAGACAGCGCATGAATGGGGGAGGGGCAGAAAGAGAGAGAGAGGGAGACACAGAATCCGAAGCAGGCTCCAGGTTCTGAGCTGTCAGCAGAGCCCGACGTGGGGCTCGAACCCATGAACTGTGAGATCATGACCTGAGCTGAAGTCAGATGCTTAATCAACTGAGCCACCTAGGCGCCCCAAACTATTTTTGATAGAGAGCACAAGCAGGGGAGGGGCAGAGAGAGGGAGAGAGAGTCCCAAGAAGGCTCCAAGCTGTCACGGAAGAGCCCTGAGGGCTCAATCCCACTGACCATGAGACCATGACCTGAGCTGAAATCAAGTGCCAGATGCTTAACCAACTGAGCCACCCAGGCACCCCTGGGGTTTGGGGTTTTAATGGGAAACTTCATTGGACATTCTAACACCAATCCTTCCCCTTAAAAAAAAAAAAAAAAAAAACCCTCCCTATTAGTTTCACAAGATAACATAACCAATCAAGAGCATTTGTGTTCAAAACTCCCAGAGTTCTATCCCTACGCACATCCACATGCAAGCATCCTTTCTTCTCCCATGATTATACATGGAATATCATATCAAGTCACTGTATTTGCTTAGTGTTACTTATGAAACCATTCCTTTATTCCAATCCCTTTTCATGTGCTAGATTTTCCCTGTGCCAAGTGAAGGAAAAGAAACCTCATTTAAAATGGGGTCGGGAGGCCAGCAGGCCGACCTTCAGTGCTGCTCCCAGCAGCCCTCCACAGCCCCAGCAGAAAACACGCAATCCCAGCAGAAGGAATCTCGGGCTTCCCCTTTACAGCCCCAGGGGGAAAGAAGGAAGATTGTCTCCTCGCTCAGCAACAGCCCAGCCAATGAGAGATAGACGCAGCTCAGCCAATGAGAAGCCGCTATACTTCCAACTCCCAGTTTCCTCCAATGGGCTTTTTGTTTATAACAGCCCTCCTGACTTCCCCCTCTTCCCTCTGGAAAAAGAGCTTTACTCTGTTCTCCAGGCTTGTCCATGGCTTCGCTGTAGTTATGTGTTTCACGTTGTGATTCTGTTACTCTCAAATAAACCATTTTTTTCTGGTAAAAGAACTGACAGTCTTATTTTTAAGGTTAACATGCCCCAGCCACTGTCACCCCTCTCCTGATCTCCAAGGACGTTCCCTATGTATGCTCCCACCTCCTTGCCTTTGCTGGGGCTGCCCACCCCCGTCTGGGTGCCCTGTGCAGGTGGCTGTGGCCTGTGGGGATGGTGCGGACCGCTCAGCTGGCTGCATGGGGCCTGGGAAGTCGGCAGTCCCTGGGGCCCCGCTTTGGGGGTGCAGTGGGGAGCTTGATGGATGGGCTACAGAGGAATGGCCACCGTGTGTGTGTGTGTGTGTGTGTGTGTGTGTGTGTGTGTGTGTGAATGTGGAGGAGCATAGGCTGAGTCCCTGGAGATGTCCCCAAAGGGCTGGAAAGACAAGGGACCGGGGTTTCATAACTGAGATCCAACCAGGTCGGAATCCCAGCTCCAACACGGACTCGCCGTGTATAACCTTGGACAAGCCGCCGAACCCCACCAGACCTCGGTGTTTTCATCCATCAAATGGGGATGTTCATAGCGCCTATTTTGTGGGTTTGCTGTGAAGATAAGGAGGATAGTGAAAGCGAAATGCTCCCGACAACGTGTGACCCGTGTGCGGTGCTCGGTGAATGTCAGTGTGCCCTTCCTCTGTGCCCTGTATCAGGTTGCTGCCAACAATTTTCTTGGAGGAAAGAATTTTGCTTTCACGAAAATGCTCCACCTACTCCCACCCTCCCTTTTACAAAAGGGAAAACGGAGGCCCAGAGAGGCGATGAGATGTTTAAAGCGACACAGCAAATAAGTGCCAGCCTATGACAAGTCCTTGCCTGTCTCCTGCTGGAGTGGCCGTTATTTAGGGGTTTGGTACAGGCCAAAGGCGACCTGGGGGTCTGGAGGCATTTACAAGACTGGGGCCACTGGGGACAGAGCCCGAGGACCTGTCTTAATTGAAGCACGGGATTCTTGTACCGAGTATATTCCTCCTTCCTACTTCCTTCTGCCCCCGGAAACTCTTTCTGGGTTAACCTGACAAGATCCGGGACTACTAGGGTGAGAAGGGCTTTTGAACACTATTTCACCAGACTCCCTCATGTTATAGACACGGACACAGAGACCCGGGGATGGTGGGCGTGCCCCCAGGACGCACAGCCGGCTGGTGGCAGAGCTCAACTTTGAAACCAGGTCCTGGAATCCTGGCATTCTGGAGTCCTGGCACCCAGGCCCCCTGTTCTTTTTTTTTGTTTTTGTTTTTGTTTTTTAATTCCACAGCTACCCCTGTCCTATGCAGAAGAAGGAGCTGTGTGCTAACATTGTCTGATTGTGAACACGTTTAAAAACCCCGACTCAGGGCGCCTGGGTGGCTCAGTTAGTGAAGCATCCGACTCTTGATTTTGATTCAGGTCCCGATCTCACGGTCCTGAGATCGAGCCCCGCTTCAGGCTCTGCGCTGAGTGTGGAGCCTGCTTGGGATTCTCTCTCTCCCTCTCTCTCTGCCCCTCTCCTGCTCTCTCTCTCTCTCTCTCTCAAAATAAATAAATAAACATTTTTTAAAAATATAAAAAAAACAACACAAAACCTCATACCCCTAGCCCACGCAGGTGTGGATGGCTTACACCAAACCTGAGAGCAGCGCCTTTGTGCGATTATAAAGATGTCCTTTCCACTTTCCTATAGGTTCCAGGGTTTCTGTCACAAGCAGGTCAAGAATTTATAATGGGGGGAAATAGAAATCCTTGCAATAGAGCCTTGCAAAACAGGAAGGCTGTGCATCCACAGGGAGTGTGTTTTCCAGAAAAGCAATCCTTCAGGACAGGCCCAGGCTTGGGTATGCTGAAGAACGTTCATTTCTTCTACAGACGCTCAAGCTCCCTGAGGGTCCTGGTGGCCCCCGGGGGGGCCGTGGCCCTGCTGGGGTGGCAGGAGAGGGCGGTGCCCGGGGGCCTTTGCCAAACTGGCTGCTGGCCTGGCCCCCCTGCCACGTGCAAGGGTGTCCGTACCGGGACCGTCTTCCCAGGAAGCCAGTTTACAAAATGAGGGGGGTGATGACGTAATAAACGGAGACTTGGAGCCAGCTGAAGAGAAAAAAAAAAAAACGACACTTCGTGCCACGAAGTGGTTCGGGTCCTGTCCGAGGTGCGTGCAAGAGGAACAGTGGAGAACACGCAGTTTGGGGCACGCGGAGTTTTGTCCCTTCCTGCCACGCTGTAGCCTCTGAGATCTGGTCTCTGAAGGGACCTCTACTATTGCCCATTCGCTTCCTGGGAGGGGGCTTCATTCAACAAACTTTTTAAAAAAAATTGTTTTAATGTTTATTTATCTTTCAGAGGGAGAGAGAGAGAGAGAGAGAGAGAGAGAGAGAGAGAGAGAGAGACATTGCATGAGCAGGGGAGGGGCAGAGAGAGGGAGACACAGAATCCAAAGCAGGCTCCAGGCTCTGAGCTGTCAGCACAGAGCCCGATGCGGAGCTCGAACTCATGAACCGCCCAATCCCGACTCAGCTGAAGCCCGATGCTAACTGACTGAGCCCCCCGGACTCCCCACCCGGGCTCCCCCATTCAACAAACTCCTATTCCCCATTTGTTTGTCATGTTCGGTGTGAGATATAGTTGGCGACGAGCACAGACACGGCGTGGCAGGATCAAATGAACTTGGACATCAAACCACAGCCTAGTGCCGTCCTTCGAGGACCGTCTCCTGTCTCTGTCACTGAGCACCAGGTGTGCCCTGGGATAGACGCTGTGATATCTCTGGGACTTCGTTTCCACGATTACGATGAGGGGTTGTCATAGATGATTCTGGAGACCTCTGTACAACCGTGTCCCTAAAGGAAATGAGCTACCACGGGGAAACAGAGGCAGTGGATTAGCACCCTGCAGTCTCGGGGGCTCATCTCCCCACTTGCTGGCATCCAAAGGCTCGTATGGAGATGGATGGAATGAGCCAGTCTTAGCAAGTTCCCCTTCTCCCGGCCTCCCTGAAGCCTCTGAGGATCCTGGGCCAGGCCTGCCCAAGACACGACAGTCACAGGCAAGCCCGAGCCTTGCCCAGCCCCGTGACTATGGCCCTTGGCCCAACTCTGCTTTGGAAGGTGGAGCCCCTTGGAACCCAGGGAGTCAGCGCTGAGAATTCCAGAGCTCCAAGTTCTGCCCGTGTCACACCTTGTCCAGAAAGGAGTGGAAAGGGACCGTGTTTCTCAGTGTGGATCCGCAAAGGAACTGGCCTTGAGTCTCCCAGGGCCAGAGAAGCAGAGAGGATGGGAAAAGCTGGCCCCGGGTCCCCAGCACAGGTAAGGATAGCATGCTGGGACTCGGGATGCAGGGAAACCCGGGCGTGTCTTGGGTTTGTCTGGCTGATGACCTGTGGCAGGAGCCCTGGCCCCTTGGGTAACTGGGAACAGCTTCCCATCAAAAGGTAGTGTGAAGGCCAGTGACAGGGTGTAAAGCACCTGCAAAACAAATCTACTTTCTTTGCACATCTCTGCAGTGTAGGGACCGTTGTTCTGTCCCTATTTCACAGATGAGCAAACTGAGGCATGGCTAGCCGGGATCTGAACCTGGGCAGAGCCCCTGGTTTGTGTTTTTGTTTTCGATTTTTAGCTTATTCTTATGACAAGTTTTTTTTTAATTAAATTTTTTTTTAATATTTATTTACTTTTGAGAGAGAAGAGAGAGAGAGAGAGAGAGAGCAAGTGCAAGCACATGCACACGAGCGGGGCAAAGGCAGAGAGAGAAGGAGACACAGAATCCGAAGCAGGCTCCAGGCTCCCAGCTGTCAGCACAGGGCCCCACATGGGGCTTGAACTCACGGACCTCGAGATCGTGACCTGAGCCGAAGTCAGACGCTTAACCGACTGAGCCACCCCGGCGCCCCTCATGGCAAGTTTTGAAGATCTCCACCAGCCGACAGGCTCCCACCATGAATCTCTGTGCCCATCACCCGGCTTCAGTAATTGCCAATTCACGGTCACTCTTGTGTCTTCCACACCAAAACCTACCCGACCCTTCCTGTAAGTTTTCAAGCAAATCTCACGTGCCTATCTGTTCCGTGACTACCTCAGGGTGTTTCTAACACATAAGGACTCTTTTCAAGAAGCTTAACTGTGCATCCATGATCACATCTACCAGAAATCAACAGTAATTCCTTACTAGCATCAACTCTCCAGGCGGTGTTCCAATTTCTGATGGTCTCACGATTTCATATTTTTTCCCAAGTTATTTTTTCTTTCTCTCTCTCTTTTTTTAAGTAGGCTCCATGCCCAACGTGGGGCCCAACCTCACAACCCCGAGATCAGGAGTCGTATGCCCCTCCGGCTGAGCCAGCCAGGCTCCCCAGGGCTATTTTCTTGAATCAGGACCCGAATTATTTGTCACATTGGGTTGGTTGATGTGTCTCTTACGTTTCTTTTAATTTAAAGGTTTCCCTGGCATCTCTCACTCTGTGTTTTCTTCCTTTCAATTCGCTTGTTCGTGAAACCTGGCTGTTAGTGCTAGAGTTTCCCACAGCCTAGAGTGGTGCTGTCTAGTGGAGATTTAATGTGAAACATAAAGTAATGTAAATTTTCTAGTAGTCATATTTAAAAAAAAAAGGAAAAAGAAGCAGGCTAAATTAATCGTAACAGTGTGTGTGTGTGTGTGTGTGTGTGTGTGTGTGTGTGTTATTTGAGACAGAGAGAGAGAGCACAAGCTGGGGAGAAGGGCAGAGGGAGAGAGAATGATTAGCAGGGAGCCTGACACGGGGCTGGATCCCATGACCCTGGGATCATGACCTGAGCTGAAATCAAGAGTCGGCCAGGAAATCCGCCACCACCTTGGATGGAGGGCTGACTACTGGTCCCATTTCACAGATGAGAAAGCAGAGGCCAGAGTCACACAGCTGGTACCTAGTGGAGCCAGGATTTGAACCCCGGTGCCTTGCTGCGCTGTCTCTCTTTATGGTGCCACTCTAACGGTAAACTAGAGCCAGCAGGTGCCCTCGGTAGCTCCCAGCTGGTTGGAGTACGCCCAAGGGTGCGGGGCACAGGTGGCTTCCTGGAGGAGGCCATCACCTGAGGCTTTGGCCCGGAGCAGTCCCACCAGGTGATCTCCCCCATACCGCTTTCATGCATAGATCTCATCTTCCTGGCTTTTCGGCTGGGATGCCCGGACGGCCAAAGCATGGTGTTGTTGGGGTGTGACTGGCACCGTCATCTGGACGGCTCGAGGGCTTCCCTTAATCTGGAGGCAGAGAGTCAGGGGGCTGAGGCAGCCAGGCAGCAGAGACGGAGGAGGTGGGGCAGGAGGGCGATGGTGGGAGGGGGAGATGTGGGAGGGGAGATGCAGCGCGGAGTGGGCTCCGGAGGGGGTGGAGTGTGGTGAGCAGGATGGGTCAGTGGCCTTGAAGGGGCTCGTGGCGTGGAGGGTGCGTCCTGTGTGGTCCCTCCACCTGCGGATCTAGGTGATCCTTCACCTCCTCAGAAGCCAGACGCGAATGAAAGAAACTCGTAAGGTTTTCTGCCTTTTGTCCATGTCGCTGCTTCTCTTGCTGCAAAGCTCTGTCAGCTTCCTGCCCTGTCTGCCTTCTGTCACCGATTTACAGCCTCCCTCCGGGTCTGTCTGTCCTGGTGTGGGAAGTTGGTGCCTGAGAAAAATCCCCCCGGGGCCTGATTCACGCCCCACCCCCCAACCCCAGGCCCTGCCGTGGGGTAGACTCCCAGTGAGCACTTTCTCAGTAAACACTCCCGCCGCTCACTTGATCTTGCCCAGGACCTCCTGCAGGAGGAAGAGCCATCCCGCCCCTTAGCCCTTGGGACATCTGTCCGGACGAGGGTGGCTTGTTCAGCCAACGGAGAGGAGCCAGAGGCGGTGGTGTGCCAGCAAAAGTTAACAACGGGCTCTCGGGGAGAGAAAGGCCTCATGTGTAGCCTTTGGAGATTGTCGTGGTGGTGAGTTGATTCCTGCCATGGTTGATTTCAAGCCCGATGTGATGCTCAACGAGCTCACAAAGTTCCTAAGCATGTAACCGTCGGCGCACGCCCTGGGCAGAGGTGCACCCCCTGCCTTCTGCCCATTCCCGCTCCGCGAGGAGCCCTTCCAACTCCTGTTATCCTTCACATTCAGCTTCATATCCCCTCCTCCGGGAGGCCTCCTGGGGCCCCGGCTGAGCTCTCCCTGCAGCGAGGCTCCCAGCCCCTGTGCTCCCATTATGTCTGAGCTCACTCTGTGTCCACAGCCGCCCCGACTGTCTCTCTCCCTGCCAGGCCGGGTGTGCTGGCACCGCGTGAGACGCCTCTGACTTCCCCTCCACCGGCCCTGGCCCCGGGGCCGGCGCTTGGGAAATATTGGACGGAAGGACGAATGACGACGAAGGTGACGAAGGTGACGCGGAAGGTGACGTCGGCAGCAAACGCGTGTAGCATCTGCTGTGCGCCCGCTGCGTTCTGAGCGCAGAAGCAGCGTTAACTCACTTGATCCTCAAAAAGACTCTGAGTGGGCACGGATAGCCCCATTTGACAGGTGAGGAAACTGAGCCTCAGGAGTTTGGTGGCCAAGCCAGGCCTGGGACTCTGTGCCAAAGTGCCCCCATGTACCTGGGTTTCCCTCAGTCCTGTAAGGAGGGTGGGGCTCGTAGGATTGTCCTCATTTTGATAAACAACAAAACAGGCTCAGATTACCCCCCTCCCCACCATACATACACACACACACACACACACACAGTCTTTTCTTTCTCTTTGCACCTTTACGCCCATGCCGACTGCCATATTGTCAGTCCCTGGAGCATAGGACAGGGTCCTTGCTTCTCTGAATCCCCGATCCTGGCCGGCAGGGTAGCAGCTGACAGAGGCTTTGCCGAATTGCAATGCTTTTTCTGTTACTGGAGGTGTTCTAGTAGAGTCTGGGCAGTGTTTCTGGTGTATTTGGACCGCGATTTCTTGAACTCTACAGGTGGAGGCCCCAGGACTGCTTATGGCGGCCCGATCCAAAGCTGCGGCCCTGTTCGCCCTTGGCCTTTCTGTTTTGAGACCCTTAGGTTCAATCCATCCGTGAGAAGGGATGAGAGCTGTCAACTCTGTGTCAGGTGATTCACAGACCTGATCTCCCCGACTTCTCCAAGCAGCACCGCGAGACGGTTATGCTGGCTGTGACAGCACCCGATTTCTGGGTGCAAGACGAACTTCAGAGAGGTCACCAACCCCCGGAAGACCACCCAGCTGTGAAGTGCAGAGTATGGCCTTAAACCAACGTCCTCACTTACTCTGCCCCACCAGGCTGCCTCCTTCTTGTGGCGTGGGTGCGGTGGAGAAGGGGGTCGAACACAAGACCGCTGTCATCTCTTCAGGTAACCCTGCCGAGGAAGGTTTACAGCTCGGCTGACTAGGGGTCTTGCAGACTCACCCAGGGCTCTAATACCTCCGCAGACCCTGCCAGGGGAGAGGCGGGGGGAGGGGGGAGGCAACAGGACCCCAGGGTTTATCATTTCTGGTGCTAAAGCAGGTGGAGAATTCCCACTTCCCGAGCCAGGATCCGGGAGAATTTCTGACACGCACGAGCTTGCCTAGGCCCCTTGTATTTCACGGCTTGGGAACTAGAAACAAAAGCCTCTGAGACGCCCTGCCTGGCCCACTGTGAGTCCGTGCCAGGCACGGGCCGCACCCAAAATGCTCACCTTCCCACACAGTCTACTCTGAAGCCTGCCACAGGGGAAGTGGGGGCCACGGTTCTGTGTGCCTGCTTACTGCCAAGTCCCGTAGCCTCTCTGAGACTCAGTTTCCTCATTGGGGAAAGGGGTTTGGTTTTTAACAGGTTCTCAGCAGGGATTGCTATTAGTAGGAGTTTGCATTGATGAGATACCAGATCCCTTGTCTTCAGTCTCTGGCTTCCTGGCTCCAATTTCTGTAGGCACCCCTCAGGGCCAATCTAACATAAAAGCGACGGGCATAAAAGCAGTGTTCAATGGGCCGGTCTCAGACTGAGAAAGGCAGGCAGGTGTGGCCTGGGTATCTTCTCTGAATAGGGTCAGGCAAGTTCCTACGCCTGTCTCCAGAAAATCCAATTTTTGGATAGTTTGCTGAAACACATCAAGAACCTAATTCCCTTCCTGTTTTGCTTGGTATTTCTGAAAATGATCAAAGGACAGGAAAACAGAGATGTTGATCAGCATTTAGAAGAGGAAAAAAAAAAGAAAAACTGAAACACTTAGGATTGGGAAATTGGTTATATATGTTAAAAATTATGCTCCAGGGGCGCCTGGGTGGCGCAGTCGGTTAAGCGTCCGACTTCAGCCAGGTCACGATCTCGCGGTCCGTGAGTTCGAGCCCCGCGTCAGGCTCTGGGCTGATGGCTCGGAGCCCGGAGCCTGTTTCCGATTCTGTGTGTGTGTCTCTCTCTCTGCCCCTCCCCCGTTCATGCTCTGTCTCTGTCCCAAAAATAAATAAACGTTGAAAAAGAACTTCAAAAAATAAATAAATAAATAAATAAATAAATAAATAAATAAAATAAAAATTATGCTCCAAAGCCTTTGCCAAAAGAAAAGAAAGAATATTTCTGACATCATGTCAAGCAAGAGAAAAAGCAGAGCATAAATTATATACACAACACAATAGGAAAAACATTGAAAGGCAAGACACCAAATTATTAACTAATGGTGTTTGCCTTTGAGCCTGGGATCCTGGGTTGCTTTTGTGTTTTCTTTATTCTTTGTAGTAGCCTCCAATTTTTCTATGAAGAATATATATTACTTTTGTAACCAAGATATTTGAATCAACCAAGTGTTTTCTCCTATTTAAAAAAACATAGGGGATGAATCATGGGCTAGCTTATATGTAAGGAAGATAATCAGCCAACTTGCGTTCAAAGCGAAAGACTTGCTTGCATAAAAACTGGTAAATAAATACGCAATCATGTTTTTCATTTTAAATGACGTGTTTAAAGTATTTATGAACTGTTTCTTCAGTGGTTTCCTGTTTACCCAACCACCAGCTCCAAGCAGGTGGATTCAGCAGGCTTCTAAAACCCAAGGAAAAGTACCCAGATGAGTACTGGGGACGGGGAGGGCCGTCCTAGAAGGATGCGGTTTCCTGCCGGGCACAAGCCTCTCAATGTCCAGGGCTCAGACCGATTTCCTGAATTTGGGGTCCCCAGGAAACAAAAGGAAAAGGCAGAAGCAAATCCTTTCCTGATCTGTGTTCTTGATTTTGACTCGTGCCTCTGTTGCCTGGGTTACGGCTTTGAGTGATTTTTTTTTCACGACGGTGGCAGAGATGGCGTGTTTTGTGAGCCCTTTGAGACGTGAGCCTGTCGGTCTGCTGCCTTTGCTCAGGGAGGACCATTCAGTACCACAGTCTGTTTCCCTCCTCAGTGTGTAGATGTTCCTCTGTGGGGGTCTGGTGTATTTGCAGAAGACCTGAAAGCAGCCTGCTTTTCCTTCCTCTGTGTGTTGCCTCCGCTTTCCACCCCCCCCCCACCCCTGGTTTATTCAGCTGCCTCAACTCGTCACCCTAGGGCAGGTCAGCTCTGACCTGTGAGATAACAGGGCTGTGTAATGAAAGACCTTGGATGACAGAGTCTCACTGGTGGCATTCAGATCCCAGCTCCGACATTTACTCATAGTGGGATGTCGATTCGGGGGCCCCCCTCTCTGGGTCTGGGTCCCCCCACTTGTAGGACATGGCACTTTATCGCCAGCGTGTGGGTTGTGGTGAGAACCCAGCGGATCACTCCTCACACTCATTAAGCCTCAGCTCCATTTTCTGCTTCAGGAATAATAGTCACTTCCAACGTCCCCGCCAAATCCAAGGGCGGTTCTGTGCGGTGAATACCCTTGGTGGCCCCCCCCTGCCCCTTCAGCCACAGCCCCCGTAGTCCGAACAGACTCTCGGGAGAAGTTCCCCAGGTCTCTTGCAAGGAAAATCCCCATGGCTGGTACTTATTCTTACAGTAAACACGTGTCCAGGGCCAGGGACATGCGAGGTGTCCCCGTCGGGGCTGTTAGCGCCCAGCTGAGGCTTCCAGTATTACGTCCCGCTGTGGGAAGCACCCACAGTGGGGTCCCTCTCCTCACGCCCTTGCCTAGGCAGGGAGGCGTGATGTCCTGGGCACTGCCTGCTCCAACCCCTTTCCAACATTGTGCCCATCACAGTGCACTCCTCACACTCAGCTAGCTCTGTTTTGCCTCCGGAGACATTTCCTTGACTCTCCAGTGGTTATACCATTCCTGCTTAGTGGGTTTACCGGGAGGAATACTTAAGGCAGTTCTAGGTGGCAAGGGAGCCCAGGCGTGGGGCCGAGATATACTTGTGGCATGAGTAATGGCCCAGTCTACCCCACTGCCACCTCTTTTCCCAGTTAGTCGCACCGTCCACTTAGCTTGGGTCTTGGACCCTCATGGGAAAGGAACTGAACACTGCCCACAAAGGCGACTCAGACTTTAGTGATGTGTCACAAGTTGGATGGGGGGCCGAAGAGGCAGCAGAGAGGCAGTGTGCGTGTGTGCATGTGTGTGGTCTGTGTGTGTGTGTGTGTGTGTGTGTGTGTGTATCAGCGGGTGACAACAGAGGCCCAGGACCGGAAGAGAGGAGACCTCGCCATTTGGCACTGGATTTGGGATGCTTGGAAATAAGCCATGTGTGTGACTGTCCAGCATCCTCTGGGGATGCCACCGGGGGTCACAGAAGCAAAGTGCAGTGTCAGAGTTTCTTGGGCCCTTGACTCTCTCTCCCACCAGGCTCTGCGTGCCTCGTGGGCAGGTGTCTGAGCTACGGAGCCCAGAGCACTGTCAGTAAATGGCTCGGGGAGTCCGGGACAAGAGGAGTCCTGGCATTGTGTGGGCACCTGCACGCACCCTCCTGCTCTATCGGCAGCACGACGGCTGTGGACAGGCTCCCCTGGTGCAGGGGAGAGAGGAGAGGCTCAGAGAAGGCCGGGACTTGCCCTACGTATCTCAGCAAACAATCGGCCAAGCCTGGGTCAGAATGCTGGGCTGCGGGCCAGCAGGCCAGTGTCCCCCTCACCCCACCCCTGCCCAGGGGCTGTAGCGGCCGGAGGCTACCTGCTGAGAGGCCTGCTCTCAGCGACCAGATAGACCTTCAAAGGAGCTGACTTTGCAGAGAGTTGTAGGTCTATGAATGGCTACCATGGGCCCCCCTGGGAAAGGACCCTCTTCCCTTGGGGAAGGGGCCTGAGGCTCGGGGCTGCTGAGCTGAGAAGTGAAGTCCCATCCGTGCCCCAGAGCCTTTAGGACGTGGGTGCTGGCTTGCACGGTGAGGCCCGTAGGGGAAGAAGCCTTGAAAGTCCCAAATCTGTCTGTAGTGACAAAGAGGTCTCCTTGGAACACGTTTTCTCGAGGAGGCCAGAGGCCATCCTCAGGGGATTCCAGGGCTTAATGGCTTCTGATGGCCAGATGCCTCTTACTGTCTCTGCAGAGTCTGATCTCCCAGGATGCCTGGCTGAGCCTACCCAGGTGCGGGCCCCACGAGCCAGGAGGGTGCTGTTAGGTCTGGTTCTGGGTCACCTCGTCCCCCGCAGCCCTGCTCTGTGCTAGTCTAAGAAAATTCTTTCTCCCAGATGGGACCAGCTTAGTCCTGCCAGATCATCGCCTTTTCTTTAATCTAAAGAATCCTTTCTAAACAGTTATTAAGCTTCAAAATTACAACAATTTATTAGCCATACCTTAGACTTTAGTTGATTTCATTGATCACAGTCATCTTGTCTGTAACATCTTTTCCTTTCTGGGATTATTTGATGGGATTAATGTGACTGGAATGCACAGACAAGTAAAAAAAAAAATTTTTTTTTTTTTTTTTTTTTTTTTTAGAAAAACTCCTCCCCGAATCTGAGTACGGCAAGCAGTTTGGGGATCCCTAGCAGCATCCCAGTACCCAGCACAGAGCCCATACATAGTAGATGCTCAGTGAACACACTTCCCCCAACAGCCACAGAATGGACCAGAGGGCCGTCTGCCCCGCCACCCTGCGGTCCCTCCTGTTCCCTTGCTGCCTCTCCCCTGCACTGGCTACTGGAGGCAGGTGCCAACGTGTGAATTGTCCCCACACTGCCTCTCCCCTGCACTGGCTCCGGGAGACAGGTGCCAGTGTGTGAATTGTCCCCTCCCTTCATTTGTAGGACAGACCCAGGGTGTGGGAAACGGGCAACCTGCAGGATTTTGGCTCCTTATTTGCATTCTTTTTCATTTTGTTTAATATATTGAAACTTCTGCAAAGGGATATGCATGCTCATGATAAGAATTTCCATGAAACTCTATGAAATTCTTCTACGAAAGTGTGTGGAGCGACCAGGAAACCTGCCTCCTGGCTCTGATCCCTCCCCGTCCCAGAGGTGCTCTTCTTGGTTTCTCGAGGCTCCTTCCAGGCATCCTCTTTTTGGTTTTTGGGTTTTTTTTTAATGTTTATTTATTTTTGAGAGAGAGAGAGAGCGAGTGGGAGAGGGGCAGAGAGAGAAGGGAGACACAGAATCCTAAGCAGGCTCCAGGCTCCGGGCTGTCAGCACAGAGCCTGACGCGGGGCTCGAACTCATGGACGGTGAGATCGTGACCTGAGTTGAAGTCGGACGCTCAACCCACTGAGCCACCCAGGCGCCTCTCATTGTTTGAGGAGGACACGGGAGCATCCCCAAAGCACCACATCATGGTCGCCCGTGCATTTAACAAGCCAGCCACCCGCTGCTGTTTTAATGCCTGGGTGAGACCCCAGACAGAGCAGGCACCTCCCAGCTCCTTTCAAGAGGCTTCCAGTTCTATTATTGTTTGTAGATGAATGAACCAAGGCTAGAAGAGGCTAAGTGGTGGTCCCAGGTGACACGGCTGGGGAGGAGCGCAGCCGGGATTCCGTCCTCGCGGTGGCCTCAGAACCAGGAGGAGGAGGGGAATCAGGGAAGGAAGGAGCAGGGAGGGGCGAGGCATCGCTGACCTGGGAGTCTATTGCCTCCACGCGCCCCAATTCGTGTGTCTCCTGCTTCCCGCTGCTTTGGCTGCCACAAATGATGTGTGCAGACCCACCTTGCCCGCGGCCATTGCCCCTGCTCTGAGCGCACCCGTACCTCTGTCCCCACCTGGCCCGCCTTTGTACCTCTCCCACCTGTCCTTGCATCCTAGCCATTCATTGCCGGACACTTCCGGTCAGAAGAGAGCCCAGAGACCCCTTCTGCCACCCTTGTTTTGCTAATTGGCAAAGCGGGGGTCCAGAGAGGGGGTGGCTTGCCCAGGGTTCAACCCGGAGGCAACACCCTTTGCTCCCCTTGGGCTTCCCGGGGAGGGCGGCGGGGCCCATGCTAGGCAGGTCCAATCGCAGGGGCTCTGGAAGGACCCCAGAGAGCCTCCCCTCAGGATCAGGCTGTCATCTTGCCCTGCAGGTGTGTCCCAGTGTGCAGTAGGTAAACCCGCGCTGGGCTCTATCTTTTCCCTGGAGGGGATCCAGTTGGGTGGGGAGGGAGGCCCAGCATGATGAGTCCTAGCAGTTGAGGCCCAAGCTGCTGGGCTGGGAGCTGTCTGGACTCTCCCAGTTCTCAGGACGGGGTTTCTGCCCGTTCCTGAGTTGAGGTGGGGGGGACCGTGATGGGTCCCAGGTGCCCACGGTTTGCGGGACCCACGTCTCTTAGCTGCGAGGACTGAGAGAAAGGGCCTGGGGAGGGTGGCGTGGACAGGGCCTGATTTCTCCTCAAGTTTGTTCCCCTCAGAAAGCCCTTTGCAAAGGCAGTTTGTCTCCCAGGTGTGGGCAGAAGCCCACCAGCTGTGAGGAGTTGGAGTCCCAGGGGAAAGCCTGGGTGTCTGCAGGTGGTGGGAGGAGGGGACCAGGCTCCACGTGACTCTGATGCACAGTGGTGTTGGGAAGTGGCTTAGTCTTTTCCCATCGGGCAGTGCCCACACTGGACTGCAGTGGCTCAGGGAACCCGCAGGGAAGAGGAGGAGAAGCGGTGTCACGGGTACAAATCAGCACAATAACAACCACAGAAGTGACAGGGACTCTACAGTTTATGACATCCTGCGAGGTGTCCCGTCCAGGTACCGCTGATTTTCAAGTGTGGACCCATGAGGCCCAGAGAAACCAAGTGACTTGTCTGAGGTCGCTCTGCTGTCTCGTGAGTTTGGACTGGGGTCTGGAATTCAGCTCTCTGTGCCGCACCTGACGGGGCTCCACAGAGTTCAGGAGGCCCGCAGGTGCTGGGGGTGGTGGAGGGTGGAAACCTAAAGGTTAGGCCCGAAGGGAAGTACAACAGGGCTCCTGCTGTCACCACCCAAGGATGAGGTGTCTGGGAACATGAGCACGTGTGTACTGGGATGCTCTTTTCCCTGGGAACTCCCAAGATGTAGTGGCCCCACAGCAGGGCAAAGACCACACCTCTGATAGTCTCAGATCCATCCAACCATCCATCCATCCATCCATCCATCCAACCATCCATCCATTCATCCAACCATCCATCCATCCAACCATCCATCCATCCAACCATTGATCCATCCAACCATCCATCCATCCATCCATCCATCCACCCATCCATCCATCCAACCATCCATCCATCCAACCATCGATCCATCCATCCAACCATCCATCCACCCATCCATCCATCCATCCACCCATCTAACCATCCACCCATGCATCATCCACCCATCCATCCACCCATCCATCCATTCATCCACCCATCTAACCATCCACCCATGCATCCATCCACCCATGCATCCATCCAACCATCCATCCATCCATCCATCCATCCACCCATCTAACCATCCACCCATGCATCCATCCACCCATGCATCCATCCAACCATCCATCCATCCATCCATCCATCCACCCATCTAACCATCCACCCATGCATCCATCCACCCATGCATCCATCCACCCATCCATCCACCCATCCATCCATCCATCCACCCATCTAACCATCCACCCATGCATCATCCACCCATCCATCCACCCATCCATCCATTCATCCACCCATCTAACCATCCACCCATGCATCCATCCACCCATCCATCCATCCATCCATCCATCCATCCAACCATCCATCCACCCATCCATCCACCCATCTAACCATCCACCCATGCATCCATCCACCCATCCATCCATCCAACCATTCATCCATCCATCCAACCATCCATCCATCCATCTATCCATCCATCCATCCATCCAACCATCCATCCACCCATCCATCCACCCATCTAACCATCCACCCATGCATCCATCCACCCATCCATCCATCCATCCATCCATCCAACCATCCATCCACCCATCTATCCATCCATCCATCCATCCATCCAACTATCCATCCATCCATCCATCCATCCAACCATCCATCCACCCATCTATCCATCCATCCATCCAACCATCCATCCACCCATCCATCCACCCATGTAACCATCCACCCATGCATCCATCCACCCATCCATCCATCCATCCATCCAACCATCCATCCATCCATCCATCAATCCATCCATCCATCCATCCACCTCTGCTAGGTGGGCACCTGCAGTGATTCTGATACCTGCTTGCACCTCACAACACCCTCTGAGTTAAAACTCACCATGGCCTTCAGACATAGAAATGATTATCCCCATTGCACACCCGAGAAAACAAACTCAGAGAGCGTCCCTAAGGAGGAAGCAGTCGGGATTTGAACTTATGTGTGTTCCACCCTGCTTTGTGCTGTGACGATTTTGCCCGGGCTTCTATTTTTCTAGCCCTCAGGACCTCACAGATCCCCACTTTGATGACAGAGTCAAAGAAGTAGCTGACTGTTTGGGTTTGCAGTAGAAAATGTGTCTTGGTTAAGGGGCTGTGGAGGTTTAGCTCCGAATGGACCTACAAGGACTGGAGTTGGACAGTCCAGCCCCAAGAACTAGAAAGTGGCCCATCGCTCAGTAGGAGAAGAGTTTCGCTCCAGTCTAAGAAAGGTCTTTTTAACAGTAGAACTCTCCTGAGATGGAGCGGGCTGCCTGGTAAAGAAGGGAGCTCCCCATCCCTGGAAGTGTGTGCACTAAGAAAGATACTCACAGGTCAGGGGATTCCTAGACTGGGTGAGCGTTGGAAGTGATGTACTCAGGGAGTCAAATATTAGTAAGTTCTGATCATTTGACTCATGGTCTTGAGATAGTCTGAATCCTCAAAGCAACACACTTTGTGTGCTTTAAAAAAAACTAGACTGTATTTTGGGGGAAGTTTTAGGTTCACAGAAAAATTGAACAGAAAGTACAGAGACTTCCCATATATTCCCTGCCCCCACACATGCACAGCCTCCCCTGTGATCAACATCCCCCACCAGAGTGGTGCATTTATTACAATGAACACCTATACTGATACATCATTATCACCCAACATCCACAGGGTTCCCTTGGCATTGTATATTCTATGGGTTTGGACAAATGTATAATGACGTGTATCTCCCATTACAGCATCGTAAGATTAGTTTCACTGCCTCTCCCTAATCCCTGGCAACTACTGCTCTTTTTACAATCCCCTAGCTTTGCCTTTTCCATAATGTGATATAATTGAAACCATACAGTATGTAGCCTTTTCATATGGGTGTCTTTGATTTAGTAATTCCATCCATCTATCCATCCATCCATCCATCCATCCATCCATTCAGTCATCCGTTCAGTCATCCATCAATCCATCCATCCATCCCCTCATCCATCCATTCATCCATCCATCCATCCTCACATCATTCCATCCATCCATCCATCCATTCATCCATCCATCCATCCATCCATCTTCCCATCCATCCATCCATCCATCCATCCACTCATCCATCCATCCATCCATCCATCCATCCATCCATCCACTGATCCATCCATCCATCCATCCATCCATCCACTGATCCATCCATCCATCCATCCATCCACTCATCCATCCATCCATCCATCCATCCATCCATCCATCCATCCACTGATCCATCCATCCATCCATCCATCCACTCATCCATCCATCCATCTATCCATCCATCCATCCATCCATCCACTCATCCAGCAAAAACCGAGAAGTGCCTGCGTTATGCTGAGTGTGGTTCTCTGTGCAGGGGAGGCAGCAGTGAACTCACAGAAGAGATTCTGCTTTCATTCTGAAAACCAGTCCTTGGCATTACCCTCTGACCCCCTCTGACCTTTCAGGCCAGACAGTCATTATGTTAGCAGAGACCACATGGCACAGATGTTTCCCCTGCTTGGTCCCTGCTTGGCCAGTATCTTCCTGAATTTGGTCTAAGCCAAAGCCCTTAGTTCCCCCCACTCCTCCAACCTAGACTCAGTTATTTGAACCTTCCCCTGTGTATACATGACAGAGCCCGAGTCCTAGAGAGGCTGAGACATTTCCCCCGATGGCGAGCGAAGGGCTTGGCTGGGGTTATGTCCCCATGCTGAGACTGTTTCTTCACCCCTACCCTGAGGGGCTTGGAGCACAGAAGTGCAGGAGTTTTGTGAATTTAGGGCAGACCTGAGATACGACCCTAGGGTTTCGCCTGTTGTGGGGACAGCACGGGGTCATTCTTGTTTTCGATGTTTTTCCAAACTTCTCCTGGCTGTTCCCCACACCTGCCCGCCTTCTCTACCGCACGCAAGGGGAAAGCAGAAAACTCCTTCCTCGAGCCTGTGAGGCTCCCCATCACCCCACTGCTGCCAGGGCCTAGAAGGCCATAGAATAGTTTTCCTCCAGAGGATGTAACAGCACCCTCTGGGGTGGCCCACCCCACCCCCAGCCAAGCCCTTCTCTCCTTTAGAGAAAGGACCCCCGTGATCTCACATCTGGATCACAGCTCCCACTTCCTGTGGGCTGGCGGGAGCCACAGGCAGCCTGTGACTCAGGGAGGCACATTCTAACCTGCCTGGGAGAGCAACGCCCATTGCCCACCCCAACCCAGGCTCACGAACCACCTGCCCTCAGCAGCTCTGACTGCGCACCGACTGCACACGTGGGGCTTTGCAGGCAAGCGCAAGCCCATTTCTACCTTTGTAACCACCCTGCCAAGTCATATTTATGCTCAGGAAACGAGGGGGAAAATAGTTGGCTCAAAAATGTCACCCAGGGGATGAGAGCAGACCTGTGACTCCAAACCATGCAAAGCCCATGCTCTGAGCCATGACCAGTTTTATCCACGACAGACAGGACCAGCACAGGAGGGAGCGTTTATAAACCTTCTCCCATCTGCCGCCTGATTTAACTCCGGCCACCCTGGGAAGCCAGCAAGTAGAGTTCTTTGTAGACAGAGAAGCTGAGTCTCAGAGAGGTTAAGAAACTTGCCTGGGGTCACACAGGGCCAATGATCAGCACAGCTGTGAGATAAAAGCCAGGTTCCAGAGTCTACACCCCACACCCATCCCTGCTGTACGACGCTTGCTCCTTACTGCTTATGTCCGAGGCAGCTACCCAGAATCTACAGAAATCAGATCGCTGAATTGTTTACACAAACACACACATGCCTGTCTCGATTCAGGGAGAAGACAAATCTAGAACCAACAAGATCATTCCTCCTGTTTGGGAGCCGTTCTTGTGACTTGCCAGGACTAAGAAAGGGAAGGAACTCCCCGCCCCCCCCCCCCCCCAGGACCTGAGGGAACTTTAGCCCTTGTGACACTCACCTGCAGACTCTCTCTTGGTGCTGGGACCTCCTGTCCTCCTGGCAACGGCGAGGCGACTGGACCGGCCCCTGTCCAGGACTCACCTTGTCCAGAGCGAGCCACGGGAGCACCTCGGTGGCTCCCTCCGTGCGGCAGGGCAGCCCGATGTCCCCACCCCTCCTAGGAGCTGCCAGAACAGAGCCGGAGTGGCGGAGGGAACAGCTCATCTTTCAAGGGCTGGGTGGTGATGTCATCACCCTCCTGGGCACTTCCTCCCTCCACCTCCAGCCCAGCCCAGTGCTCCTACCCAGCGACAGGGCCAGGCTGGCTACACTTTCTAGAACCCAGGCAGGCAGAGGCCACACCGAGGTGGTTACAGCTACCCTGTGAGCCTTGAGAGCTCGGTGAGCCACATGGAAGATTTCCAGGTTTGTCCGAGGAATGTTCTATTGTGTAGCCTGGCTGCCCTTTAGAGTCACAGGGTGGCCAATGTGTTGGGGGCTCAAAATCAGCCGGTCCTGGATCCGGGTCCCCGTACTCCCTTCCTTGGCTAAGGGCTTGGGGGAAAGTAGCTTAACCTCTCTGAGCCGTGAGGCGGAGCTGAGATCGTGGCCAGGGTCACAGGGGATGTGGTCAGGATTAACAGCTTTTGCTGTGTGTCAGACGCTTTTTCTAGGCACATCAATGGATTAACTCAGCCAATCCTCACTGGAACCCAGGCAGCCTGGCTCCAGAGTCTGTGGTCGGAACCACTGTGCTGTCCCTTTTCTCTGTCACGTGCAGTGATGGATGTGAAAAGTGGATGTGTCGCAGGTGACCCCTAAATCCTAAATAGTATTCTTCCTTCTGGTGTTGAGGCAGGTAGCTGGCGGGCTCCGTAAGTGACCGAGTGTGTCTAATACATTTAACTCGTGTCATTATTTTCCTCACGTGGTTGTTTTTATGACTGAGTTCCAGTGTAAACAGCGGTCATGCCTCCCAAGGGGGCGACAGAAACGTGGAAACAACTTTAGAGAAAGAAGACCTTTCCTTGGCTTGTTCTGTGGCCACACGTAAGGTTTGCGCTGCCCCCTCTCCCCCCTGCCGCTCCACTGATCTGGGGGGTGTTTGGCAATGATTTCTTCCCTCTTCAACACTGATTGGCTTCCTTGGCTTTTCTCTGGAGACTTCCTGACAATCTGCAGCACTTAACGTTTCCAGCAGTTCATAAGCTGGAAAGTGCAGGGGCTTTCAAGTGTATATATTTTTACAGCCTTGAAACCTTTCCTTGAAAAGAGACCAGATAAAGTGGATGCAGTGGAGGTGGGGTGGGGTGGGGGATAGATAGGAAGGTCAGATCCCCACCTATCTCCTTTTCCCCTGTCATTCCTCTGAAGCAAGCCTACAAACGGTGATCAAGCCTACAAACAGTCACCACAGAGAGAGGAAAACTGAGTCACAGAATAGTTCACTGGGATCCAGGCCTGGCTTGGCTGTAGAGTGAAGTCCCTCCCCAGCCTGGGTGCCTCAGTTGACTCCTCAGGGTACTGGCCCCTCCTACCACACGGGAGTCCTTAATAGGCTCCCCCAGGAGTCCCCGAGCCCTCTAAAATGGTGTGCAGAATTGTACGCGGATGCTCTTTCCAGCTGAGAGGGTTGCCTTCGCCAAGTTACTGAAGACCAAAGCATGTTGAGACCCAACAGAACAGAGACCTTGTGAAGTCCCCAACTGGTACATTCTTGGGTTCCAGGTCTACGAGATGAAAATCCTCAGATATCCGAATCCGGTGTTGAGGCTTTGGTAGATGCTATTGAGAGAGCTCCAAAAGGCATCCATCCACCCACACACTTTTCCATATGCTGCCATAAATACAGTTTTTGAAAAATACCGTCTGATCCAGGTGGAGGCTGGTCAGTTTTTCTTAGCGGCTAAGTTCCCATTCTGACACCTTCCTTGCCAGGCTCTCACACTCTGGTCTACTATGTACTTAATTATCCTGTGGCCAGGTACCACATAACTGTGGACACCCCCCGATACCCTGGAACTCAAAAAACTGTTCATATTAGCCATTCCCAGGGAGCCTAGGAATCCTCGCTAACCCCACCCTTCTTGCCATAGGTAAGCCACTCCCTACAGCTCTGGTGTGCTGCTACCCTGTCCCTGGGTACAGCCCCTTATATGGATCTGCCTGGAAGCCTTCTCATATTTGGAACTAAAGTAACACAAAGTTCTATCTTTCATCTATCCAATTATCATTGTGTTGTGTCATCAAAAGAATATTTAAATCTTATCAAACAATTATCCACTCTTCATTCACCTACAAGTGTATCCACCCATTCATCCAAATATCCATCCATCCATCCATCCATCCATCCATCCATCCATCCACCAACCCACCCACCTATCCACTAACCCATCTATCCATCCATCCATCCATCCATCCATCCATCCACCAACCCACCCAACTATCCACTAACCCATCTATCCATCCATCCATCCATCCATCCATCCATCCATCCATCCACCAACCCACCCACCTATCCACTCATCCATCCATCCATCCATCCATCCATCCATCCATCCATTCATCCACCAATCCACCTACCTATCCACTAACCCATCCATCCATCCATCCATCCATCCATCCATCCATCCACCAACCCACCCACTTATCCACTCATCCATCCATCCATCCATCCATCCATCCATCCATCCACCAACCCACCCACCTATCCACTAACCCATCTATCCATCCATCCATCCATCCATCCATCTATCCATTCATCCACCAACCCACCCACCTATCCACTAACCCATCCATCCATCCATCCATCCATCCATCCATCCATCCATCCACCAACCCACCCACCTATCCACTAACCCATCCATCCATCCATCCATCCATCCATCCATCCATCCATCCACCAACCCACCCACCTATCCACTAACCCATCCATCCATCCATCCATCCATCCATCCATCCATCCATCCACCAACCCACCCACCTATCCACTAACCCATCCATCCATCCATCCATCCATCCATCCATCCATCCATCCACCAACCCACCCACCTATCCACTAACCCATCCATCCATCCATCCATCCATCCATCCATCCATCCACCAACCCACCCACCTATCCACTAACCCATCCATCCATCCATCCATCCATCCATCCATCCATCCATCCACCAACCCACCCACCTATCCACTAACCCATCCATCCATCCATCCATCCATCCATCCATCCATTCATCTACTCACCACCCACTCATCCAGCTACCCATGAACTCATGTATCAGACATCCACATAGCTAGGCTGTGCATTGGTAGAAAGAAATGAATAAATCTGCCTGCCTGCCACAGAGGCCAGTCCCTTGCTTAGGGGCAGAACCTAGGTGAGGCACCAGGTCCTTTCAAAAGGAGCTCTGTGTGGACTCAGGAACCACCCACTTTAATTTTTATCTGTATTAGCATGTTTTCTGTACTTCATTTTTGCTATGAGGAAACTTGACTAAACCCTTCCTGCAAAATCACTGCACCCACTGACTTCTTATACTCCTCACCACTGAGTCCGCTTGGCTGGGGCCTGCAGAGAGGGTTCGGCCATGCCAGGACTCCCGGCTCCAGCTAGCACAGCTGCATTCAGAGAGAACCAGAGGGGGATCGAGTTATTTCTACACAACCCTCATGGCTTCCCCATGAAGGCAGGGCCCCTTTGCGAGGCATGGGGGGAACCTGCCCAGGCCCCCTGGCCTTTCCAGCCTCAGGCCCAGCTCCTAAGCTTTAGCCTCATGGAACCACCTAAGGTTCCTGAATGCACAGATCACGCTTACTTCTGGACTTTTGCACATGCTGTAATCTCCGCCCGGAGCTCTCTTCCTTTGCCCTCACCTGTTAAGCCTTGCTCTTCCCTTAGGGGGCTGCTCAGGAACACTTCCTGCTGTGCCTGGTTGGGGTGTGGGGCCTGTCTGCACTCAGCAGCCTGACTGTGTCCTCCCACAGCCTTGGGGTTTCCTCTGTGCCCCCTGGATGTGAATTCCATGAGCAGGGACTCCTGTTTTTACTTATTGCCTGTCTATCAGCCAGCACAGAGTAGGCACCCTATGAATACATGTTAATGGAATGAAGACACAACCCAGTCGATGGACAAAAGCCCCCAGATCCAACCTTTTTGGGGTGAAGAAAAGACCACACAAAATAGAACAGTACAAAAGCAAGCCATAGACATGTATGTTCGTATATTTGTTTATATATGTCTAGCCCCTCCACTCCAGTGTTCTAGAACATTCTCTCCAACTTCTGTGTATGGGGCTAGCGTTGTTATCCTCACCCCTCTTCCACCCCCCAACCCAGGAAGGCCCCCAGGGGTGGGCTCTTTGTACAGAACACCACAGTCCTGACCAGAAAGCCAACCCCCATTCTCTGTGATCACCGGCCACTGGGCGAAAGGCTGATCTGTCAAACACACCCCAGACAGACCCGTCCTGGAAAGCTGGCAAATCGAAAGGTAAGCTGACTTTGATGCAGAACAAAACACATGCAGAGCCCGTAGTTTTAAATGGTTGGCACCTCCAGCCACACCTATGAACCCGACGGAGTTCACCCCAGCTCTCGTGCACCTCTGTCCTGCCTCTGGTCCCCGCGCCCAGAGGCTCCTACGCAGCCCTGCTGGAGGCATTGTTCTTGTGCTCCGACCCCACGGCCGCCCCGCTGCCCGGTGATAACCCTCTTGGCTATTTAAGGCCATTCCAGGCAAAGAAAAATTAAAAATCTAACTTATTAGCACGCATCTTCATTTGCTCAACGCCAGTTTTAAGTGCAAAAACATCAGTGCATTTAACTCATAGGTGAAATCATCAAAATGACATAATTCAAGTTTCATAGCTAGTGTGTGCAGATGTATCTGGTTCGTATTAGGCAGTGGGAAACACTGCAGAAAACAAAAGCATCTGTTTTTGTTTAACTTTGGGCTATGGGAATTTTCCCCACGGTTTCTGTCCAACTGGGCTTTCCCAAAGCACTCCCCCTCCCCCACCCCTGATTGTGGGGGTGGGGGGCGGCGGGTGAGTGAGATCCTCGCTCTCCCTGGTATGCAGACCTCAGAAGGTGGGCTGTGAGAGGTATTGCAAGGGGTGACAGAGGCAGCATGAAGAGGCCAGTCCCTCCTCCAACCTTCTGTCCATCTCCTGGGATGCTGTTCTGGGAGGTGGGTGGTGGGGCCTGGTCCCCTTGGACCTGGCAGTCTGTCGAGCACCCCGGGTTTGGCGGGAAGGAGCCTTCTGTCTGCCCATCGGCCTGGCCACACTTCCTAACTCTGTCCTTGGCCCTGGGGCTGTCGCCAGCAGGTCTTGAGAGGTGGTTACTCACTTCCTGCCGCTGGGGCTGGGAAACCCTCAGGGTGTGGAGGGAGGCTGCTTCCTGGCACCCTGCGGGCCCTCTTCTCCTGGGACTGATGGCTGAACCAGGATCCCCAGGGAGCTGTCTCTGCGCGGGGTCCTCTATCTCCCATGGGACCTGGGGCCCCTCCCCGCCATGGCCTCCACCTGGGCACCTGTCTGGTTCATGCCCTGGATTCCACCAAGCTGGCACCATAGCCGGGCCTCTCCACTCTTCCTCCCACCCTCTCCTCCTCCTCTTCATCTTCATCGGGAACCTGAAGCCAGGAGGGGGAGTCCAGTGAGCAGTGGAGTTAGGCTTTGGTGGCTTCTGCCTGCGGAAGCTTCTCCTCCGAGGACTTGAGGGGGGCGGGGGGGGGAAGGCTGGGGTGATTGGCCGAAACGTTTGGGGATGTGCAGGGAGGAGAGCTGGAAGGACATCGCATTGCCCTCCTCACCCCTATTCGCCCTCCCAAATCCCCAATTTCATCCCCTTGGCCACGGGAAGTGACACTGTGGGCCCCGTGCTCAGGGGAGATTCCCTAGGGAAGGCTCCGCGTCCTGGATGCGCCCTCCTGTCCCACGTGTCTTCCAGTGGCCCCTTCACAGCCCAGGTCTTCAGCCCCTGTGGACCCCAGCTGGGGATCGCGCTGTGTTCTCCCGGCTGCCCCTCCCTGGACTGCCTTCCCATCGCTCTCTGGCTGGTGCGGTGCACCTGCTCCAGAGGCCCCCGTTCGCTCTGAGCTTGGGGTTCCACAGCCCTCACCTTCTGTCCGCGCTCTCAATGCCCCAGGGCCGTCTTCCCTCTGGGCCTCCCAGACCCGGTCACTCGTCACTGGGGTGGCTTGGGCCCATGATTCGCGATTCTAACTGCTCCGTGCATCCGTCTCCTCTCCTACCACAGAGGCGATGATCCCGCCTGGCGGGGCCTGAGACTCAGGTGAGGCGATGGGTGCGTGGCGCTGGTCGAGCAGCAGACAGAGGGACGGGTCCACAGCAGGAGCCCAGACCTGACTTCCAGCCCTGCGCCGTCACAGGTGCGCTAGCATGGGCGGGATCCCGGCGTCCTCACGGTAAACAGGGTTACCGAGTCACGCGGGGCTGCTGGTGGCTAAGTGGGGATTTGGGCAGCCCTGCTTCTCACCGGATTAGTCCTCTCTTCCTGGCAGTATAGACCGCAAGCGCTCTTCCTTGCCTGCCTTTACAAAAAAAAACGTAACATAAGTCAACCACTTTTGAGTTCATTGCTGTTGAGCCCATTTGCAGTGTTGTACCATCACTTTGGTCTAGTTTCAAAACACTTCCGTTCCCCTCAATGGAAAGCCTGGCCCCACTGGCACTCCCTCCCCAGACGCCCCTCTCCCCAGCCCCTGGCAGCCGCCCATCTGCTTTGTGTTTAGGGATTCACTTGCTCTGGATAGTTCCAGATCACACAATCTGGGGCTTTTGGGGGCTGGTTCCTTTCACTCAGCCTAATGGTTTTGAGGTTCAGCCGCGTGGTAGCGGGGTCTGTACTTCGAGCCTGTTTACAGCCGAGTAATATTCCATCATGCGTGGAGAGACCACGTTTGCGTATCCATCCACACACACGGATGGATCTTTGCACTGTTTCTACCTTTTGACCATTGTGAACGATGCAGGTGTAACATCCACGTAAGAGCATCTGAGTTCCTGTTTTTTCAGTTCTTTGGGGCAAAGACCAGGAGTGGAATTGCTGGGTCATGCCGAAGCTCTGTTTACCTTTCCGAGGAGCGGCCGGGCTGTTTTCCACGGCAGCTCCGTTCTCCCCGCGTTCTCTCCCCTCAGGTCCAAGCGCCGGGCCACCGATGCTGTTGGGGAGGGAGAGGGGCTTGGACCCGGGGCCTTTGGAGTTTCCCCTGACTCAGTGGTCTACCCTTCGGAACCAGCACCGGCCTCCTTTTTACCCCCAGTGTCGGTTAGATTTCCAGTTCCCTGAGATGCGTTGCCATGTGTTCCTCATCAGAGTCTTCTAATGAGTCAGAGAAGTAGAGTATTTGGCCCAAAGCCGCCCAGCTCAGGAGAGGCTGAGTTGGAACATGAATCCAGGTCTCCCGCCCCTGGTGCGCTGGCCTACAGGATGCGGGGCTCCAGCCCAAAGTCTCCACCTTCCAGTGGGTCGCCCCACAGTCCAGGCTGTCCCGGGAGCTGTCTGCCCTCCGCCCCAACACAAGTGCTCTGGCCTCCCTGGGGGAGAGAAACACTCTAAGTACACAACATTCTGGGCCACATTCCTCTGCCCAGGGTGGCTGGATCCCCAGGTCGGGGCCTCCAGCCAGGTTCCCTTCACCCTTGACTAATTCCCCTTCGGTTTACTTTCAGGTCTGTTTTCTGAACGCAGCCCCTGGAGGCTCCCGGCCCCCTCAGGGCACCCTGAGGTCGGTCACAGCCACCCTCTGGCAAAGCGTCATGGCTCCTAAGTGCCGGGGACCTTGCTCTAGCCAGGCCCCACCAGGCAGGTAGGTTACAGGTGTCACCTCCAATTCACAAGGTCAGCCTCCAGGTAGGAATCACCGCACCGTGTCCTCAATGAAGAAATCGGGGCTCCCAGGGGTCAACAAGCTGAACTCGGGTACGTGACCCAGCTATTGTCCCCAAGGTCATTGCAGTGGCCCCAGCTGGTTTCCCACTACCCCCTCCCCCCACCCCCCGCCAACCTTTCTCCTCATAGCTGCCGGAGGGATCTTTTCGTAATTAAAAAACTTTAAAAAAATGTGCACACAGTACAATTCATTCTTTGTTGTGTCCGGGTCTGTGGGTTTTGACAAATGCGGACTCGTGTACCCAGTGCCCTAGAGCGACGCAGAACAGTGCGATCCGCTATACAAGGGCCCCTCTGTGCTCATGCCCCGCCCCCCCTCCCTGGCCCTGCTCTCTGGCAACGAGCCATCTGTGCTCTGTCCAGAGGGATTTTTTAAGAAGGTAAAAAACCCTCCTGTGGATTTTTCACACCTAAAATAAAACACAGCCCCAGGTCCGGTGGCCCACCCATCGCTTTCCTGCCCAGGACACTGGCACGGCAGGTCCCACCCCTGGGAACGTTCTTCCCTCTGGTCCCCTGGCCAGTCCCTCTTCCCCCAGTCACAGCCTCAGTGGCTCCTCTCCAGGGAGTCTTCTCTGCCATCCTGGCCAGGGAGGTACCCACCACCCCGGTCTGTTATCCCGTGTCACCTGAGGCTCCTCTGCGACAGACACCTGCCATGTGCGGTGACGTGCGTGCGTTCATCTGTGGGGCCCCTGTGTCTGCCACGAACCCGTAGCTCCGTGAGGGCAAGAACCATGTCTACACTGCCCGCCAGTCCACAGCCAGGCACATACGAGGGGCTCATTAACCGCTCATGGAACAGCTAAAGGAAGGCCATGGATGGCTGTGAACCCGGTTGCTTTCTTGTTCCCAACTTTACCTTTCCCACGATGCCCTGTGGCCTCCCCAGATTTCTCACACATCTGTCCATCGGTCCATCCATCCGTCTGTCCATCAAACACCCACCAGGGCCAGATTTGTTCTCTTGCACCAGCCCAGGGCTCACAGAACCGGGAAAGCTGGGTCCCTGCTTTCTCATGGTCAAGATGGACAGTCCCCTGCACTTCAGAGGCAGGAGAGCACCCTCCCATCCATTTCTCTACATGGCCACCTTGTCACAGCTCTGTGAGGTGAGTGACACTGGAATTATCAACAGGAGGGAGAGTGACCCTGCCCAGGGAGAACGGGGGCGGAGGGTGGTTCTGGGCAGTCCAGTGGGTGGAGTCACGCTGTCCCCTGAGAAAGTGTGCTTGGGGAGGTAGGAGGTGGGGCAGGGGGGCAGCCCTTACATTGGGGCCCCTGGTGGGCGCAGCAGGAGTCTGGAGCCTGGGAGGGTCTGTGAGGGGGCCTGGGGCGGTGGGGGGAGCATCTCAGAGCTGAAGGCCCCCGCCCACCCTGTGCCCAGTGGGGAAACCGGGGTACTTCTGGCTGGGCTTTTCCCTCCCCACTCCCACCGGAGCGCAGTGGGTCCCCGTGTTTCTTGGTAGGTCACAAGAGCATCCTGGAGATGCAGGGGAGGGGTACTCTGGGGCCAACGTGGGAACCAGTCCCTACGATGACGTCAGGGTGACAGCAAGCACGTCCTGTTGTCCCTGCCCCCAGACGCAGGCACCACCTTCCTGAATACCACACTGTCACGGACCTCGAGTTTGTCGAGGTGGGAGCGGGGGATCCAGAGTTCCCGGTTGCCAGAAATAGGTGAGGGGCCCCCCGACGGGGCAGAGACCATGTGGGTGGTGGCTGGCCACTCTTCCGGGCACCGAGCCGCCTTCTCTTCCCAGACTAGAGTGATTCAGAAAGTAAGGAGGTGACGTTTTCCTTCCCCGAGGGTCGCTGTTTTGATTCCAGGGTTTATTTGAGGATAGAGAATATTTTAGCACTCGGATGGAAGCCAGAGTGGATTATGTGAAATTACCGAGACTGACACCGTGCCGGGCATAAGGGGAATGAATATGTAATAAACAGACGCTGATCGAATAAACAAATACATTGTCTCCCTGCCCCCTGAGGCACAGAGCACTTAGAGGCAAACAATGGAAACCACCGCAAGTGTGTGTCCTGAAGGCAGTAATGAAATGCTCGGGTCTCTGGGAATGGGGGGGGGGAGGGGGAGGGGCGGGGGGGAGGGGTCCCTACAGCCAGTCCTGGTGCCCAGAGGCCACCTCAGAGCTGCTGCGGTGCCCACACCGCTGCCGCCCCAGTGGGTCCCAGCCTCACTGCTGCCACCGCAGATGTGCTCAGGTTGGCAGGGGACGCCACACTCGCCCCCGGTGCATCAGGGAGCTGGACGCAGCCGCCACCGCCTTCCCGGGGGCGCTCTCTCGTTTCTCCTTCAGAGGCCCGATTGGGAATCCGCGGTCACACACCTGCACCCCAAGTTGCAAGAGGGGCTGGGAAAGCATTTGCCAACCTCCAAGACTCGGGGGGCGGGGAACCCCCACACTCAACAGAGTTTGTTCAGAGATGCGGGGGAGACCAACCAGAGTAAACGCGCTGGGCACCCCCCTGCGGCCGTCCCCGCTCAGGCCAGTCGGTATCCGGTGTCACCATGCTTCTGAGCCACTCTGCATCCCGTGTGACACCCCAGGCTGCACTTCCCCGCATCTCGGTGCATCACCACGCGTCTGTGAGTTCCTCTTGCTTCCCCTCCCCCAGCCTCCCAATGCGATTACAGGCACAATCTGGTTCCAGCCCACGTGGCTGCACTGGGACTGGGGAGCCAAGGGTCACACCATGATTAGGGTTACTGCTCTCCTAAGCCTCCTGTGACAAATGACCACAGCAGAAGGGTGTTCACTCACAGTTCTGGGGGCGGGGGCACAGGTCCGAGATGAGGGTGTCCACGGGGCTGCGTGCCTCCCGTTGGCTTCTGGTGGTGGCCAGCATCCCTTGGTGTTTCTTGGCCACCTCCCCCACCCATCTCTGCTCTGCACGTGCCTTCTCTGAGCATCTGCTCTCCGCCACCCCCCCCCCACCTCCCTGTCATGAGGATACTTGCGATGGTATTGAGGGTCCACGCGGACAATCCACAGTGGTCTCATCATCTCAATCATATCCGCAGAGATCATTTCTCCAAATAAGGTCACCTTGATTTTCTTTGACAAGGTCCTCCCCCTTGGTTTGCTTCTGTTTTCTTTCTCTGGAAACTTCCATTTCTCAGATCTTGAACTGCCTGTATTAAATCTCTACTCTTAGGGTTTTTTTTTCTTTTCCTTTACTGCTATTATTATTATTGTTCTTCTTTTGGGAACGTCCCTTGATGTTATTATTATTTTTTTATATATAATTTAACTTTATTTTTTATTTTATAAGATTTACTTCCAAATTAGTTAGTATATAGTGAAGCAATGATTTCAGTAGATTCCTTAGTGCCCCTTCCCCATTTAGCCCATCCCCCCTCCCACAACCCCTCCCATAACCCTCAGTTTGTTCTCCATATTTATGAGTCTCTTCTGTTGTGTCCCCCTCCCTGTTTTTATATTATTTTTGTTTCCCTTCCCTTATGTTCATCTGTTTTGTCTCTTAAAGTCCTCATATGAGTGAAGTCATATGATCTCTGTCTTTCTCTGACTAATTTCACTCAGCATAATACCCTCCAGTTCCATCCACATACTTGTAAATGGCAAGATTTCATTCTTTTTGATTGCCAAGTAATACTCCATTGTATATATATACCACATCTTCTTTATCCATTCATCCATCGATGGACATTTGGGCTCTTTCCATACTTTGGCTATTGTGGATAGTGCTGCTATAAACATGGGGGTGCATGTGTCCCTTCGAAACAGCACCCCTGTATCCCGTGGATAAATGCCTAGTAGTGCAATTGCTGGGTCGTAGGGTAGTTCTATTTTTAGCTTTTTGAGAAACCTCCATACTATTTTCCAGAGCGGCTGCACCAGCTTGCATTCCCACCAACAATGCAAAAGGGCTCCTCTTTCTCCGCATCCTCGCCAACACCTGTTGTTGCCTGAGTTGCTCATGTTAGCCATTCTGACAGGTGTGAGGTGGTATCTCCTTGTGGTTTTGATTTGTCTGTCCCTGATGATGAGTGATATTGAGCATTTTTCCATGTGTCAGTTGGTCCATCTGGATGTCTTCTTTGGAGAAGTGTCTATTCATGTCTTTTGCCCATTTCTTCACTGGGTAATTTGTTTTTGGGGTGTTGAGTTTAATAAGTTCTTTGTAGATTTTGGATACTAACCCTTTATCTGATATGTCGTTTGCAAATATTTTCTCCCATTCTGTCGGTTGCCTTTTAGTTTTGCTGAATGTTTCCTTCGCTGTGCAGAAGCTTTTTATTTTGATGAGGGCCCAGTAGTTCATTTTTGCTTTTGTTTCCCTTGCCTCCAGAGACGTGTTGAGTAAGAAATTGCTGCGGGCAAGATCAAAGAGGCTTTTGCCTGCTTTCTCCTCGAGGATTCTGATGGCTTCCTGTCTTACATTGAGGTCTTTCATCCACTTTGAGTTTCTTTTTGTGTATGGTGTCAGAAAGGGGTCCAGGTTCATTCTTCTGCATGTAGCTGTTCAGTTTTCCCAGCACCACTTGCTGAAGAGACTGTCTTTATTCCATTGGATATTCTTTCCTGCTTTGTCAAAGATTAGTTGCCCATACGTTTGTGGGTCCATTTCTGGGTTCTCTATTCTATTCCATTGATCTGAGTGTTTGTTCTTGTGTTAGTTAGTTATCATTTTTTTTCAAACAGCTTTATTGAGGTATAACGGACGTATAATAAACCGTGCATATTTAAAGTGTGCAGTTCGATGAGGCGCCTGGGTGGCTCAGTCGGTTAAGCGTCCAACTTCGGCTCAGGTCATGATGTCGTGGTCTGTGAGTTCGAGCCCTGTGTGGGGCATTTCCAAAGTTTGCCTTTGGGATTCATCATAATTTAGTCCCTTGAGCATAAACTTACTGGACCCTGTGCTTACTAAATATCGGCTGATTCACTTGGAATACAGATTTTAAGAACATAACAAGTAGTTCTAGATATGTTTGGTACCACTTAACCAAGAACACATGGCAGATAAATTAGTGATTCTTGGTATAATTTCTTAGTGATCAAATACATTGTCTTGTCTATATGCTTGACTAATCTACTATTAAAATCAAAACATTCAATGTTCGGGGCACCTGGGTGGCCCGGTCCCTTAAGCATCTGATTTTGACTCAGGTCATGATCTCATGGTTCATGAGTTCGAGCCCCGCGTTGGGCTCTGTGCTGACAGCTCAGAGCCTGGAGCCTGCTTCGGATTCTGTGTTTCCCTCTCTCTCTGTCCCTCCCCTGTGCGCTTGGTCTCTCCCTCACAAAAATGAATGAACATTAAAAAAAATTTTTTTAGATAAAATAAAGTGTGAAGTTTGGTAAGTTTTTAGGTAGGTATACACTTCGAAGCCATCACCGTAATCAAAATAACAAGTGCAAACATCCCACCATGAGCCCCTTAGGGATTCCTCCCAGATCACCTTCTGTTATCTGGATTAGTTGGTATTACTTAGAGATTTATAAAAGTGGAATCATATGGTGTGCCCTCTTTTTTTTGGCTGGCTTCTTTTACCCAACATGATTATTTCAAAATTCGCCCATATCGTTCTGTGTATCAGTCGTCGATCACTTTTTACTGTTTTGTCTCTGGGTGTGCTACAATCTGTTTATCCATGCATGTGCTGATGCACATCTGGGCTGTTTCTGGTTTGGGGGCTATTAGAAATATACTGCCATGGACATTCATATGGGATTCTTTTTAGGACACACATTTCCTTTCCTCTTGCTTGGGTAAGTACCCGGGAGCAGAATGGCGGGGTCATGTGGTAAGTGTAGGTTTCACTTTTTTGCGAACCACCCAACTGTTTTCGAAGCTGCGTAAATCATTTGACATTCCCACCAGTAATGTCTGGCGATCCCAACTGGCTCATAGTTTCAGTGACACTTGGTAAGGTCAGCCTTTAAAAAAAATTTTTTTAAATATGTATTTATTTTTGAGAGAGAGAGAGAAAGAAAGAACGAGTGGGGGAGGGGCGGAGAGAGGGGGAGACACAGAACCCGAAGCAGACTCCAGGTTCCCAGCTGCCAGCACAGAACCCGATGTGGGGCCCGAACCCACGAGCTGTGAGATCATGACCTGAGCCGAAGTCGGACACTTAACCTCCTGAGCCACCCAGGCGCCCCAAGGTCAGCCTTTTTAATAGTAGCCAATGTAATAGGTGTGTTGGGGTATCTCATTGTGGTTGAATTTGAGTTGCACCAATGACTGTGATGTTGAGCATCTTTTCATCCCCTTATTTGTCATCATGTTGTTATTATTATTATCATTATTGGTAAAATGTCTGTTCAAATCTCTGTCTGCTTTTGAATCAGACAGTAAGTGTCTTTATTGTAGGGTTTTGATAGCTCTTGAAATATTTTGGACACAAGTCTTTTACCAGATAGATATGTACTTTGCAGAGATCTTTCTTCCGGTCTTAGTTATGACATTTTTAATGGACAAGAGCTGTGCTTATTCTTTTTCATTTTTATAGCATCCTGTTCTTGTTTAATGGATGTAATATTTTATTTCTGTAAGGATATTAAGTTTACTTTAAAAAATGTCTGCACCATCTCCTCTGTTTTCTGCACTGCTTATCCTCGGCCTCTTTTCCTCTTTGCTTTTAGGTTCATGGGTTTCCGCAAAGAGCCAATGCTCCTGGCTGTCTTTTTTTTTTTTTTTAATTTCTTTTAATATTTATTTATTTTTGAGAGAGAGAGAGAGAGAGAGAGAGAGAGACAGAGTGCGAGCAGGGGAGGGGCAGAGAGAGAGGGAGACACAGAATCCGAAGCAGGCTCCAGGCTCCGAGCTGTCAGCACAGAGCCCAACGTGGGGCACGAACCCACGAACTGTGAGATCATGACCTGAGCCACAGTCGGACACCCAACCGACAGAGCCACTCAGGCGCCCCTGCAGGCTCCCCCATTTTTATGTTCTTCTCGAGTTGTGCCCTTTTTGGTAATACCTCTACTAACATTTTAAAGGGGGTTGGGGAGGGAAGAGACCCATGGACGGCGAAGAGCCACTTTGACCAAAATCGGTATTTTTCTTTCTGCCCACAACACCCCTTCTTCCCATATGACGTATTTGCCTACTTCCACTGTTCACGCACCCTCACTGAGTCATTGCCTGTTGTCCCTCCCCGTCCCCCTTGTCCCTCACCACCTTCTGTCCCCTCTCTACCAGGCCAGTGGGACCCCCAAAGGCCAATGCCCCGATCCCACTGTCCACTCAGGATTGGCGGTCCCGGCGGGCCCAGACACGCCCAGAGCCTCCCTTGGGTCTTACCTCCTGGTTCTTCCTCTTTCCCTCAAACTTCCAGACCTCCCCCTTCCATCTCACCCCAAGCAGAGGACCATCCTGCTATTTCACAGAGAAAACCAGTGTCACTGGATGGGGCTTCCCCACTTCCCGTCACCCAGGCTCACGCCATCCTTTCCAGCCTGGACGCTGGCTCCGGGGCCGCTTCCCCAGTCTCTGCCCAGTAACCCAAGGGCTCCGTGGAAAACCGAAGTCAACTTACGTTACTTAAAACCCTTGATTGCTTCTCACTGTTTTTCTAATAAAGCCCGAACCCCTGCGGTGCTTGGCTGTCTTCGCCTCTTAGGTCCTCTGCCCAACTCCCCCTGCCCCTCACCCTCCCTGAGCTTTCTTTCCATCCCACGGGGGGGCAGGGGCTCTGCACCAGGCCTGTGAATCGTGAACAATGGTTCCATGTTGTGACAGGGAGGCCTGATGCTCTACCCAGAGTTACTCCGTTAATGTCCGGATCCTGGAGAGGGGATTAGCTCTGGGCCACTGTCACAAAGCACCACGGCCTGACTGTTGGGAAGCCAACAGCAGACCCCTTTTGTTTCCCAGTTCTGGGTGCTGAAGTCTGGGCATCGGCAGGGCCTCGCACCCTCTGAGGGCACCGGGGAAGGATGGGTCCAGCCCTCTCTCCCAGCCTCTGGGCTGTGACAGCTGAATTCCCATCTTCACTCTGCCTTCTCCCGGTGGGCATGTCTGTGTCCAGATTTCTCTCTTTTATAAGGACACAGACATGTTGGATCAGGATCACCTTAGTGACCCCGGTTTAATTGGATCACCTGCAAAGACCCTATTTCCAAATAAGGTTCCCAGGTACAGGGGTTAGGGCTTCAAATCTCTCTGGTGCCTCCCTGCCCTAGATGGCGTCTGTGCGAGAGAGCGTCCCCCTTCCCTTGGCATCTGGAGGCCAGCAGGTGCCCTGTCCTTCTTTGCATATGTTGGTTCCCCTGCCATAAAGTCTTTTACATATTCGCAACTGCAGTGTCGTGGGCGGATGGATGGACGAATGCGTTCGTGAGCACTTTACCCTTGTCAACCAGTTTCAAGCCACGTTCACAGCTTTGCTTTGTTTTACATCCTGGTAGATAAAATGGAACTCATGGACCAGCAGGTACGGAGCTTGAAATTTTCAGGGGGTGCGGAAATAAGATAAAAACTGGGAGGGGGACAAACCAGAAGAGACTCTTAAATACTGAGAACAAACTGAAGGTTGATGGGGGGGTGGGAGGGAGGGGGAAAGTCGGGGATGGGCACTGAGGAGGGCACCTATTGGGATGAGTCCCGGGTGTTGTATGGAACCCAATTTGACAATCAATTATATTTACTAGGAAACAAAATTTCCCCAGGTACTTCTCAAGAACAAACAGCAAATCTATCAATGAATAATTAATAGATGCCATGATGCCACCTAAAATATTTGCTGTCAAAAGCGACTTACCAGAAGCGTTCTCAAACTAGATTGTGGTAATAGTTGCAAACTCAACACATCTACTGAAAGCCGTTGAATTGTGCACTTAAAGTGAATGAACTTTCGTGAATTATACCTCAATAAAGCTGTTTTTAAAGTGAAGACAGAGAAAAAAAACAAAAAAAAACCCTTTAAAAATAAATAAAATAAATAAATAAACACAAATAAAAATTGGGGGGTTGCGGGACATTTTGCTGTGCAGAATAGAGTCTGGCCTCCCGTGCACTCCACAGTGAGAAGACGAGAGCTCCGTGTGGGTGACTAGCCTCAGCAGGTCACCAAGGGAGGTCTCCGGGGGAGTAGACTCTCTCGGAAAAGAGGGGAAGGCTGGGCGCCATGACACCTTGAGCACGTGTCTGCAAGGGCAGCCCGGAACAATGGCTTGTTTGAAAGGAAGGCCTCATGGGGCACCGGGTTCTCTGGGGTCTTTTGGACGCTTGGCTGGTAGTTTTAGTTCTTTGGGGTTCAGAGAATGGGACAGCCCATTCCCGTTGGCCCTCTGTCCCCCTCTGTGGGCCCTTGAAGGGAGACACCCTTATGCCCTCCTACCAGGAGCAGTGACCCCAAGGAACAGGTGGGGTGGGGGAACCACATGCCAGGGCTGTGGCCTGAGGGGTGGTTGGTTCAGACGGTGACACCCACCACCCACCACCCATGTCACACATGCACCCCCTCCCCCATAGACAATACTCTGTCCCTGACCTTCCTTTATGTTCCCTGTGACTCTCTCACGCTCTGCCGTTCTACTGAGTACCCACTGGTTTCCCAGCTGACGGTGAATCTCTCGCTTCCGGAATGTGAGCTCCAAGACCTCAGGGCCATTACCCGCCCTGCTCACCAGTGGATCCCGAGCCCTTACAACAGGCACATAGTTGGCATTCAGTGAAAGCTGCCGAGAGGGGGGCTGCCCTCTCGGACGGGGTGGGGGTCCCTGGGAAGCAGCCCCTCCCCACCGCACTTCCTCAGCCCTGAGCTCACCGTCCCACCAGCATCTCTTGGAAAAGACAGACTGGTCCGCTCCCGGCTCGGAAGGAAAGTCTTAAACTGCAAATGGAGACCCCAAGGGGTTCAGTGGCGGCCCCTCAGGTGTGTGAGGTTTCCCAACTCCCCTTTCGGACACAGAGGTGCTAAGGTCGGGCGTCGGCACGGTGGTCTCAGAGGCACCCCGGGGCTGCGAACCCCGGCGCTGGGGTTAAACGCTCCACGGACATCGTAGCCGGAGTGCACAGGTTTGGAGCTGGCTTCCCGCATCTGCCGCGGGCGGAACGCAGGGCGCTTGGTCAGTGCGGTGACAGCCACGCGTGGAGGCAGAGGCCGGGTCGGTCACTGTGTCCCTTCCCCGCCCCCTTCCCCGGAGCCACGCGGGGGGCCTCCCCCCGTTTCCTCAATTCGTGCTCACTTAATTACGTTCTCGTTTTCTGGAAAGGGCAAGGTCAGGACAGCTCAAGGCCCGTCATTCTCTGCAGCACGAGGTCGTGGGAGCTCACGCACAGCTCTGGGACTTTGGCCACCTGCTCTGCAAGATTCCACCTGGACCGGGACCCCCTTGAGGGCGCAGACCCGGGCACACCCTGAAAAAAGACTCTCGCACCAGCTGGGAAGTTTTCACCTTCCCACCAGTTTTTCCTTCCCACCAATAATAAGAAACGATGATAAGCTATTAATTCAGCGTTCTCCTAGTCGACAGAATCAGGGTTAAGGTTTTTTATAATTGTTACTTTATTTCATGTTCAAAACACACCCGGAGGCGCCTGGGTGGTGCAGTCGGTTAAAGAGTCTAACTCTGGATCTGGACTCAGGTCATGATCTCGTGGTTTGTGAGTTTGAGCCCCACGTCGGGCTCTGTGCTGACAGCTCAGAGCCTGGAGCCTGCTTCAGATTCTGTCTTCTTCTCTCTCTGCCCCTCCCCACTTGTGCTCTGTCTCTCTCTGTCTCTCAAAAATAAAGGTAAAAAAATTTTTTTTTTAAATAATAATAAAAAAAAAAACCCACCCACACCTATATAGTAGGTGTGATCATTGACATTTTCCATGGGGGGGAACCGAGGCTCAGAGAGAAGCGGTAACTCGCTCTAGGTCACAGAGCTAAGAGACGGAGGTGTGGTCAGCACCGGGACCCCAGGTCCAGTATCTAAGCACCCAGGAGGGCTCCTGATGCCCTGCTGGCCCTTAACCTAGGATGCCTGGTCTCTGACGGGAGATCTGGACAGACGGTGCTGGAAGGAACTCCTTCCAGAGTGGGGACAGAGACAGAGGCTTCTGTGCGGGGCATTTGTTTGGGACGTGACCACCTGCACCAGCCGGTGGGAGGGATACAAGGAAGGAGGGAACACCGTGCAAGGGGGTGTTCCCGAATCGACCACCGCTATGGCTGCTGGGTGCCTGGACCTTCTAAAGAGAGTCTGATTGGGTCTCTGAAAAGTCTGCCACAGGGACAAAAGGGAGAAGCGTTTCCCCCATAGGTGGAGGGTTTCCCGGTGAAGTTGGCACCTGCTGTAGGTCCCAGAACCCCCAGGGCAGGGAGCGAGGGCTAGAGCAGGGCTAGGGCTGGGAGAGCGTGTCGCGGTGCATGCCCAGGACGTACGCCTCCCCCGCCAACCCAGGCTCTCCTGTGACTGCGTCCCCATCACCGTCTGTCGCCGTCAGTGTGGCTCAGCCGCCCTCTGTGCCTCAGAGAGAATCACAGCCCCCTGTCCCCAGCTGTCTCCGGTCTGTGTCTCCTTCCCCTTCTCCTGGCTCTTGGCGCCTCACGGCCTTCTCTCCACGCGTCTTCAGCTGTCCTCGCCGACAGCTAAAGGCGAGGTTTTCTGAAACTCAAGTCCACATCCCCAAGCCTGCGTCCCACGGGGCAGGTGGTCCCCACCCCTCTCCGGTGCCCTCCAGGCCCGTGGCCAATGTGTGCGTGAACTTGGAGGTTGGATGCTCCCCTCTGGCTCAAGAAACCCAGTCTGTGTCCCCCCGCCCCCCCAGATCCGATGTTTGGGAGCCATCTTCTCAGTGTTCTCTTCTACCCTCGTCTGACCAGAGAAGAGAACGAGAGAGGGGCCTTTGCCTGTGGTCTGTTGTGGGTCTTGAGGTGTGACTCAGCCTTCCGGGAGCTCCGACACCTGGGCCCGTCATCCCCAAGGGGGACTGTGTAGACAGAGCACTGCCCCCGCCCCCCACCCCCGCCAAAGATGTCCATGTCCCGTGTTCCGTTACGTGACAAGGGGGATTGACTGACTTGAGGGTGGAGTTTAGGCTGCTAATCAGCTGACCTGGAAGTAAGAGAGATGCCCCTGGAATCTCCGGGCCCAGTGCTGTTGCACAGGTCCTTCCACACGGAGGAAGGAGGACGAAGGGTCCGCGTCGGAGGCAGGCGGCGCGAAAAAGACCCGAGCGGCCACCGCTGGCCTTGAGGATGAAGGGCTACAAACCCAGGGCTGCGGGCAGCCTCTAGAAGCCGGGAGGAGCAGAGGAAGCGATGTGGTGACTCAGGGGAGGAGGGGGTTAGTGAGACACCCTCCGCGCCTTCTTCTGTGGGGTGGAGGTGAGCCGTGCTCCCCCCCATGGCTCGGGAAGGCAGGCTGCTGGCTCATCCCCGCAGGCCAGGCGTGGAAACCACCACAGCGGCCCGCCCGGCTGGCTCGTCCTGCCCTGCCCAGCACCCTGGCCACGCACAGACCCCTGTGCCCGCAGCGCCGCCAGTGATGGGGTCTGACTCTGGCCACCGTCCCCACAGCCGGATGAGAGGGATGCCATCCATGCTGGGGCTGGCATCTCGCTGGTGGCATGGCCCCGGAAGGGGAGCCTGGAGCCCGTGTTCGCTCGGCCGGGTCACCTGGCCCACATCCGTCCCTGCTCTCAGCCGCTTCCCCTGGGGCCGTGTCATCGCGCTGTGAAGATCAAGCCGACTGCGCCCTGGAAGCGTTTGGTCAAGTTCAAAGGCCACCCCGTGGTAAGGTGACCTTTTGGAGAGAGGCCCCGGCCTGTCACGTTCTCGGAGGCCAGTGGGGGGATGACCGAGCCCAGCTGACGGCTTCCTTCTGACACCGCAGCGCTGGAAGTCGGGGGACGGGGGTGCCAGGCAGTTTCTGACTTGGTGGGGAGGGAACTTGGGACACCAGGGAGCGGATGGGAGCCCAAGGTTCAGATGGGAACCGTCATCTCTACCGCTAGCCCCCCTTTTAATGTTTTATTTATTTTTTAGAGAGACACAGACAGAGTGTGAGCGAGGGAAAAGCAGAGAGAAAGGGGCACAGAATCCGAAGCAGGCTCCAGGCTCTGAGCTGCCAGCACAGAGCCTGGTGCGGGGCTTGAACTCACGGACCGCGAGATCGTGACCTGAGCCAAAACCAAGAGTCAGACGCTTAACCGACTGAGCCACCCAGCCGCCCCTCTACCACTGGCCCCTTTACTCTTTCTCTCCTTCTCTCTCCCTGTCTCCCTGTCTCTCTTCTCTCTCTCTCTCTCTCCTTGTCTCTCTGTTTCTCTCCCTCTCACCATCCTAGTTTGGTGGGGAGGGAACTTGGGACACCAGGAAGCAGATGGGAACCCCGGGCTCTGACGTGACATGTGACCCCTACCACACTAGTCCCTTTACCCTTATTCTCTCTCTCTCTCTCTCCCCCCCCTTCCTCCTCCCCATCCCTCTCTTGCTCTCTCTCCCTGTCTCTCTCCTTCTCTCCTTCTTTGAATGTGAGATCTCCCTCTCAAGTGGATTTCACATTTGCTACTTTCTGTCTGTACTTCTCACTGTGTCCTCTGTGCCTCTTCCTTTTTCTTCTCATCTTGCCCTTCACTGTTCTTAGAAGTTACCCCCCGCCCCCGTGTCCCCCGCAGCAGTACCGATGCTTGCCCTTCTTAACTGTCCTCAGCCTAATTTAGTCTCCGAGATCCGTCGTTACCTTCCTCCCCTCTCCCCCGAAACCTGGTCCGTCCTGTGTATCATTCCCAGCCAGCAACTAATCGCTCTGTTCAGGACTCATGCACACTTCACAGGGGTGTCTTGGGGAGGACGTCATTTTCACCCGAACCCCGGGTCCTACAGCACTTAACAAACGGGTGGGGAGGAGGCCTGGTGAGCAGGGAGCCTCTCCTGGGCCTGCAGCCTGCCCTCAGGGCTGTTCCCTTCTGGGGACTGAGACGACAGCCTTTCTGGCTGGCCGTGTGTTGGTCAGAGGGACAACCGGCCTGCACGGCAGACCCCCTCCCTCCCCAGGAGTGACTGAGCGCACAGAAGTCTACCTCTCACACACTCAGGTAACAGCCCAAAGTGAGCCATGTGGGGGGGGGGGTTGCGGTCCCCGCAGTCACTCAGGGAGCTGGGTTCCTAGCATTAGGCACTCCGTTACTTGCCGGGTCCCATTTGTCACCTGCACGGTTGGAGCTGGGTCACTGCCATGTCTGGGTTCCACCTTCAGGGAAGAGGACAGAGAACGTGGTGGGCGTCCTTCCTGTGGCTCAACTCCCAGACCCCCCAGTGATGGGCATCTCGTCCGTGACAGCCTGGGGAACGCAGTCAAACCAGGCAAGATGTGCCCAGCTACATGCGTCCATTACTAAGAAGTAAGAGGGATCGATGCAGGGGGACAGCTGGCAATCTCGGTGACACAAGACAGCAGAGACACCACGGCTCTGGCCCCATCCCCCTCCCTGCCCTCTTCGCTGGGAAGGGGAGCTGGGTCCCAGCTGTATGCGAGTTCAGTCAGTGGCTTCTTTGCCTGAAGGGCTCAGGAGCCTCTTGGGAAGTAACTCACCCTCAGGGAAGATTCCGTCCTCACAGGGTTCAAGGTGAAAATAGCCAGGAATGGGGGGTGGGAGGGGCAATTCTGAGCACAGCTCGCCGCCTGTCACTCAGATATGGCTCTGGGTCCACCCTGCAGACGCACTGAGCCAGAGAGCAGGTGCGGGGAAAAGGGAGTCGGACCTGCAAGGCTCCTCCTGGAATGCAGAGAAGGAAGCAGCTTGGGATCAGAGCAGACCCTCTGAGAGCAGCCTGGCTGTTTCTGCCCAGTGCTTAGGCCCTCGTCTTCCAAGAACAGCTCCTCTGCTACCCTCCGGGAGGCCCCGTTGGTCCCCACTGCACGCAGTTTTGTGGGGACTCGAAATCAGGTGGTGGGTGTGTGGCTGAATTGGGCGGATGAGAGGCTCTTCTGCAGGAACTTGACCTTTGAGAGGGTGGATGTGAGGACGGAGTGTGGTCAGGACGCCTTGGTGCCGAAGAGCACGGGGAGGTGGGGGGCTTCTGACCTGTTAGGCGATGTTGTTTCTTAACCTGGCTGATGGGTCCACGGGAGGCTGGTTTATGTTATATGTGTGTGTGTGTGTGTGTGTGTGTGTAGGACCCATTGAAGGGAGCTGACTCAGCCTCTGCCATTATAGGTGGGGAAAGAAGGAGGAAACCCCTTGTTTTCTATTTGTGGTCCTGGGATTACCTTCAGGCTGCCGTGGCTGGGGTGGCACGGTCTGGTGGCTTAAGAGTCACTTGGGGCCGGAGGGTGAGCAGCGGACTCTGCTCCGGGGCAAAGGAAGTCTTGGCCGTGAGAAGGAACATTCGGGCCAAGAAGCAGAAGGAAATAGACGGCTGTAGGTCGAGTCAGGGCTGAGGATCCCGCCGCAATCCTCTGATCCAGATTCTCACTTTGTAGACCCAGACCAGAGACATTAAGTAACTTGCCCTGGGGTCACACAGAGATCAGGCAGCGGAGCCGGGGCTTGGATCTGAACTTGCTGTTAAGCTGTCCCCTTGGGAAGGACAGACGGAGGCTGGGATGAACCTGTGGCTTCAGCAGCTGAGGTCCGGAATGTGGGGCTGGATGATATGGGCGGGAAACGGGGGTGCTGGCAGGAGGGCAGGCGGGTGAGAGGTCTCGGGTGGGGTGGCTGCCCCAGGAGGCAGGCATTCATAGTCGGTGGCGCTCGTGGGTCATGCGATGATGGAGTCAGTTTTGAGCGTGAGCCTTTGTCATCCGGGCCGACAACACGTGGTCATGGATGGGGAAGGATGATCGTTGTACCCAATTGGAAACACGTATTTGGATCATGATAGATATTCATACACCTTTTATTTTATTTTTAAAGTTTATTGATTTATTTTGAGACAGAGAGAGAGGGAGAGAGAGAATCCCTGGCAGGTTCCATGCTAAGCACAGAGCCCCACGTGGGGCTCGAACTCATGAACCATGAGATCATGACCTGAGCCGAAATCAGGAGTCTGATGCTTAACCGACTGAGCCACCCAGGAGCCCCGTATATTCTTTTACATGGTACTCAGGTCTTCCAGGTGCCCCACTCACAGGCACTGGGAACTCCATGAGAAAAAAGCAGCCTTCTTTCTGGGATCCAAGACTTTTGGGGAAGACGGACATCAAACATGCAATTTCACACATAGTTATTGTTTAGCCGTTTCTGCACTAATTGGCAGGGACCTGTCTCCGTTATAAAGTGATGTCATAAGCTGCTGCCGGAAGAAAGAAGGTTTGGCAGGGAGAGTTGGGCAGCATAGATCCCAGATAGTGGGAGTCACACGTGCAAAGGTCCGGGGGCTGGCGAATGTGCCTCACTGATAGATAGGACTAGAGGAAGAGGGCTTTTGTGAGGAGTGAAGGTGAGCTTGAGGGGCCTCATGGGGGTGTTGGGGGGAATGGAGGGCCTAGGAGCTGGGCCTGGGGGTCAAAGAAAGGGGGAGGTGGAGAAGGACCTTGGAGGCCACAGAAAGGGGTTTAGACTTTGTCCATGGGTCGAGGGAAGTCACCAGGGGTTCAGTGTGTGTGTGTGTGTGTGTGTGTGTGTGTGTGTGTGTGAATTAGTCACTTTTGATATACGTCTTACTGATTCTGTTTCTCCGAAGAACACTGACTAATCCAGATCTCTCTTCCCTCCCCTCCAGGACTGCATGCTCCTCTCTTATAGGAACTCCTCGTCTGCGTGGCCCATCCATCACCCCATCACCCACTTGATCCCCGAGGTCCCGTGAGGCCGGCTCCGGGAAGACCATTATCAAAGTCTGAGCAGCATAGGGGTCAAGCGCACAGACTTCCCAGTCCAAACCAGAGTTCTGCACCCCATGTGGGTGTGTTTCTAAACCGCTTGTGCCTCAGTTTACTCATCTGTAAGGCAGGGGTGATCTTGGGAGCACCCACCTCACGGACCGGGGTGACGGTTGCCATGCCTCCGTTCTCCATTTTACTGCGGGCAAGTGGGCAGTCAGACCAGTGCAGAAGCTTCATGGTTTCTCTGCAAGTTCGAGGCAAAGCCGGTGAGGCCTTCCTGACCTCTTAAGGCCTCAGTTTGCCTGTCTGCCGGGTGGGTAGGACCAGGGAAGCTCACTGGGAGGCTGGAAGCGGGGCCACATGCCCTGTGCTGTGTGTGTCCCTGAATGAAGGCTGAGCTCTCTGGCTGTCCCTGGAGAAAATGCTAGAAGACCAGTCTCCCTGAGCCCTGGCAAGGCTCAGCGGGCACTGGCTGCAAATAATCTCAAGGTGCTGGTCTGGGCTTTTCTGTTGCACTCCCCAACCTCCCACAATGGGCAGCAAATTAGTGACTCTTTCCAGCAAAATGGGAAAGTACTCCTGACTTCTTACAGGCCCATGTGCCAAACCCAGCAGCAACCAGCAGCCATGGGGCCTCCAGAGCCCAGGGCTGCGAACCTGTCTGCTCAGGGAAGGTTACGGAGCTATCTGAGACCTCCTTGAACTGGCCAAATAGGCAAGCCAACCTTAAACCTTAGACCAGGCCCACGCTTCGCGGGTAAATTGATGAAGAAACTCCCCTCTGCTCTGTGATGTTTGGTGCCGGGGAATCCTGGGGTGTAGACTGGCTGGGGTTTCGGCCTGAGGGTCATGGGACTAAGGTTTGCTCATACGTTCGTTCGCTGCTCGTTCATTGAACAGGCATCTTCAAAGCGCTTACTAAGTCCTAAGTGCTGAGATACTGCAGCGAACAAAACAGGCTGAGCCCCTGACCTCCTGAAGTTTATATTTTGCAGGGAGGAGAAGAAAATAAATAATAGTAATAAAAGCTAGGAGCGCAAAAAAGAGCCATCGGCAGGGTCTGACTAGCCGGGGTAAGGGTAGGTCAGCTGTAGCAACAAATGATTCCCAGAATTTGGGTCTGATGCAGTGAAGGTCTGTGTCTAGCACAGTGGGGGTGTAGGGGAGGCTCTGGTCCCCCAGTCTTTGAGGAACCAGGCTCCTGTTGTCATGGGATCCATTGGCTCCCGGAACCTAGCGTCTGACAGCCTTCCGCTGGCCCTGGCCCTCCCCTCCGCCAGCACCCAGGGCCAGAAAGACGTCACGGGAGATGGTGAGATAGTTTTAGGGGGCAGGCTTGGAAGGGGGTGCCCTTGACTCCTGCCCACATTTCATTGGCCGGCACAGAGAGGCATGGTCTCTGCTGGCCCACCCAAGGGGGCGGGGCTGGGGAAAGCTGTCTAGCCACGCCCCAGAAAAACTAGCCGGATTGTTCCCCAGTACCTGGAAGGGTAGCCGTGAAGGGACCAGACCGTGTCAAGCTTGCAGATCACAGTCAGGAGTCTGGGTTTTGTTTCCGGGGATGGGAGCCTGGTGGAAGGCTGAAAAGAAACGTGACATCCATCGCCTGGTTTAGTGCGTCCCGTCTCTGACGCTGAACGGCCGTGCTCCGTGTCCAAACGCAGGCCACATGAACTCTCCTGGGCTTCCTGCTCCCGCTTCCAGAATGTGAGGGGGAAAGGGTGCCCACATTGTTTTTAACACCCCTCCTCCCCACCTCCCTACCTATTCTGTGGCTTCCTGGGGACCTCGGCAAGCAAAGCCACTCTACTGCTGCTGAGGACGGTCCTGGGGGGTCCAGAGCAGAAGGCGACAGCGCTGGGAGGGAGCCCCTCCGCCAAAGTGCTTTCCAGCCTGCGGCCCTTTCCCACCTTCCCGGTGATTACACAGGACGTCCCTCACTGCCCTGCCTCCTGGGTGATTGACAAAAACACATTGATTTCGGGAATCATCTTCTGTCCCGAAGAGCCTTCCGATTCCTCTCCTGGACCCAATTCACACACAGCCTCGCTGATTGCACTCAACACTTCCTTTTTTTTACTTTTGTCCACGGTGATTTCTCTCTTCTCTGTAGTCCCACAAACCTCCGGGTGTGTATTACCCAATTTATGACATGGCTTGCTCGTTTATTTATGATTATTTTTATTTTATTAAAATTTTTTTAAAGTTTATTTATTTGAGAGAGAGACAGAGCATGAGTGGGGAGGGGCAGAGAGAGGGAGAGAGAGGATCCCAAGCAGATCCCGCTCTGTTATCACAGGGCCTGATGCAGGGCTCTGTCCCACAAACCGTGAGACCATGACCTGAGGCGAAATCAAGAGTCAGACACTTAACTGGCTGAGCCACCCAGGTGCCCTGTGATTCGCTATTTTTTTTTAAAGGCTCGCGTTTGTTGAGTGCTTTTATGAGCAGTTGAATCCAAGACCTTGAAGGCATAGCATGACCTATGAGGTAGGTTGCTGTTAGATTAAGCTACTTTACAGAAGCAGATAAATCCTGATGCCTCCGTGGCTTAAGCAATGAAGGTTTCTTTCTTTCTCTCTCTTTCTTTCTTTCTTTCTTTCTTTCTTTCTTCCTTTCTTTCTTTTCCTTCCTTCCTTCCTTCCTTCCTTCCTTCCTTCCTTCCTTCCTTCCCTCCTCCCCTTCCTTCCTTCCTTCCTTCCTTCCTTCCTTCCTTCCATTTTATTTTAGAGAGAGAAAGAGAGCATGAATGGGGGGAGAGGGGCACAGAGAGACAGAGAGAGAATCTTAAGCAGGCTCCACACTCAGCATGGAGCCAGACTCGGGGCTCAGCCCTCCGACCCTGGCTGGGACCATGACCCGAGCAGAAATCAAGAGTTGGACACTCAACCAACTGAAACACCCAGGAGCCCTGAAGGTTTATTTCTTATTTGCCTCACAAGCCAGTTAGATTCTTCTCTAGGCTCAGGCTTGGGGACCCAGGTCTCCTCGTGCCTTTCTGTGGCTCTGCTGTCTTGTTTCGTGGTCACCTTGTTTCACCAGTCAGCACGGAGGGCCTGGGGCCTGGAGGGTAAGAGGAAAACGAAAATGGAGGATGGTGTGTGGGAGGGACCAGTCACTCAGGTGGCCTATGCCACTTCCCATTAACCAGAATGCGGTCACGAGGCCCCATCCGCTGCAAAGGATCCTGACAAACAGGGCTTGATGACGTGTCTGCGAAGAAGTGAAATTTGTATTGGTGAATACGACACAGTACCCGCCCCAGGAGGATTGTTTTAGAGATGAGAAAACAGGGGTTCGGGAGAGGCAGGTGAACCCCCCGTGGTCACAGGGCTAGGGGGTGGGGGGTGGTGCTAGAGGCTGAGCCCAGATGTCAAAGCACAGCAAAGGGTGAAAACGGCAGGTTATAAAATGGTATGCAACTTGATCCCACTTACATTACTTATTTATACACAGACACACACTTACTCGTCCACACCGGAGACAGATGGGAGGAGAGAACACCCGAGTGTCATCCCGTTATATCCTCGTTATATCCGGCTGCTTGGATGATCTATGCTGAGTTTTTCCTTTACGTTTGCAATATTTTCTACACTGAGAAAAGAATTGCCAGCATTTTTTTAATTAGCTGATTGATTTTTCCGAGCTGATCCATTTCCATAGAGACATGTCCCAAGAACCGAAAAGTTACCCGCCCAGTGGGGCACTTGAGAACAACATTCTTACTGGGAGAAATGAATCTTTTCATTTACGATTCCAGTTCCTCAAAGTTTCCAAAGTACTCCTGCACAGTTCATTTGCTATTTCGCTTTTTTGTCTTGTAAGTTCTGGTCCCACCCAGTGTCCACCGGGTCCTAGCCGGACCGAGGATGGCAGAGAGGGGACATCACCCAGGAGTCATTGGGTTGGTTGGGCATATTCGGTCGTCGATGAATTCGGAAATAAAGTCATGAACGAATATGGTGAGTTCCTGCCCCGCGGGCCCCAGATCACAAGGGGCCTCACATGCCACGCCCTGTGGCTTGCTCAGTTTTTTGTTAGCACCAGGGGCGACGAAGCAGGGGCCTACGGCTGTCAGCCTGCTCGCAGGGCTCACTGCTGTGACTGCCCACCGAGGCTGGTGAACTTGGAAGTGAGGACTCTGGGAGACATCGGGACAAGGCTGCAGAAGCCCGGGGTGTGCCTGCAGTCTGGGGACAAAGAGCCCACCCAGAGCTCATTCTCGAACCTCATGTCTCAGCCTCCAGATGGCTTGGCCGTCAGGATGTTCCTGCTGTGTCATCCTCAAGCACTCAGCAGGGCTCTGTATGCACAGCGGGGCCCCAGGCTGGTGGGCCGCCCCAGATGCGATGGGGGAGCAGGACAGGAGCTCTGCAGGCGAACATGTTGTTCTGATTTGTCACTTGTGTATCTCAGAACCTGGGGAGCATAAACAAAGCTGTGTTTGTCACCTGCGGTCCCCTCTTAGGGGTGACTCAGGGTGTCCTGTGCCAGTCCTGTCCACCCAGACTTTCTGTGGGTGGATGGGGAATGGGTGCACATGCACACACACACAGATACATGCACACACAGAGACAGCTATATGCACACACAGATACAGATACACACAGAGATACATGCACACACTCACATACAGATAAACACACAGATACATGCACACACACATAGATACATGCACACACACAGATACACACACAAATACATGCACACACACATACAGTTATATGCACACACGGATACAGATACAGAGATACATGCACACACTCACATACAGATAAACACACAGGTACATGCACACACACACATAGATACATGCACACACACAGGTACACACACAGATACATGCACACACACATACAGCTATATGCACACACGGATACAGATACAGAGATACATTCACACACTCACATACAGATAAACACACAGATACATGCACACACACATAGACACACACAGATGAATGCACACACAGATACATGCACACACACACACACAGACACACAGAGATACATGCACACACACAGGTATATACAGATACATGCACACACACAGACACACACAGATGCATGCATGCACACACACAGATACACACAGAGATACATGCACACACTCACAGATAAACACACAGATACATGCACACACACATACAGCTACATGCACACACATATACAGATACACACAGAGATACATGCACACGCTCACACACAGATATACACAGATACATGCACACACACAGACACACAGATACACACACAGATACATGCACACACTCACATACAGACACACACAGATACATGCACATACACAGACACAGACACACACAGATACATGCACACACACAGGTACATTAGCACACTCACAGACACACAGAGATACATGCACACACACATACAGATACACACAGATACATGCACACACACACAGATATACACAGATACATGCACACACACAGACACACAGATGCATGCACACACATACAGATACACACACAGATACATGCACACACTCACACACACAGACACACATACAGACACACTGACACACCCACATGCACACACACACACACACACAGATGCACGCACACATGCTCACATGCCTTCTGCCCTCAAAGATCTCCGTGTTCTGGCTCATCCCTGGTCCTCTCAGTGCCCTCACTTCTCACCTGTAAAAACAGATGATCTTGGACGTGAAGCGACTTTCCCCTGTGTGAAGGCTGGGGGTTCTGAGTTGATCTCTAGTGCTGTGACGCCATGCACTTGGAATCCCACTGTGGATAAAACATCATGCCTGAAGAAATTAAACGATATTTGGGATAATTTAGAAACCTTCCAGAAGAGCTGCAAGGCTGTTCTTACTGCCTCCTGCTCCCTGCCTTTAAATCAAACTTAAGCCGTTGTGTGCTTTTTATCTCCAAAGCTATCTTGGAAACTTGGGACAGCTCCTGGTGAGAGGCAGATTTTGAATTTACATCCAACTGTGGCAACTCTTCCGAGAGCATGCCTGCCATCTTCCCAAGATTCAGCTGCCATCGAGCCAGAACAGACCTTTCAGTCTACCGAGAGGGAAACCGAGGCCCCTGAGGAGGGTCAGGTCTGCAGCAGAGCCAGTGGCGGGACCCAGGACCCAGGACCTTGTGTCAGTGCATGTAGTACGAGCAAGGTCTTCAAAGTAAAAGACACCCGTCAGGGACTCCAGCTCAGCCCAACTAAAAGTCCCAAGATGAAGAACACGTTATTTAAACTCCGTGAACCTTGGTTTTGCCCTTTGACATGTGGACTAGTTTCCAGTTCATTGGCTAATGTTGGGATTCAGTAAGACGATGATTATAAAGTGCTTAGTCCAGTGCCGAGCACAAGGAAAGGGCTGGAAAAACGTTAGCTCCACGATTATTGCCCCAGTGTCTAGATAAGGAAACCGAGGCTCAGAAAACTTGGGCCTCTTGCTGGGCGTGGCTCCAGAGTCTGAGTCCCTAACTATGACATGCAGTGTTCGTGCACAGGGACAAACACGGTGTGCCCCAAATGCCTTTTGGCAGGAGCCTTACGAGTCTCAGAGAGAGATCCCTGGGCCAGCCCACAGGCAATAGAGGCCGAGCCCCCAGGGGCCTGCGTGAGGGCAGAAACCTCCCGCTCCTGGCCAGCGGAAGGCTTCCGATTAGTCTGACGTGTTGAGGGGAGGGAGAAGACAGAGAGAGGAAGGGAAGAGCCTGAACCTGGGCAGAAGGTGATGGACCCACAATGCGACCCTTTACTCCGGCCGCCTGTGCCTTCAATTGCCAAAGTCACAAGACGGGACAATGAAAATGGTCTTGGGCTTTAGGAGCAGGATGCTAAGGCCAGGAGCACAGCACTCTGGGATACAGGAGCACAGAGCTGGAGAGAAGAGCTCCAGGAAGCAGGCTGTCGAGAAGCCACAGAGATCATTTTTGGGGGTGGCAGGTTGGGGTGTTGGGGGCCAGGTCCCTCTGGAAGCCCTGAGCCTGTAAATGGAAAGTTTGGGTGAAATTTCTCCAAATCCCCGAAGTGCAAGGAGGCCCCACCGACCCCGAGGCGTCATGTATATGAATCAGTTTCTTTGGTTTTCCATGAACCTAGAGAAACAGTCCCGAGGAATTTGCTGTCACCCACACCGATTCAGCAACCTGAGCTCACTTTGCGCTCTGCCTTCCAGGACCAACCGAGCCAAGCCTTACATCCCCATCCCCTCGGCCTCTGGCAGGACCTGGGCCTCCTGGATCTGCCGGGACTGCCCACTTCCTTCTCACAGACACTCTGCACACCTCCTACTCTGGCCCCGTCGGCCATCCGTCTCTCCCTCCTTCAGAAGGCTCCAGAACTGACGGTCAGTCCCGAGTTCTGGTCTTCCCCCCTTGTACTGACCCAAGCCCGGTTGAGGGCTCTGCCCCCCTCCCAGCCTTCTCAAGAGGTTGATTCTTCTTATCACGCGTCACAACCTCAGGACCTGGGAGCAGTGTGTCAACACCCGTGGCTTCTTGCCTCCTCCTCCAGGCTGCCTCCTTCCTGCACAAAGCCCCCGGGTCCTTCCAAGCGCGCCGCCTGTCTTCCCCACGCTCGCTGCATCCGTGGCTGGCATTTCCCGGTCGCCCCCTTTGCTTACCGATCATGTCGGTGCCTGATTTCACCGACTCTCCCCCACTGTGAATAGCCGTCTGTTCTAGAAGCAGAGCCCGAGACCGGATTCTTGTTCAGACGGTTGACTGGAGAGTACTCCCAGGACAAGGGGAGCGAGGTAAACAGGACGGGACAGGTGGAAACAAGCCAAGCAATAAAGTGATCTCTGCGGGACACCCGCTTCGGCCTGGTGGGAGGGCAGCCCCACCGAAGGGTTACTCCCAGGCTCCCTGGGGCAGCCTCCCTGCCCGCTGTCCCCCTGCCCGTGGCTGAGGTCTGCCGGGGGGTGGGAGTGTGGCCTCCTGCAGTCTAGGCGGCAGTGGCCACACCACCCACCCGCAAGAACCTCCCAGTCGCCGGATCTGGAGGGACGGCCAATGGCCTTCCCAGCCCCCCATTGCAAGCTTGGTTTCAAGCCTCCCGCTTTCTGAACACCGGCTTCTCATTTTCCCAGCTCCCCTCCTTCTGAAAATCCTCTGCCTCAACCATCTGCCCACCCTCTGCCGGCACCGCGACGCTGATTATATATGGGGCAAATCCTCCGACGGAGTGGCCGTTGTCCTTTCAAAATTGAGGGTCACAGACCCCTGGAGGGCAGTGAACACTTGCATTAAACCCACGTGCGCTCGCCCAGAAACTTCCCTTTGTGTACTTCCCTAGCTCCTCGCTCCTTCGTTCTCTGCATCTTCCCGTGGCTTCCTTCCCTCCCTCTTGGCTGACGATCTCAGCTCAGATTTTATAGAGACTGTCGGCGTGTCTAGATGAGGACGTCCTGTCACCTGGTCCCAGCCCCCAGCACCGGTCTCCACGTGCCCCACAGTGGAGGACACGTCCCGGTTTCTGTCCGCGTGGCTCAGGGCTTCAGCCCCCGCCCGCTCAGGGATGTTGCTCCTGTAACCGCCACCTGTCCTTCTCCCAGCACCCGTTAAAGCCTCTCTGCCCGTTGCCCCAGCGGCAGCCTGCGAAACTCCTGGACCCCATGCCTTCCGCCAGCCATCGTCCACTCTCCTGCTTCCTTCCCAGCACCACAGAGTTGTCCTGGCTCGTCAGCTCCTCTTAACCTCCTCCTCTGGGCTCTTGTCCCCGTGATTCCCCACGCGAAGGTTCTAGGTGACCAGCGCCTTCCGTGGCACCAAAACTCGGACTCAGGTCCCTCGGCCTCCCAGCGCCATTTGATGAGACCGGTCCCACCACCCGAGCCCGACTCGCCCCACGGAGGGCACCTGGCCCCGCGGGACCCCCTACGGGCCTCCCCTCCACACTCCCCTCACAGAGCTGAGTCATCTTCCCGAGGCCAGCCGTTATGGAGGCCCACGGATGTCATGTCACATCACGACCTGTCCAGGGCTCTCCCGTGGCCTTCCACTACACGTCCGGTGGAATCCAAACTCCTAGACGTGGCCGGGCCCTCTACCATCTGCCCTGCTCCCCTCCACGCCCTCCCCCTGTGCCCCAGCCACCAGCCACACAGACCCTCTTTCTGCCCCCTCATCCTGTGACGCTCTCCAGGCCTCTCAGGGCCTTTATACCCCTCATCCTTCAGTCTGGAATGTTCTTCCTGAGATCTTGGTGTATCTGCCTTCTCATTGAGAGCCACTCCCCTCAGAGAGCCACCCGGACTCCCCGGGACTGCCTAGCACTTTCTCCACGAACCTTCTTCACAGAGTTCCTCGGCTTCTGACTTTGTCTTATTTACCTGTGGGCTCACGTGTTTGCCCGGTGCCCCCAGGACGTGAGCCCCTTAAGGGCAGAGCACCATTTCATGTGTCCACGGCCGAGGCCCACAGCATATCTCAGGAAGGTTTCTCGCCTGACAGATTTGGGCCTCCGGGTGCCCAGAGGGATGAGTGGAATAAATAATGAGTGGTTCATGAGTTTGCTTTGGAGCCACAAGGCATGGGTACAGGCCATGCCTGCACGGGAGGGACAGGTGCGCTGGGACAGGCCTCGCGGGGCTCCCTGTGGGGCTGGCACGGGGGAGGGGTGGCCACGGAGGTTAACAAGGCCCAGGGGAAGCTGCTGGAACTCTCTCGGCTCTGCTTTCCTTCAGGGCCGGAGAAGGAGGGCGGCCGCTCAGAGCAGGAAGAAACGCGCCCGTAAAACCCTGTCTCCTGCGGCCCCCGGATGCGAAGATGCTTGAGCCGTGCTAACCCCCCTTCACATTTCGGCCTCCACCCGACGACATTCCAGAAACAGAGTATCAGCGATTGGGAGGCACAGGCCAGATAATCTCCCGTTCATCAGACGCGGCAAACTGACTCAAAGAATTCAATGCTTACTGATGCTTACAGTGTGTCTGTGGCTGATTAAAGAACATCACTCGAGTGGTTGGTTTAAAAGCTGGGCCCGAATCCAGCAGCATTGCCTCACGGACATGGTCTGTCGGTCTGTATCTAGTCAGATCGCAGGCTTCCGGGGTCAGGCCATCGGGCCTGGGACAGGGTTCTTTGAGGACAAGGGCAGGAGGGAAATGAGGACAGGCCCATGGGGATGTCACAGGAGACGCTCCATGCAGGGCCGAGTGGATAGTAGTTGGGAGTGGGGGGTGAGGGAGCCCGAGGATCCACGGACCTGAACTGAATCACCGAGAAGCTTCTGGACTTCTTTGAGCCTCCGTTTTGCCATCTGTCAGGTGGGGTTACTCACCCTTGGATTGGCACCCGCAGTGCAGGGGTATCCAAACAAGTGAAGGGGAGGGACAGAGAGTTTAATATTTCATATTTTCACGTTTATTTATCGTGGGGGCGGGGAGGGGCAGAGAGCGGGAGAGAGAGTCAGAGAGAGAATCCCAAGCAGGCTCTGTGCTGTCAGCACAGAGTCAGATGTGAGGCTCGAACTCACGAACCACGAGATCATGACCCGGGCCGAAGTCTGACGCTTAACCGACTGAGCCACCCAGGCGCCCCGAGAGTCTAATATTTCAAATAGAGTGGTGCCCCACAGTCAGCTGTGACAGGTGAGAATTTCTTACACGCCCACGTGCTTATTTTAAGGCTACCTTGTAGCACTTGGCTTGGCACATAATAGGTTCTCAATAAATGTTCCTGCTTCCCCCCGCCTGTCCTTCCTTCTCAGAGGTGACGTGGGAGGAGGCCAGGGAAAGACCAAGCTGAGCCTTCAGCTAGGGGTTCCGTGACATTTTCTGGAGGACAAAAGCCACATCCTCTGTGTTCTGCATCCCTGGAAATCACGCGCGTGGCCGTGGGCCTGGAGGGGCAGCTATGAAGAGAGTGCTTGCCCTGGGGGACCCCGTGGGGACACTAAGTCAACAAGCAGAAAGATCTGCTCCCTGCCAGGTGACTGGGGTCAGCATGCTGGGCTGGAAAACAGGGTGGGGGCAGGGGGATGGGTAGTCCGGGGAGGGGGGGAAGGGGGCTGGTGCCACCTGAGGGGGAGGGACATTTGAGGACGGCCCCAGAGGAGGAGGGGGAACAAACAGCAGTCTGGGGGTGCAGCTTTGTGGAAGGAAGAACACATATGGAGACCTTAGCGTGGGGAAGCGAGGGGGGCCTGGAATGCGGAGCACACAGCCAGCCGCGGGACGGATCGGAGTAGCCAGGGAGGCCATGGCCTTTATCTTTTGCTCTCGGTGGGAGGCGAGGGGCCCTCTGGAGGGTTCTGAGCTGAGGAGCGGCAGAGCTGACCGTTCCCTCAAAGGATCGCTCCGGCTGCTGTGTTAGGACTAGAGGGCCGGGAGGCAGGTGTGAACGGCGCAGAGCAGCCGCGAGCGTTTTGCGACAGTTTCGAGGCCGAGATGACCGCGGCTTGCGGTGGAAGGTCACCAGATCTCCGTGGCTCGCTCGCGATCATCCAAGGTGAGGTCCGCGGGGAGTCCGTGGCCCGGCTACGACAGCGGCTGGGGTGACGTGCCACAGGGGGGCTGCCATATCAGCTTGCCCGCAGGATCTGGCGAGAACGGCAACTGGTCTTTGCTCCGGGTCTACCGGGCGCCAGGCGCTGCCAGCTTGAATGGAACGGGGCTCAGAACGGAGCTGCTGGCGGGGGGAGGCCCATTTCACGGCTGTTACTGACGGTGGCTTTACTAAGCAGAGGCCAGGGACCAGGGAAAAGCTAGGGACACGCGTGCTCAAGCAGTTCAGCAGAACCGGGCAGTGACCCGAGGGGTCCAGGACGAAGCAGAGTGGGAACCCCACAGGTCCCCAGGGCCTCAGGTCACCGGCCCCTCACGGGGATGGTGCTCTGTGCCGGGGAAGGGGAACCAAGCGGCAGAAACTGCAGATCTTGCCCACGGAAGGGTTTCAACCCCGCCGGGAAGACGTGTGGGACGCTCTCTGGGGACACCCTGCGGAGCGCAAGTAGCTGAAAACCCAGCCCGAACAGAGTCGGGTGGGAAGCAGTTTTAGAGTCTCACGTACCCCGGGGGGGGGGGTGCGTCTAGGGTCGAGAGACGCTCCTAGGATGGCACCAGAACCCCAGCGCCTTGGGGACCAGTGCGGGAGGGGTGGGTCCCCAAGAGGCTACCCCCAGAAGCAGAGAAATGGGTGCCATTAAAGAAACTGCAACAACCACCCGGACTCCCAGCCACCTTGTAAACCGTTATCTGAGAGTGTGCTGGGGGGGGGGGGGGGGAAGAGTGATTCTGACTGCGCCATCAACAAATGGTTACGGAAAGGTAACATTTAGGCTGCATCTTAAAGGAGCGTTTCCAGCCAGTACAGCAGGCAGGAAGAAAGTCATGCTAGGTGGTGGGTGGTGTGGGCGGGTGGGGGGCGGATGGCAGGAGCCAAGGAGCAGAGGCGTGGGGGGGGGGGGACCCGCTGCGTGGGGGGTGGGGAGACAGCGTGTGGCGGCAGCATCGGGCGGTTTCGGAGCTCGGGGAAGAAATCAGCTAGGGCTGGATCGTCACGGACCCCAAGTGTCTGCTTCGACCTCTTCTTGGAAGCGATGGACGGGGGCTGGAGGGTCGAGGGCAAGGGGACGATGCGTTCTGGGCTTTGGAAAGACGGCTGGCGGCAGCACGGGGAGTGGACAGGCGTGGAGGGCAACCCGGCAGAGAGCACAGTCTAAGCGCCGGCCAGGGGCGGAGAAGCCAGACCCCGCAGGACTCAGGCACTGGCTAAATGTGGGAGCTTGTGGCAGGCAGCTGATTCCCTCTCGAACATCCGTCCTCGGCTTTCTCGCATACGGGGAATTTCGTTTTGTTCAGAGCCGCCCACACGCCTGGGGACGACTTCCCTTTGCCAATGCCTTGCGGGGAACGGTGGCCGTGTAACCCCGCTGGGCCAATATGGTAGAAGCAAGCGTCTACCTGGCAAAGCGACTGTTTCCCGTGTGAACAGGAACGCACTCAGGTGACCTGCCTCTTTCCCTTTCTTCCTGCTTGGAATGTAGCTGCAACGCTTGGAGGTGGGGCAGCCCTCTTGTGACCCTGAGGATGAGAGCTTCCAGGTAAGGATGGTAGAGCAGGAGGCTTCAAGGAATCCGGGTTCTTGACGACTTCCTCAAACAACTGCACCCGCCCCACCCTGCCTGCCTCCAGGATTTCACGCTACGTGACACAAACAGACGCTTCTTCGGTTAGGTCGCTAGAGTTAGATCGTGACACATTACAGGTCAAGCCAACCTGAACGTTAGAAAGGACTCTGGAGGCTTGAAGAAGCAGGCGGAGATTGATGTTGTCAGCTGCGATTGGGAACTGGTCTGGAAGAAGCAGTGTGGTCGGAAAAGAGCCAGCCCAACCTGGGGCCAAGCGGGGTCCTGGGAAAATCTCTTATCCGGCTCAGCTTCCGGATCCCCAGCTGTAAGGTGGGATTGGAAAGCCGAATTTGTCAAGGAGACCAGACATAACAGGTCCGTCACGTAAGCTAGCCGATACATGCTTCGGGGTCCCGATGACTTAACGGATTTCTTTTGGGGGTGTCAGGAAAGAGGACGCCAGCCTTGCTAGGGATCGAAAGTCAAGGTTAGAGAGGCGGGCGCAAGAAGGGCGTTGCGGACCGTGGCCTGTGTGTCCCAGCCCAGAGGGGCCTCTCAGCCGCTCACGGGATGAGGAAGACTGAGCCAGTGGTGGGGTCGGTGTGGATCCCAAGGGATGAGCTGGCCGGGGGCTGGGGGGCTATTGCCCAGCACGAGTATGTTGAGGGAGGAATGACGCACAGACCAGACACGAAGATGACTAAATATGGTGTGATCGGACGTTTGTGGGCTCATGCTTGATATTACTTTTGTGCAACAACATAAACCCTGAGGAGCAAGCACATGATGCTGATCGGTAATGTGTTTATAACAGCTGTTGGGGAGGGAGGTGACTTGGATTCAGGCTTTCCGTGGGTGACTCAGCTCTCACTCACCCCCCCTTCCACTCACGGACTGCTTGCCGGACACGAGGAGGCCGTGGGCAGCCAGAGTCCGGGCCCCCGTACCTCGGAGAACCACAATCTCGGGTGGGGGTGGGGCTGGGGGGAGAGAGGGTCCACGGGCCAGACGGGCACCGGACTCCATCAAGGCCACCGCCCTCTGGAGTCGAGTGCCCGGCCCATTCTCTGCCAAGCTGTTGTTCGAACTGTTCCCCAGCACCTCCGGAGGTGAGACCTCACTTCCCCAAGGATGCCCATTCATTAGGACCCCGGGAGCGGGTTGCAAGCCTTGTGGCACAGTGTCAGACTCCAGACACGCCCATCCCATCTCTTCTACTCAACATCAGCCTTTCCCGAGGCCTGAGCCAAGCCAGGGGGTCTGAGAGGAAGAAATCCCAGCCCCGACCGGAGGCTCCCGGAGTCTAGAGAGGGAGGAAGGAGGCGAGCAGGTGGCGACAATCCGGGGCGGCGGGCGCCTCGCAGGGGTCGTGCAGTACGAGAGCTGAGCGAGCACTCGCGCCAGGGGCTCCCCGACCCGGGCTTGTGAGTGGGGGGCGGCACGTGGGAGCGCCTGTCGGCTGGGGGCAGCGGGGGTCTCTCTGGCTCGTGTCGTCTGCATGAGACTGGCTGGAGTCCCCACTTCTCAGCCTGGGGGAAATTCAAAGCTTTTTCCCGGTATTTCTCGGGGATTTAGGTTCCCCTGGGTGCCTCTGGCATCCCCAAGCCCTTGACTCCACCGAATTCAACCCGAGGCTTATCTTCCTGCCCCGGATCCCACCTGGGTGTCGAGCCTGACGCGGACCCGGGCTCCCTTGGTTTCGGCAAATGAATCAAAGGAGACAAAGCTCAGACTACGTGTGCACGTGCGTGCGTAGAGGACACCCCCCCACCACCCCGGAGGTCTCTGGGAAGAGGAACCACCTGTGGTCACTTCGGCCACCCTCACCGGGGCTCTCCCTGGCTGCTTGGCCCCAAGCCCCAGCTTGCCACTATGCTATGTGCGTATGACTCTATCTCGGCCCTTCCATTTCTCCTCACCCCACCTCCCTGCTGGTCCCCACGGGGAGGGGACCTCATCTGCAGAGCAGCCTGCCTCTCCACATGCTACCCGTGCCTGTCCAAACCCCCTCGCGCTCAGCAGGACAGGGAGACCTTTCCCAGAGCAGGATTTCTCCCCTTCGATGGCAAGACATTTGCACAGACGAGCTCTCCCGCCCTGGGATTTACTGCGTTCCCGGATTGAGCTCCAACCAGGCTGCCCTTGGGCTTTGTTCTGTCCCTCGGGCTCCCTGGAGCAAGCACGTCCCCTCCTTCCCTGGGCAGAGGGCTGGGCCAGCATCATGCCCTCGCTCTGCGCCAGCCTCAAAGGGAAGGCACAGGCCAAGAACAAGACAAGAACGCCGGTTTCAAGTGTTGTGGATTCTTCCCACCCCCCCAGGCAGTCCAAGGTGCCAAGAGGATTTGTCTGTGCTGCCTCTGCGGTCAGGGGTTTTGAGCCGTTCTGCTGTGGCGAGATTTGGTGTTAAAGGAACGAGATGTTGTGTGGTCAGAAGGCCTTTCTTTCTTTCTTTTTTTTATTTTTACTTTATTTATTCCTAAGAGAGACACAGAGACAGACAACCCCAAGCAGGCCCTGTGTTGCCAGCACAGAGGTCACGTGGGGCTCAAACTCATGAACCATGAGGTCATGACCTGAGCCGAAATCAAGAGTCAGACGCTTAATGGATTGACCCACCCAGGCGTCCCTCAGAGGGCATTTCTTGAGAAGGCCTATGGTTTGGGCTCTAGTTTCCTTCCACCTTCCTTGTGACAGGCGATTACTTACAAGTCGGGGGTGGGGGGGGGGAGCTTGGACACATGGGAGGTTTCCATGCCCCTGGGAGTCTGCCTTTGGGTTCTGGCAGGCAGAGAAGTGAGTCAGTCTGTCTGCAGCCCTGTCATTCATGGCACGCGCCCCTGACGACCCCGTCAATTGCCCTGGCACCTGGGGCCGTGCTGGGGGGCCGGGAGAAGGTGCTGGTAGGGACAGGAGAGGAAGCAGATGGGTGGCAGTCTGTCCTTCCCTTCCTGCTGTCCCTCTTAGGCTTGAGGACATAAGCAGTGTCCTTTCTGCTTTTCCCCAGGAACAAGGCAGGGATTGAAAGAGCTGGAATCAGCAACGTGGCAACCGGTGCTCATTCCTATGTAGTTTCCCAAGGGACAAAAGAGCCCACCATTCCCTCCCCCAAACTGAAGGAGGAGACACCAGGGGTCTGGAAAGATGGGCTAGGGCTGGGCTTTGTGGCCAGCTCCTCTTTCCGGTCTGAAAACAAGGACATCGGCCCAGAGAGCACTCTGTGTGATTGCGATCAGGGACTCCCTTCGGCTACTTGCCTCCTTCCTTATTCCCATCTCATTGCTAATTGTTCCCCACAAATCCCAGGGCTCGTCAGGGCCAGAAGCTTCATGGGGCTCACCTCCAAGTCTGTAGCGTCCAGCCTGGGGCCGGCCCGCAGCGAAAGTTCCGGAGATCCGGCAGGTGCGGGTGGCGTTCGATGGGCGGGCAGCAGCCCCGCGGCCCCTGTGCACCCTGGAGAGTTGGGAGCCTCTCCGAGCCTCACCTGTAACGGGCTGAGAATGAAATCACCCCAAACGTAGCGACTAGAGCAAAACCCGTTTGTGACCTTGACGTCCTGTAGGTCAGCAGTCCAGGCATGCCAGCTGGCTCTCCACCTCGGTTCTCATAAGACTGGGACTGAGGTGTTGGGGTCAGGCTGGGTTCTTGGCTGGAGGCTCTGGGAAAGAATTTAAGAATTTGCTTGCAGACTCGTTCCCGTGGTTGGCTGAACCAAGTTCCCTGCAGTCGTAGGACCAAGGGCCCCTTTTCCTTGCAGGCTATGAGCCGGCTCCCACGTTCAGCTTCCAGAGGCCACCATATGCCTTGGCACACGCCCTTTTCATCTCCAAGGAGCAGTGGTGCATGGAATCCTTCTTGCATTTCTAATATCACTGACTTCTTCCTGTGCCTCCAACTAGAGAAAAGTCTCTGGAAAGGGCTCCCCTGATGCGGCCAGCCTTCCTCCCACTCCAGCCCAGATAACCCCTGCAAAGTCCCTTCACAGCGGTACCTAGGTTAGTGTTGATTGAATCACAAGGGGATGCGATGGGACTCTAGAACCTTGGTAATGTCAAGTGCCGGGAAAAGTAGCTGGCGCCCAGTAGGTGCTCAACCTCATCAGGGAGCCGAAAGCGTGGTCCTGCCGCTCACTGGGCTCATGTAGATCAGAGCTGCCCGGGCAGGTATGGAGAGGGCTAGAAGCTGGAAAGCATAAATCCCAAGCATTGCCTGCCTGGATAAGGCAGCCTTTTTGTGACCAGGAGGAAAAGGCCAAGATCCTTACGGAGACAAAGACCCTGATGTCCCCTGGCCACTGAACCCATACTGGCACCACTGGGAAATAACGGCGGGGTGGTGGCAGAGTTTAAGCAGGGGAGTGACCCGCTCTGGTGGAATCTTTGAAACAACCAGCATGGGTAGTCTGTGACAGATGGATTTTAGGGAACAGGAGTGGCGTCTGAGAGATGAGAATGAGGTCACTGTGTTAGTCCCGGCGACTTACACCAGGGTGAGTGACCGAGAAGGCAAGAGAAGTGATGGATTCTCGCTACTCTGCAGGGGAAGGGTGGTGGAATTTGCTGGTAGGCTGGACGTGATTTATAGGAAAGGGAGGAAACTAGCATGTGGGAGGGAGGTTGGATGGGGGTGAAGGGTGGAGATGCCGAAGGAAGATAAAAGTGGAGGGCTCCAGCACGCAGACATATGTGCGGTCCGGAGCCCAGGGGACAGCTCAGAGAGACCGTGATTCTCTCGACGAGCCAGCCTTCGCGAGAATCCCAGGAAGAGGGTTTACAGTGTGCGTTCTGCAGAGGACCATGGAAATCGCATGTTTAGCCAGTGCCATGAATGACTTCTTCCCCCTCCAGTCGGAAAGCGTCAGCCCAATTCAGGTCTCATCCTTAAGGCCCAGAGAGGTCACGATTTGCTCAGCGTAGGGGCCATTTAAAGGCCACCTGCCACACCGCCCCACGGTTTACCCATCGTGTCTGGCTGCCTCCCCCGGGGGCTTGTCCCCTTATCATTTGTCCTTTAGAAGGGCTACATGTCGCTTTGCTAACGCGTGAAGTTCACCTCCACACTGTGGGAAAGAACAGAGGGGATTTCTAGAGATGGAGATTTCTGGAATTTTGTCCCATGCCTGAGAGATGATGTCCTCGGGGTCACAGGCCTGGCATCGGCAATGTGGGAAAATTCTCATCATGTCAACACGTTCTTTCCCTCCTCAGAATATAGGGCCTGGGAGGGGCGAGGAAAAGTGGGAGTGGTATGGAAGTCCAGAAGGAGAGTTGGCATTCCCAGCCGTGCCCAAATGCCTGGCAGGAGAGTCCAGATGAGCCCTCGGTTACGGGGCAGTTGCTGTATGTAAAGAACTCAACGCTGGGTGCTCCGACAGCCTCAGAGGCTTATAAACATGGTCCCCTTCCTCCAGGCCAGTGTGGAGGGGTGGGGAAGGTCCCGACTGGAGAGGTAGGCAGCCTGGCTCCACCACTTACTAGCTGTGTGACTTCAGGCAAGCTACCCGACCTCTCTGAGCCTTGGTTTGCCAGCCACGAAGCAAAGACAATCATACCTGCCTCACTAAATGGTGAGGGGGTAATTACCAAAGTGCCAGGTCGCGGGAGGTGCTCAAAAAAATCCATTTCTTCCTTCCCTCCTTCCTATCGGCTGTGCGCGGCTGGGACAACCACGCTTTGTGGTCTGACGCTTTCCTCAGGACCCAGGACCCAGCCCCCGCAAAACACCACCTGTGGTTTCCATCTCAGTTTCCGGCTTTGTGCTCGGGCCCACCCGCTGGAGGTAAGGATGCTGTTGAGCCAGCCCCAGAGCCTCTGTCCTTGAACCCGGGCGTCCCAGAGACGACTCAGCTGTCAAGTGGACCACTGACTCCCATCGTAGTGAGGGAGACTCATACAACCTGGCCCACCCTCATCAGCAACCAGGAAAGAAGCAGGTACGAGGCCAGCACACGAGGCACGGCCCATGCCTTTCCCCAGATGACCCGGATTCCTTAAATCTGCTGTATTGCCTCCTGCCTCTGTGGCTTTGCACTGTTCAGACCCTCTCCCAGAGCCCCCTTCCCACCTTTATTTAGCCAGAGAGCTCTTACAAGCCCTTCCGAGGCAGCTGGGACATCGCCTACTCCAGAAACACCTCCCTCGGCTGAAGAGTGGGCCAGCGCTTGCCCTCCGGGCTCCCGTGTCTCTGTACCAGCGACCTTCTCACTGCACTGTTTTAAAGTTGTCTCCTTCAGGGTGCCTGGGTGGCTCAGTCCGTTGAGCGTCTGACTTCGGCTCAGGTCACGATCTCACGGTTCGTGAGTTCGAGCCCCACGTCGGGCTCTGGGCGGACAACTCGGAGCCCGGAGCCTGCTTCGGATTCTGTGTCTCCCTCTCTCTCTGCCCCTCCCCTGTTCATGCTCTGTCTCTCTCAAAAATAAATACACATTACAATTTTTTTTTAAATAAAGAAAACAATAAAATTGTTTAGTTCACACCAGTTGGCCTGCGGCCTCCTCCGCACAAGGGCAGGCTGTAATTCGGCTCCGTGCTGCGTGCCTGGCCCAGAGTGAGGCACGACGCAGCTGCCCTGGGAATGTTCGCAGACACGAGCCCGGCTGCACTTGGCCGGCGGATGGAGGCAGACGGGCTCAGCGGAGTCATGGCCCTAGAGATGTAGCAACCTTCCAGGGAAGCGTATTTTTTGTGCCGATGAAATTATACACAATTTGCGACAGTCAGAAAAGTATAAGGAGGAGAAGAATGAGTAGCACTTCTCTCCGCCCAAAGAGAATTCCTGTTACTATTTGATTCGTTTGCCTCCCGACCTGATTTCGAACGCACTGTTCCGTCTCGGACTGTTTGGCAGGGCCATAATCACTTCGACGCACAACCCTGCAGACTCACTTTTCCCGGCTCATCATCCTCATATCGTAAGCATCTCTCTCGAGTTACTTGTAAATATCCTTTTTAGACACTTACCTCACCTTGCACCAGGTAGACTCACCAGTGTTTACCGAACTGCTCCCTGTTATTGGAAGTGAAGGTTTCCCACCACATTGTCAGTGTCACGAATAACGCCGTGATGACTCAACTTTATTGACAGCCAGTTGTACGTTTGGAGATGCAGGGCTGCTCTAGGTAGAACATGATGTTTTAGTTATTTATTTTTAAATGTTTGTTTATTTTTGAGAGAGAGAGAGAGAGAGAGAGAGAGAGAGACAGAGTGTGAGCAGGGGAGGGGCAGAGAGAGAAGGAGACACAGAATCCGAAGCAGGTTCCAGGCTCTGAGCTGTCAACAAAGAGCCTGATGCGGGGCTTGAACTCACAAACCGTGAGATCGTGACCTGAGCCGAAGTCGGAAGCTCAACCGACTGAGCCACCCAGGAGCCCTGACGTTTATTTTTATCTTAGAGAAAGAGAGAGAGCGAGAGAGAGCTCGAGAATGGGGGAAGGGCAGAGAGAGAGCGAGACAGGATCCGAAGAGGGCTCTGTGCTGAGAGCAGAGAGCCCGATGTGGGGCTCGAACTCAGGAACTGCGAGATCATGACCTGAGCCAAAGTCGGACACTTAATCGACTGAGCCACCCAGGTGCCCCGTTGTGTGTTTTTTTTTTTTTAAGTGGAGAATTCACATCCAAATTCTGCTTGACAGTTTCCTTTGAAGAGTCAGAAGATTGGGTGACCCTGGGCCCACATTCCTGCGTGGGAACACCTGAAGGAGGGGGAAGGCCATCAGCTGGGTCGGGGGAGGGTGTGAGATCTCTCTCCTTCACCCCCACCCCGCCCCGTCTCTTACTCTCCGTCGCCCCCCAAACACGGAGGCCGTGTGGCCGCAGCCACTTACCTCTGCACCTTGCTGATGTCTTTCTCGATGAGAAGAGGGAGGTATTTCCCAGACCTACACTTCTTTCAAAAGTGGGCAATGAAGGCCACGCTGCAAGGGCTTTGCATCTCATAAAACACAGGAGGGATACTTTCCTTGGTGCAGGTGAAGAGGGTTCCCAACGATGACTATGCAAATCAAGTATATCTTTGTAGAAAGAAGGCCACCCAAGCCGACATTTAATGAAAGCTCATGACCAGCCTGGCAGTTCCGAGGCCCCGGCCTGCTGCCCGCATTACGGTTCTCTGCTAGGCGCCCGCTCACACTTCCTGGGGCAGTCGGTCTGGAGGGGATACTGCACCCGCCCCGAGGTTCAGCACCGCAAACGAAGACATCAGACGCAAGAAGCTGTGGACAGTGAGGACATGTACGTCTCATGCAACTTGCGGTCCAGAAAGGGGAGGCTTCGGGCACAGCCCAGTCCGTGATTGGTGCTCTTGTCAGGACCCCGGTTCCTTCCTGTCTGTCTGCTCCGCAGATGTCACTCTGAAGCTGGTCCGCAAGATGGTGGCCAGTGACAACTGGGGCAATGTGGCTCCCTCGTCACACTCACCAGACGAGACGGAGAAACCTCTTCCCTGACCCTATGGATTCTTTCCTCCAGCCTGACCAGGCCAGCTTGGGACACGTGCCCGCCCTCTGCCAGATGGGGTCGCCAAAGGCGTGCTGAGCTCTGATTGGTTGCATTAGCGGGGGGATGGATCTTGGGGGCCAACCTCACGGCCACCACAGACGCCTCCCTTGAGGCCTCCAGACGCTGCTCACCTCCCTTCTGGCTGTGATTTACATTTGCAGGCACCCGGGCTCAGCTCTTCATGAGCAAAGTCTCATATCGAAGTCGGTTCTCCCCAGACCAGGCCGTCGGCGGGTTCCTGTGTCCCCCACACCCCCTTTTAAGAGCAGACAGACCTCTCCGTTCCTGGCACCACTGTTACCTTACTCGTCGGCTTGGGACTCCGACCTTCTGAACAACTCCATATTTCAAAGTGTAATTTTTTTTAATGTTTATTTATTTTTGAGAGCGAGGGAGGGGGCGCCGGAGGGACAGAGAGAGAGGGAGACAGAGGATCCGAAGCAGACTCCATGCTGACAGCAGAGAGCCCCAGGTGGGGTTCAAACTCACGAACTGCAAG